>NC_092588.1:23548382-23855735 GCF_047663525.1 Anas platyrhynchos | reverse complement strand
ATTAATTGTGGTGTAATTTTCACCATGTGTATAATATTTAACTGCACATTTTGTCACAGTACAATTATAGGAAATGTTTTTCCAAGATGTCTCTCTGACTATATATACATTGTGGTTGCTGTAATTATTTTCCCCAGTGATAATGTACAACATTCCCAGGGTTCTGTCTTATAAAATGTTTGCTGATAGACAGGATACATAAAGAGCAATGTAGTGTAGTTTTCTCCCATTTTTATACTTATTTGAGGAAGAAGGTTGAAAAAGTTGTACAGCTTATGTACATACATTTGTCTCTGCTTTCTCATTTATACTACACACATGTCCACTACTTTGTTTTCAGTGCTATGATGCTCCAAGTCCCCCAAGACCCTAAAACAACTGAGTGAAATTAACACTGAAAAAATATATGATAATTTGTTTCAAAATGGCCATTGCTATTTAAAGTATGCTGTGCAGTGTGGTGCTCTGAATTTTCACCCTCATTGCATATGTGGATGCAATAATGATGGGCATGCAATTAGTCAGCAGTTGGCAGACACTGCACAAGTCACTGCTCTACACTTAATCTCTTCCTGGAATCTTGGGAGAATAATATTTGCATTGGCGTATAACCAAATATCATCTTAAATACAACTTGATTTTGTATATTTTACCCAATTGTATAATTGTATGGATAAAATGTGTATATATTAAATGGCACACGCTACGTAGAATTTTCCCAAGTATAGTATTAGCTGTTTTAAAAAACATTTTTCCTGACATATGGAAAAATAACATGGCCAACACACCTGTCTGGCTGGATAGGAAAACTGCAAAAGAGAAATAAAAAATGATCTGATTCTTCTTTTGCTTCCACCTGGCAGATCAAGAGAGATTTCACTGATGTCATTATTGTTATACCATTATATGCTTAGTGCAAACTGGAGAAGAACCTTGTCTACTGCTTTATCAAGGCTAAAGTAATATTTTTCTGATGTACTTAAACTCCCCCACCAAACAGAAAAAAAAAAAAAAGAAAAAGAAAAAAAGTTAAAAAAGGGAAAAAAAGGGAAAAAAATAAAAAAGTGTGTGGGGGAGAGATCCACATCTTTAATGCTGTGGATTAAATTTTTAAACTTGAAAATCTAAAAGTGTTAAGATAAGAATTCTTAGCTATATCATTGGAAAAATGAGACTTTTAATTTCAGTATAGTTACAATTTGAACAAAATTTGCACTCAAGAGCTTTGAAATGGCAGGCTGATTCTACTCACTAGGAATTTAAATTCTGATCTGCCACCTTGGTAAGAGTCAAATAAGTCTGAATTAGTCAGCCCAAAAACTTGTGCTTCATTGGATATCTGAATTCGTTCCTTTTCTCAGTCATATTTGGTCCCCAAGTTTATCTTAAGCCCATCTAAATACGCAGACAAATATACTGTAATGTAACCCTGTCTGAGTATGCAATGAAAACATACAACTTAGAAGACTTGAGATCTGCTCTGCTCAATTCCATTGAGAGTTTTTCATGTATTTTCCAAAGACTAGGGAGGCTTCCTACATCAACACTGTGACTGCATCTAGCCCATTTGCATGGGGCCCATGGCTGTCTCCTTCACCCAGGAAAACACTAAGAGAAACCTGGTTGTTCTGAAAGTGTACGGTGCAGCCACAACTACCCAGTCTTAGGAAAGCAGTTGAGTGTTTCATCAGTCTTCCTATCTATAAAATAGTTTCATGTGTGGAACTCAAAAATGTCTTCACACTATTGTTATACTATTATTGAACAATTTGTTATTATGAAATCAAATTACAGTGGTTATAAAATTCCAGAAAATGCTTGCAATGTAATGTAACCTAACATAAAACAATTTCTGAATGCATGAAGAAAAAATATTAAAATAAAAAACAAAGGATTTTGTTTCTCCACAAAAATGGTGTATATTAGTTTGTTAACTTGTAGATTCAGTTTTCTTCATACTAACAAAGAATTAAATCATTGAGGAAAGACAAGTGTAAACCAGAACTAACCTAAAGATGTTTAACTGTTCTAATTGTAATATCCAGAGACCACTGACAGCAGCAGTTCACAGCTGTTCATAAATTCATATTTCTTCTTCTTCCTCTTCTTCTTCTTCTTCTTCTTCTTCGTTTTCTTCTTCTTCTTTTGATTTATAAGACTTAGCTTCAGATATCAAAAGGGTGAAATGATATATTTTAAGGTGATGAGAGCATTGCTTCAAGCTGCTGTATAGGAAGAAGGCTAAATGTAAATGGGGCTTAGGAGGAGGACATTCAAAATAAGCTTCTAACTTTGAGCTCTTTGGAGATGTTTTCCCAGGAAAAAAAATGAATTGCTGAATTCTTGAGACTTTTAAAGTTGATCTAGATGAGACATATAAAGTGCAGGAAACAATCTTTCATTGGCAGGAAAAGGGCGAGATGACTTTTCTAGTGATTAATTCTGCTATTTTAAGTGGTTTCTCCATCTAAAGGGCACAAAAGACAAAAATCATGATAAGCTACAAGATAATGATACCAGCCCTGTTTTATTGCATGGTGCTTTTTCTCTAATAGGTATCAAAAAGAAAAGAATTGAGAAAATGTTGCTTTAATGCTTTATTCATGAAGGACTTCCTGATGATGAGCTTTGTGAAGAGCATCCCTTGTGCTGCAGAGACAGATGTTTTCTGTGGCCCTGATTCAATAAAACAATCCTTTTCAGGAAAGTGGTTAAGCCAGAGAATATCCCAACAACCTGAGGATGAGAACATGACAAATTTTCAGTACTAAAAAGATCTAAAAACGTATGCTTTAATGTGACTTCTTTGACTGACATTCAGCTTCCCTCAGAATTATCCAGGGAGGAATCAAAAACAGGTTAACTGGGAGCCTGAATAGATGTTTAAGCTTTTATGGATCTGATTTTTCCATTACCTACGAACTGCACCAAATCTCGGACTAACTTCAGGTCAGATTATTGCAAATTTGGCAATTATTTCTCCTGATCCAGTTCTAAATCTCCAGCTTGAGGCCTTCCTTTACATGGATAATCAATGTCCAAGTGACTTGTGACTGCAGAGCTTCTTACTTTGCGTTGGCTCTTCTGAGCCCAAAATCAAGAGCTGGATGACTACACACACTTCTGTGGTGTTGTGATTGATTGTAATTCTAGGACCTGTGTAGGGATCTGTGCATATATCTATAGAGTTTTTACTAAACGTTTTCTCATTTTTATCTTTTGCGCTCTGAAAATCTCAGCTGCATTGCCACAGCTGTAAGAGGACCAAGTCAAAGCATGTCTTTGTGATTACTTCTCCAGAAGAAATTGTGCCATTGACTGAAAGACCTCAAAAGGAGATGACACAGCCAAGAGCCAGACCAAAAAAGTTTCTGAGTACCTTTTACTCCCAGCACCTGCTTTGGAGGATGAAAATATTCAGCACAAGAGAAGGCCTTTTCCTTTCCATAGCTTGTTTGTGGATTGTCATTCTTACCACTGTGGAACATATAAAACACACAATAATCCCTTTCCCTGCCTTAAACACATTTGCCTTCTTATTTCTATGAGCCAGAGCTGATGCACTTACTACTGCCAAGTTGGAAACATGCTGGCAGTGGCCGGTCTCGATGACTGACCTCTGTTCTGTTATAAACTCCATTATTTCATACGGGGTCCATATGGCAGTTTTCTTCCCTCCCCTTCCCCCTTTCCTTCTTCTGACTCTCCAAAGGTCTGGGGTTTTGTATGTCTTTTGCAGTGTCTCCCCATGAGTATTTCAGTTCTGTTGGCACTTTCCATAGCAGTATTAATAATGACATTTTGCTGGCACAGAGCCAGCTGTAAAAGTTTATGGAGTAATTTTGTAATAGAGCTGCAAGAGCTTAGCAAAAACCCAGCAGGTGAACAGGCTTTCTCCCTCACTCCTTTAAAATAAAAGCTCTCCCATTCCACAAGCTTTGCAAAGCTTTTGCACCACAGTTTCTTGGAGGCAAGATGTGCATATTTTAACATGACAGGTCTAGCAACCAGCGTTCTCCTGTGGCACTCCCACCTCCAGCTGCAAGGCTGTACCCCTGGTCCCCATCCCGAGCCATGCTCAGTGCAAACATTGAATATAAAATTGCTGCTTTCCCCTTGCCCTCCACCTTCCAGCTGCATATTCCCACCCTGGTTCCCTGCTTGGAGCAATGATTTAATAAATATATCTAAAATAATCATCAGCGCCTCTGTCTGCCCTCCCCCTCCCAGCTGCAGTTTCCCACCCTTATTTCTCTTCTCTGCCATGATTAGTACATATGTTTAAAATAAAACTCATCGTCTCCTTCTCCCTTCCTTCTCCCAGCTGTGGATTCCTCCCTGCCTCCACCTTACCCAGATTTTCAGTCCTGGTTTGTAGGCATGTTTCACAGAAAAATTGAACCTCTGGCAATGCTGCCCTTCATGCTGACTGCCATCTCTCCATTTCGATTTGAACAGTGGGCTTTAATATGAAGTCAGGTCACAGCCTTCAGTGGTGTTGTCATCAAGCCCATGAGCAATCTCAAGAGAGCAGAAAGACTCCTCTGTATTTGACTTTTTTCTGCCAGTGTCTTGGCTGTGAGATCCCAAAAGGCGAAGCTGTAGCTTGCATTGCACGCCTGTGTGAAGGATGTCAAGGCTCTCCTGAAACCTCTTGTTTCAGCTGTAGGTGACCGATTTACAGAATCACAGGGTAACAAAATAGCTGTGGCTGGCAAGAACCTCTGGAGATCATCTGGTCCAAAGTCATGCTTCAAGTGAGATTAGCTACGGCATGTATCTCAGGGCTGTGTCTACTCAGACGTAAACCCAATACATTTCCAACCCAAGCCATTCTATGGTTTCATGATTTCCTCAGGGCCCACAGATGCATCTCATCAAGTTCCATGGACTTGCGCACCTGCTGGTTCTTTAGATGATCTCAGACCTGATCTTCTCCTACAGTGGGTGGTTCTTCGTTCTCCCACTCCCTGTCTTTTCTTTTTGAGACTTGGGCATTGTGGCTAGAACACTTGCTGGTGAAAACCGAGGTAAAAAAGTCATTGAGTACCTCAGCCTTCTCCATATCCTGGGTAAACTGGTCTGCTGTTTCCTTCTGGAAAGGGCATTTTATGTCTTTGAGTACTTAGGAACCTCCTCTGATCACCACGATCTTTCAGGGATAATTGACAGTGGCCTTGCCATAACCAGCCAACTTTATGAGCACCCACAGATGTATCCCATTTGCTTGTCATGTCCAAACTGTTTAAATGTTCCCTAACCTGATACTCCTTTACCTAGGATTAGTCATGACAGAATACAAGAGAACAGCACAAAGCTGTGCCAGGGGAGGTTCAGATTGGATATTAGGTAAAATTCCCTTACTGTGAGTGTGGTCAAACACTGGAACAGGCTTCCTAGTGAGGTGGTTGATGGCCCATGCTGGCTGGTGTTGAAGACATTAATGTGCTTTCATTTTTGGTTAGCCCAGATGTGGCCAGCCAGAAGTACTTGATGGTCTTTGTAGGTCCCTTCCAACTGAATTATTCCATTCTTCCCATCCCATCCCATCCCATCCCATCCCATCCCATCCCATCCCATCCCATCCCATCCCATGCTGGTTTGCCTTGTAATCCTGACCCACCAGCTACCAGGTGGTCATCATCTGGTTCCAGCCAGAGCTTCAGACAATCCATACTTTCTTGCAGAAAGAGCAACTCCTCCTTCTCACTCTCCCAGCCTGTCCCTGCCAAAAATCCTGCATCCAGCCATGGCAGCGTTCCAGTTATTTGAGCTATTGCCTCATGCCCTTGTGATTCCAATGAGATTGTAGCCCAGCAACTGCATAAAGACTGCTTATTCCTTCTGTTGCCCATGCTGCTTGCATTAGTGCAATGCACTAGTGCACTTCAGAGAGGTGCTCAGTCATGCTGATTCCCCAAAAGACCCCAAGGTCTTTGTGGCAGGCACTGGGATAGTGCTCTGCATGATGCAGATGAATGAGGCAAGTTGCATGTACAAAGGGACTTTTTTTTTGGAATGCAACAATCACTCAGGAATAATGCTGAGTCCACAGAAAATTTGGCTTGGGGTTAGATATGACTGGAATGATTTGGGAGTGTCCCAAAGGGCTTCAGTGCCTACACACTGGATGATATATCTTGTGCTAGTGCCTTTTGAGATCAATGCCACAGAATAGTAAGGAAAGGGCCACTATGATATGTTTGTAGAAATATATTGGTGTTGATGTTGATGATCAGAACCACGCATAATTCAAAGTTCTTCACCCGTGAAGTTTATGTACTGTCCTCCAGATTTTGGGGAACGACAGAGCTGCTGGAAGCATGATCCCCGAACAGAAGCTGGGTGATACCCACTGCTGTGTCCCATGAAGAAGATCTGCTCTGCTGACATTTCTTGGAGTGGGGCCACAATCTCCTTGCCTCCTTTGGAGTGGCCAGCATTCCTAGTGCTGCTAATAAAGAAAATCCAAGACATTTTGTCTGCTGTATTTTATTGCATTTAATCAATGCCTTGCAAAGTAAAGAGGGGCTGAAATTGTACACTGCCAGACAGTGTTGGGTGACTTATTATAATTGTTATTTAAAGGAACTAGTCATTAAGAATTAAAGAAAGAGAAAGCTTCTGTCCCAAAGTGTTTCTAGTGGGCTGGAATAGATCAATGTCTCATCTTTCACCTAAATAGGAATCCATAGACTCCCTCAACTACTCTCCTTTCTGATTCAGTCTAGCTGAGACAGCATTCCAGAAAAATGATAGAATTATCCTTGATCAAAACAATGTTCTTATTCTCTACTCTGGCTCAACAAGCTCTTTGGAAGAAGTGTCTGCTGAGAGAGGAAAAGGAGAAATGCCAACATTATCCTACCTTGGGACCACTCCACCTTCTGGAATGGAGAAAGCTGGAACAGCTCAGTGTCTTGCAGAAACATGCACTCAGTTCCACTAGCCTCTGCTGGCCCTACCTCACCTCTCCCCCAACATCTTTTCAGCACACTGTTCTCCAGACCCTTAACCTGTGCCTGTGGAACAAAGAGTGAATTAGTGAGCAGACTTATGCGGTAAGCCCAGACAGAAAACTGTCTAACATTACACTTTTCACCACAAGAGAGACTTCTGACTGTACAGTCCAAATACAGCAGTAGAACAAACATTCAGTGGATGCAGAAAGCTGCAGGTCAGGGTAACAATGTACAGAAAACTCACCAAATAGTCATTAATCAGAAGCAAAGAGTCTTTTTTCAATGACCAGATCACTGTCATCTGGCAGAAATACTTAAAGTCCATCAGTATTTGTTACTTGTCAGTAATTTGTAGCTGGAAGAATAACACCTGCAACAGCTAAGGATGGAGTGCGGCTCATATTGTAATCTGCTTTATGGTCTCATCCAAAGCCCGTCAAAGCTGGGACGGAATCTTTGGCTTCAACTGTCTTTCAGTCAGGTATTAATCTAATGGACCGTAACTATCTCAAACAAATTATTTTATATCAAAATGATCTCTGAAACTGCCTTTTTTTGTTTGTTTGCTTGTTTCATCACAGTACATCCATCTGTTCCTGTGCTTGTATCAGTAAAATTTGACCCAGACATTCCAATGGAAAGTTGTATGCATATATGTGAGAAACAGCTGAATCAATTTTCTTCAAACTTCCCTTATTTTAAATCTAATGGCAATGTGGAGAATGTGATTTTCTTGTCCTAACTTAATTGGCTCACTAATTTTAAGATTATTAACAACGGGCTTTTTCAATTCTGCTCAATATGTTTTGAATTCCATCTCTTTGCTTATTAAAAAAAAATGTTAAGCAATGGGTTTTTCTGAATTATAAATGTCCAGCAAACTTTAAGTACATATTAGGATAGCACAATGCAAAGAGAAAGTGGCAGTGATCTCTTCACTACTTCCAGCTGCTATTGGCCACATGACATGATAACAATAATAGCTTGCATTTCTGTAGAATATTTAGCTTCAGGAAAAAACTTGAAGGATGTTGGGCTGCTCTTGAGTAATTTATGAATTCCATATGTTTATAAGTGTCTTTAAATACTGTGAGGGATTTACAGTATGAAAACGTGTTTGGTCCTAGGAGGTGCTGACTGTCCATGGGCAAGGAGAAATACAATTGTGTTTAGGACTTGATGCAAATGCCATCTGCTTTGATGTCGTACATCTGTGCAGCTGTTGAGTTCAGCAAACTCTGCCCACTGGGGCAGGATGTGTCACAGGCAGGATATGGAGGAGAACCAAAACTCCAGGCAACTGAGTCAAACAACTTCTGAAGGAGACAAGAAACAGGATTAAAAGAAAGTGACTTGCTGGGAAAATTAATAAATGCCATCCAAGTTCTCTGCTGAAAAATGGCAAACTTCTAGATAATGTAGGCTGTCTGTTGTAATCTACAGGAAACCCACAGCTTTCAAAACCTTTTAATCTTTTATTCTAAATGATTAAACTGTGATGTGGTGCTCATACCGGCAGTATTTCATGGTATTGAAAATTCATTGCCTCCACACATGTATTGCTTGAAATGAGGAAACGCTTTATTTTGATGCTTTCAGTGAACGTGTTTCATTGTTCCTGTTCTCAAACAAAAACATTTTGGTTTGCTGAAGAGCCTAGACCACCTGAGTTAACATTCACCTGCATTTCTGGATGATACACGGAGTGCTGTAACATGGATGTTGCAGGCTGATGTTCACCACTGTGGTTTCAGGTACCCGGCCTTGTGCTTGGCCCTGGAGTCAGTTGGCTCCTGTGGGTCACCACAAGAACATCTCAGAGGGGAGACTTTTCCCATTGTTGGGAGGGTGGTCTGGACAAGGGGAGCCTGTAGTTTGGGGGAAACAGAGTGTAAGCCACCCGTTGTTGTACATTATACATGACAGAGAGATTACACTGAAAATATATGCCAAATGTGGTATCAAAGCCGTAGTGTAATGTGAAATGGAGATGTCTTACCCCATGCTGCACTATGGGACTGTTGGAAAAAATGGTGGAAGTAAAAAGGGGGAAAATAAGAGAAATGGGAGAAATTCAGAAAGCAGTATTACTCTAGGAACTAAAGTATTCTGATATTGGAGACTGCAATGTTACTGCAGAAGAGAGCAAAAGGGAGATGTAGATCTGTTAAGAAAAACAGAATAGAGGAGACAGAGAAAAACCAGAGATGATCTACTTTAAGTTTCAGGTCAAATGACGTAGACAAACATATTTCCATCTACTTAGTAGATAACAGCAAAAAGTATCACCTATCTTTTTTTTTTTTTTTTTTTTTTTTTTTTTCTTGAGTATGCTCTGTGAATAGATTCCTGGTCCATGAGTACAGAGGTTTGGCTGCCTTGACACACACTGTTCCTACCCCTGCTTCCCTTGTAAAATTAATTCTGTCCTCTCCTGGAGGCAGCCACAGAGCTGAAAATACACAGAATTTGTAAAATGATGAGGAAATGCCAAAGACAACTTCCTAGACAATGCAGAGGGAGCTGGCTGTCATCACAGGTTTGAGATCTGAAGGTTACCTAGCATGTTCTCCTGTGCTATGGTCATGGTCCTCAGACATCTTTAAATTTAATTTTCTTCTCAACATCTTGTATGTGTGTTTTACATATGAAATATTTTAAAAAGCATGAAAAAAGATATTACAAAGCCTTGCAGGTAAACTCAGGGTTTACTTGGACAACTAAGGATGTCTCCAGCTCATCTTTCATCACCTCTTGCTGGAGTGTGGCACATCTGCTCTCCTCAATTTGGTATTTTTAGGGTGCAGAGAGGGCACTAAGGCACTGGTGAAGATATTTTCTTATGACTAATCTATTGCATGTTAAGTCAATCTATGTCCAGAGGGACACAGCTACTAGTCAGTCTTCTAAAACTACATGGATTAGCAACAGATGTTTTCTCAGTTGTACAATGGAAAACATTTTTTTTTCTTCTTCTTCTGAAGAAAAGGACATATTTCTCTGGACTTGGTACAGTCTGTTATGGTTTGGGTATGGTCTTCATCCACAATAGCTTTGGTAACAACACATATAATATAAGACAACAATCTTGCCTTCAGTTATTTAAAAGAAACCTGACTCCACTCCTGAGACAATATAACTCTGGCCAAAGGAAGTTCAGTTGGCTTCTTCTTTCTCTGAAAAACAGACCACACAATTGTGGTGGATGAAAGAGTAGCCAAAAAATTAAGAGATCATTTTCAGACAAATATCTTTTTTTTTTTTTTCTCCCCAATTCAGTATTTTTTTTCTCAGTCCTCCCACTCTTGCAATATGAACTACTGCATATGCTCCATGAAATTACCATCTACTGCTCAGTTGTTTATTTTTGTAATCACTGGATTTTATTTCATTTGTTTGCCTTTTGACCTCTTTTGATTATTGAGAGATTTAATGATCAAGGGATCTCTAGATTAGAGGCTCTTTAATGCAATATGCTTCCCACAGAAAATGGCAAGAATTTCACTGACAGTATTGATACTCTGATTTATTCCCACAATCAAACAAGTACTAAAGTTACAAGCAAGGGATTTTGAGTCCTCTGCTAACTTTTATTCTGATGCTGTTTTTCTATTTTCTATTTCTATTTTCTATTTTCTATTTTCTATTTCTTTTTCACTTCTTAGCGAAATTCATTTAAAACTTGAAACCCAATCATGTGGTTTATCTTTTTTTTTTTTTTTTTAAAGCTATCAGCTTGGTTTCTTCCAGTAACTTCATTGCTGAGTCAAGTTTGTTGACTCTTGTAGCTGCTTTTTGTTAAAAAATCTGCTGAATTGTACAATGCACATTTGAGCAAAATGTTAGACTTGAAATGCCACCAAGTATATTCTGTTTCTGAAACACCCTGGTATTCTAAATCACTCAGTGATTTGAAAGTCAATGGAATGAAGCTCAGGAGAAATGAAAGAACTAGATTTACTGTTAATCTGATATTTGGAAGTGACATTTCATTCTGTATGTGGATGCTGAAAAAGCTGCCAAAACCAGACTTTATTAAAACATCATAATTACTAGTTCCTCTAATCCCCAAATACAACATTGTTTGATGAAAACAATATAATCTTCAGTCCCCTCACTCCACCATCTATTGTTTTATACCAGTTATTTATAAAAGGAAATGTCTGACTTTTTAAAATGGAATAGTTGGGTCACTATTTGATTAATTTCTTTTCCCTCTGCATTATCAGTCTGGATTTAAACAGCAGGTCATTGTGCTCTGATTATCTCATGTTTTAATCCTTTTCCTTTGGTCTTTTCTCTATCAAAATGAACCTCATTTCTCCCCATTAGAAACTCTATACTCGCTACACCACTGTGCTCAAAAAGTGACCCTTGTCCTGTTTGGCATACCAAGAGGAGCCCTGGGTGAGATGGAGTCTGAGGCATGTCTGGGTGCAGATGTCCGTGGCCAGACCCATTGTCTTGGCTGGAAATCATTCTGACCTGAGAAGTCTAACAGGTCGCTTCCTTCAGTGCTAGCTGATAGCACTGTGTGATATGGGCTTCTGCCCAACAAGAAAGCTGACTCCGACTGAATTCTGCAAGGGATTATTAAAGGTAGATAAAGATAGGCACCCTCTTCCTCCACCTACTGTAAAAATTACAAGAAGCAAAATGTAGATAATACAAGATGTCAGGCAGCCAACCAAGCAGCACAGATTAGTTAACCTTTGGAGACTGTGGTGTTGTGTGGAGACCTCTGTACCATGTCAGGCTGTGGGACACAGCTATCTGAATTCAATTTTGATATTGATTGTACAAGACTCTCTTGGGGGAGACTGTCAACTCTTTGCCTTACACTTGCTCGAGGCTAGTATTTTTAAGAAGGTCTCACCTGACCCTGAGTAACTGGTATCTGATGATATTATTGCTCTATGTGACCAGTGCTTTCTGCCAGAAATAAAAGGTCATGCTGATGTTGATAGAAGGGCCACACAGGTGACTTCTCCTGCAGCTCTCACACTGCAGTTCTGGCCCTCGTGGTCTCCCTGAAAAGAGACAAGGCTTTGACTCATCCAGTTGGATATTACATTGGCTGTTTCAGACTGAGGACCTCCACATTTTTGTCATATGCTCCAGACTATTCCCAGGCTCACTGGGTTTGTGCTCAACTGCAAAACAGTGCTTGGAAGCTGAAAAAAAAAAAGCTCTGTTTGTTCTTGGTGAAGGGCTTGGCAGGGCATAATTTGTAACAGCAGCATATTGTTCTTGCTTTGAGCAACTTCTTCCTCGAGCAAGCATCTGAAACCCCAGAGCTTGGGATGAAAGATGATGGCCCTTGGACATCTGATGGTGTTTGGTGGTGGTTGTGGCCTGGAACTGATCATCCTCCAGTCTGGACCTGCTTGCTGTGAGGGCACTGGGCCAGCACCATGTTCACACACACTGGCAAGTCTGATGGACATTTAGTGCTGGGCTGCCTCAAAACAGAGCTCCCTCTAACAAGATCAGTTTTCCATGTTTTTTTTTTTTTTTTTTTTTTTTTTTATTATTTATTTATTTTATTTATTTTTTTTTTTTTGGTAACGTATTTCAGCCATACATGCATTTCCAGTGCTCACTGCTATGAGGAATCTGTCTATCCTCTGCTCGCTGGGGCAGGCATGTTAGTGACAGCCCAGCTACACTGAAACCTGTCTGCATGCTGTGCTGTCAAAACTTCTCCTCCAGGTATGCTATTTTCATTATATAGCACTCAGATTAGTGTTACTGTATGTTTAATTTCTTCACGGCAGATCTAGTTATTTCCAAATTTGCTTCGAGCCTTTTGTCTTGTTATTTTACTATTTCTCCTCATCTGCTTAGGCTTAAGCACTCTGTATATGATAAAAAATTGTTTTATTTTCCTGTAAAACACCTTGGATACTGAATACAACCCATATGGCAGTTTGAGGAAACAGCATCTCCCAAAGAGGGTGTTGAATGTGCACAAATATGTGCTTGTTTTTTGCTAAGGGCACCTGCCAGAACCCTGCTGACACATCAAGTGTAAAAAAATATTTGGCACCAGTCATCTCCTCCAAAATTTCCTTGTAGATATTGGAAAATATTCTCTTTTATGTATTTATTTAATTCTGCATGATATTTCCTGGTTCTCATGGCCACATCTATATTGGAAAAGCTAAACGTGCCAAGGCACGTTTTCTGGTAGCAAGGCCAACTGGGCTGGTATGGCCAGAGATTGTGCTGTTGAATTTGCTGTCCCTCAAAATAGTGGCAAGCTAGTAGGGACGGATCCTAAAATGATTAAATCTGTTTATATAAACATAATTTGAAAGGACTAAATCAGAAGTCAGGCTGGGCACTCGTTGGATGCCTTATAGCAAGAGGCAAGTGGGAAGAGCAAGATATAGGTAGGAGATGGCAGAAGGAGAAAGAAGAAAATGAGATGTAAGTGGCATCCTCTCCTTCTCCTGTGTGGCAACCCAGGGCAGCCTCCATCACCCCAAGCATGCTCATGATGCCTGCACATGGCAGGTGGCCTGCTCCACCATGGGAGCAGCCATATATAGGTACCATCAGGTCTACGTAGTGACACAAGGGACAATATAGGCCGGGGATAATCTGGGCAATGTGTAAATTCAGCTCTCACACCAGTCCTTGTATTTATAGCTATGGGAACTTTCCTAGGGCCTGGCTTGTGATGTTCCTTCATCTTTGTTTTATGACATTACATCCTAAAAGTTTTCCTTAATTTCCTAAGATTTTTTTTCTTTGGCCCCTTCATTTTTAAGCCAATGAAGGTTTGACCAAAACACAACATATTGCAGTTAGATTTGATAAACTGTTTTAACTAAAAAGTCGAGCTCTGTTCTGAGTGCAACATTTTGATGTTTTGCTTTAAAAACAAAAACAAAAATGGAAACAAAATGTATTCAAAAATAAAGTGAAGCGCAATCAAAACAATCCATATTAAAACAATTTATTTTCAAGTTAGAGGTTTGATCTAAAACATTTGTTACAGCTTTTAAAAGTAACCTTGAATACTTTATGCAAGACTGACTAGAATGTGAATAGGCATTGATTTAAACATTAACTTGTTTCATTTTGTTTCTATTTTGTACTTCTTCTTGTCTAAATGCCTCTATATAGATATTCATTCATATTGTTGGCAATCACCAAGTAAGGTTGTAAACCTACACACAACAGAGTTACACTTATTTAAAGTGTCTACTTCTAGCAGTAATCATTTAAGTAATAGTAGCTATTACATCTAGCCACATATTTTTTGGGTATAGCCCCACATGATGACATTCAGCATCCATATTCAAGGGGCTGGATATAGCCCAGTAGCCCAGTAAGGAATGCACTCCAAGCCCATCACGTACAGGCACCTGAATCCTTACTTAAGGCAAGCCCCAGAAAGGCCTGTTTGCTGAAATTTAGGTTTAACACTGTGTTGTGGAGTCAGCTGTCAGTGCTCTCTGGGCACAGGGGGAGCAGGAGGCTCTTCCCAAAATACTGCATCCGTTCCAGAGTTAGACTGAGAGCTACCTTGTGTCAAGCTTGGGATCACTCCTGCACTGTGGCTGCAGATGCTGACTCCTCTCCCTGGAGGGACACCTGAGGTCCCTCTGGGACAATATCCATCCACAACCCCTTCTCTGCCCCCCTACTCGAGTGTGGCCAGCAGAGTAGGCTGCAGCCTGTGGTGGCAGTGCTAAAGGTGACATAGGCTGTGCAAGCTCTGGGGCTGGAAGCAGCGCTTGGAAGGCACAGCCCGGTGTGCTGGGCTGCCCCTCCTGTGCCATGCTCAGTACAGGACAATGGTGTGCATTTTCCCTCGCTCTGTTCCTTATGCCATGTTCATGTTTCCCATACATGTTATCCGTGAGGAGACATCATCTTTCTCTGACTGGTATTTGGAATGGTTTCAGCCTGGATGGGTAAATGCATTCTTCACGGAGACCCAGGACTTTTCATGGAAACCCGCATTGGCTTCTACCTACTAAATCATAGATAATAGGTGTAATACTAAACAACTATCAGTACCATCATCTATTCCTGACCCAGAGTAATGTGAGACAGGAATTTAATCCTCCCCTGCAAGCACGAGCTGCTCCTCAGCCCTGTTACCTCCACTGCTGGGCTCGGAGCAGACTGCCGAGCTGCGGCATGGTCTGCGGGTCTCTGTCTGGGTGTCTTGTCCAGCCGCCAGCATTCACTGACACTCTCTCCATAACCCTCAGCAACACATTCAGCTCTTCTGCTTTTCTGGGCCCTGGTTGCTTTGATGATTTAGTGTCCTCTTTGATTCTGGCCCCAGGCTTGGAAAAGTGAATGCTGCCAACCTGCTTGGAGCCTACAGGGTATTTTACAATTAATAGCATCCCTATTGTTTCCTCAAAGACACTTGGTATTTTCAGCCTGAACTTATCTTTGCCATTGTTTCATTTCCTCTTTGTTTCCCCTAACAGCCTGTTTTGATTTAACTCTATGTGGTCAGGCATGACATGGATTAAACTGAGTTGTGCAAAACATTTGAAAAGAGCACGAACAATTGTCTTTATGTGGTTGCATTTTGCACACTGATACCTGCTTTGCATATTACTCTAATTGAATTGACATCAAACCCGCACCTGTACTTCAGCTCTAGCTGGAAACCTGTGCGTTTGCACCTTGAAATGCCTGGCACCAAGCAAAAAGCTGAGCTAGTCAGTGTTTGGGCTGATTGCTTTCTTTTAGCACTTTTTCTCTAAGGAAAATTGGCTTTGGTCTAAACATTTTCTGGGAATGCCTGCTTTTTTCAGAGACTTTTATTGAAGTTTATTTTTCCCAGTTTTCACCACCATTACTGCTCACTTTCCAACCAATATGAATCACCCCCAACTAAAAATACCGACCTCAGCCCTAGAAAGCATACCCCCTTAGGTGTCTTCTTTATGAGCTACGAAAATCTGCATGAGGTTGCCCAAACATATGTTTGTGTATTTAACATCTTTCAAACCCTGGCAGATGTTATCCGCTCTATCATGTTACAGTGCACAGTTTTCAGGTGCAATTCCTACGTCTGGAAAACTTTCCCCGGCATGAAGTGTGGGCTTGCAGCAGACCTCAGGCTGATCCTTTGCTTGCGCGATCTAGTGCTAATCTCTTGGCCCACGTCCACGAAGCTGACCAAATTGCGGAGTCCTCTCTCAGAGTTATTTAGTCTGTTTCTTTAGTGAGGGATAATTAATAGGCTTTGGATTCCCACCAGACACTGGAGTGAATAGAAGGGACAGCAGGAAGTAAGGATGAGTAACGCCAGAGTCAGAAGTTCTTAGAAAGAGAAGTCCTCTTCTGTTCCGACATCGTTTTGGTTGCTTATCGCTTCTTGATGTACAAAAACTGGCTTCCAAGCTATGATGCTAATAAAGGGCTGCATTTTTTTGTGCCTCTAGCTCCCCTGGCTTTTCCTGAACTTCCACCAGGGATTAATTTGGCCCAAAGCATCCACTCACAACTCTGATGGTTGCGGGGGTAGGCAGGCTTTCTGGCATGTGCTCTGCCGAGTCATTACAAATGTGGTCTCTGGGACACAGCTGTGCTGGGGCTGCTGCTCTCTCTCACAGACACTTCATGCTGCCTTAGGCTGCTGACACTGCTCGCCTCCTCATTGCATTTCTACCTTGCGTTCCCTTGCTGGACCAAAATGCAGTTGTCCTGCTTTTTCTCCTGCCCTTCTTCATGGTGTCAGCAGCACAGATTGCAGGGCTCCTGCACTCAGCCAATTTCTGAGACAGCCCTTTTGTGATATAATTAATTTTTATATGGAAATCCATGATGATCTTGATAAGAAATAAGTCATAATTTGAGCAATTTGTTCCCAGCACTAACAATTCTAGATTAAAACAAAACAAAAATGAAACCCTTAAAAAGTTTACTGCTATAGTAAAACTCATTAGCTCTTCAAAAAGTAAACAGCCCTTCATATTCTACCAAAATCTCTTTACCACTGGGGTGAAAGGAGGGAAAGATGAAGGAACGGTATGGTACTTCAGACATTTACCCTAAGTTCAGTGGTGGGGAAAGAATAGAATTAAAAAGTAACCAACAGTACGTTTCCTTGATCTGAGGGTTTTCGTTAGCAAAATTGTAAGTTCTTCCCAACATTTTTTTAAATTGCCATTCCACAATTTTATCTACTTCTAGTTTTGTATCTTTACCGTTATAAAGACAAATTTTGGTGGTAGAAGAGAAATTACAGTGATTTCCCCAGACTTTCTCAGATGTGCAGGTACCACCATGATGACATCCTCTTAACTAACCTGTGAGCCATGATCTCCTCAAGTCATGGGTGTTAGTCACCACTATATATTGGCATGTGAATTACAACAAACACAATTTATAATAACACTTTTCACAGAGATCATGGAAGAGAACAATGCTGCAGTCTCTGAAGCATACCGTTCCTTTCCAGGGCACTAATACTTTTGCTTCATCATTAGACTTTGTCAAATGACTTAATGTAATGAAGATGGTAGGACAGGGTTCTCACCTGTGCATGTTGCTTATGTAGCTGTGTAACATCTAAAAGCCAACCAGCTCCTATTTTGGCATGCAATTCTCACAGTATGTCTAGCTGTAAGAATCTAGGAAGCTTCTCTGCAATGTATTTGTGCTACAACAAACCATCTCATTCTCTTTCCTCTTCCTCCATCTAAAATACAAAAGGTCCATGCAGCCCCAGTGTAAATACCCATGGCACCAGGGCCACGGGCTGCAGGCTACAGTGGCAGGCTGTGAGCAGCACATTCTGTTTTCCTCATTTCTACTGCGCAGAGATTCTTTGAACAGAGTCTGTGCCTCCAGAGTAAAACCGAAGATATGTCAGGCTAAGTTAATTTGTGGGCTAGACAAGCTTAAAAGTATCCCTTTAAGGATTTTGCACAGAATGTACTGGTGTCTCCAGACTTGGAAAGAGTTCACTTTTCTGAGTCAGGCAATGGGAGCCAAATTCAGATGTGAATCTGAGTTCTGCAATTCTGGAGGGAGTCTGTGTTGGTGTATTTTACACCTTCTTCCGCCTCCCCTCCTCCCAGGAGTGCATTACACTGACCCAGCTTCCCTCAGACTGAGTTTTCATTTATGTTCACTGAGATGCACTCAGGCTCACATCCACCAGCCACAGTATAAATCCCTTGGCTTCTCACACGAGCTCTGAACCTGGACTTCCAAAGCTGCATTTAAGGAATTTAAGGAAGTCTTAGGTTAGTTAACCCCCCACCTAATGGGAGGGAGTGGAGTGGAGTAAGAAGATCAGCTAATAAGAGAGCATAAGTCAAAATTTTGAGGCTTCCTGGCTCATTTACTCCTGAACACTGGTGATTGAGTATTGTCTGGCCTAGGATGTTTGCATTTACTTCTAAAAGTATTCTAAGACTTCTTCTAGAAAGTGGAGCTGGGGACCTTTCTGATGTATTTTTGGGACCCTGGTCCCGTGCTGACAAATACCAAAGCTCCAAGACTATCTGGAGTGGCAGAGGAGAGCTCATCATGCAGTCTCCTCCCACCACCCAAGCCAGGATGGGCATGGGTTACACACCCCAGGGTCTCAGGGCCCATGATTTAGTTCAAGATTAATCATTTCTGTGTTCCATGGTGATATATGTTTGTTAACACACACATCATTATCAAGAATGTTGTAATTATCAACGCTGTTCACATTATCAATGATAATATCATAAATTATTATTATACATAATTGTCAACATACCACTGATACCCTGAGGACAGCTATTTAATCACTTCAGTAGAAAAGAGAGAGCTATTGAAGAACACATTTACAGGTAGAAACGTAGCATATTAACTGGTGGAAGGGGACGGGGAGCAGGATGTGGCCCTCACCATCCACAAAGAACTGGTTGGTGACCTGCTACGGCACTTGGATGTGCACAAATTGATGGGGCCGGACGGGATCCACCCAAGGGTACTGAGAGAACTGGCAGAGGAGCTGGCCAAGCCCCTATCCATCATTTATCAGCAGTCCTGGCTATCAGGGGAGGTCCCAGCTGACTGGCGGCTAGCAAACATGACGCCCATCTACAAGAAGGGCCGGAGGGCAGACCCGGGGAACTACAGGCCGGTCAGTTTGACCTCAGTACCAGGGAAGCTCATGGAGCAGATCCTCTTGGGAGTCATCATGCGGCACTTGAAGGGCAAGCAGGCGATCAGGCCCAGTCAGCATGGGTTTATGGAAGGCAGGTCCTGCTTGACGAACCTGATCTCCTTCTACGACAAAGTGACGCGCTGGGTGGACGAGGGAAAGGCTGTGGATGTGGTCTACCTTGACTTCAGCAAGGCTTTTGACACCGTCTCCCACAGCATTCTCCTCAAGAAACTGGCTGCTCTTGGCTTGGACTGGCGCACGCTTCGTTGGGTTAGAAACTGGCTGGATAGCCGGGCCCAAAGAGTTGTGGTAAATGGAGCCAAGTCCAGTTGGAGGCCAGTCACTAGTGGCGTTCCCCAGGGCTCGGTGCTGGGGCCGGTCCTCTTTAACATCTTCATCAATGATCTGGATGACGGCATTGAGTGCACCCTCAGTAAGTTTGCAGATGACACCAAGTTAGGTGCGTGTGTCGATCTGCTCGAGGGTAGGAAGGCTCTGCAGGAGGATCTGGATAGGCTGCACTGATGGGCTGAGGTCAACTGTATGAAGTTCAACAAGGCCAAGTGCCGGGTCCTGCACCTGGGGCGCAATAACACCAAGCGGAGCTACAGGCTGGGAGAGGAATGGTTGGAGAGCTGCCAGGCAGAGAAGGACCTGGGAGTGATGGTGGACAGTCAGCTGAATATGAGCCAGCAGTGTGCTCAGGTGGCCAAGAAGGCCAACGGCATCCTGGCTTGTATCAGAAACACTGTGACCAGCAGGGCTAGGGAGGTGATCGTCCCCCTGTACTCGGCTCTGGTGAGGCCGCACCTCGAGTACTGTGTTCAGTTTTGGGCCCCTCGCTACAAGAAGGACATGGAGGTGCTTGAGCGGGTCCAAAGAAGGGCGACAAAGCTGGTGAGGGGCCTGGAGAGCAAGTCCTATGAGGAGCGGCTGAAGGAGCTGGGCTTGTTCAGCCTAGAGAAGAGGAGGCTCAGGGGTGACCTTATTGCTCTGTATAAGTACATTAAAGGAGGCTGTAGCGAGGTGGGGGTTGGCCTGTTCTCCCATGTGCCTGGTGACAGGACGAGGGGGAATGGGCTAAAGTTACACCAGGGGAGTTTTAGGTTAGATGTTAGGAAGAATTTCTTTACTGAAAGGGTTGTTAGGCACTGGAACGGGCTGCCCAGGGAGGTGGTGGAGTCACCATCCCTGGAAGTCTTTAAAAGACGTTTAGATGTAGAGCTTAGGGATATGGTTTAGTGGGTACTGTTAGTGTTAGGTTAGAGGTTGGACTCGATGATCTTGAGGTCTCTTCCAACCTAGAGATTCTGTGATTCTGTGATTCTGTGATATGTAATCAAGAATACAAGTGAGAATAAACTTTAAGGCACCTTGGATGTTTAGACTTAAATAACCTAATGACCATTATCATATATTCTGAGTCATATTTGCTTTGTCTTCACATCTGTGCAACAACATTGTTATAAGTAGAGAGAAGCGTTTCAGTCTACGTATTGTTTAGCAGGTAGAGGATTCATTGCAAATAGTTGAGCTGTTTGTTGATGGTAGTGTTTGAAGGGGATTTGGAAACATCCTGCACAGACTGCAGTTGTCCTTTACTTGATGTATGACATATCTAGTTTCAAACACTGTGCATTGCATGCAGCATGTACCACGGTTAGTCTTCTGCAGTACGTAATATCTCCATAGGATGTGTCCCACTGACTTACCAAATATGTGGGTCAGCACATTGTGAAGTAGTGCATCTTCTGAATTGTTTGGATTTTAAGGGGCACCCAAACCCACAAATAAGTTCAACACCAGAGCACATTATTTTTACTATTTTTTCCCATTCAGAAGTGAATTTGAGCCTGAATACAAAGCCACTAAAAAGGTGATTTTGGTGTTTGACTATCAAGCATGGAGGCACATTTAGATGGAAATCAGGCATGTGAAGCATACTAGATGCTTGCATGCTGCACCTGAGCCAGATTTGAATGGCCATTTTGTGGAGCATGACTGCGGATGCATGATATTACTGTCTGAAAATGAAATCTGGACATCATCTTAAGAATAACTTCTTTGGGGGATATTTGACATTAAAAAAAAAAGCTACTTGGAAAGCTTCACCAACCGATTTGTCAGTGAAATAGCTGTAGTCACATTTGCTTTGTTCACATTTTGACTTAACAGTTCTGATATAAAAGTTCTTAAATTTTTTAGGCAACCATTCTTCAGGAACACTACTGGGCTCAGTGTTGGCCAAGTCCCTGGAGAGCGTAGGAATTGTACATACCTTGGGAAGAGGGGGACATACTGTCTGACTGAAATTATTTTCCCATCCACATCAAATATGATTGGCTTTGGTGGTGCTCTACATTATGATTACCTGTGTTGTTCTCACTCTCTGGATGAATAACATGCTTCAGCTTCCTGAGCTGCTAAGCTGGTACCTTTCATCAGCACTAAATTCACACTGAAAAGAAAAGGAAATGAAGCCATTACAATTTAGTTAAGGAAATGTGCCAAGAATGAAAATAGCACAGCCTTAATCCTTTCTCATGACAAAGGGACAGTTTTCACAGGTTGTACGTGATAAAAATATCACTTTACATTGAATATTACTGTCAGACAGTCATATAAAGGTTTTTGTAAAGGGTGTGATTTATTTATGTAGCAGAAAGAACTTTCCCCTCAAAACATGAATTAAAGTCAAGGTTGTATGTTCTTGAACTTGGACCAGTTTTTCTTATATCATCCTCTCCCATTGCTTGCCAAAGTGGAAGAGACAGAAGGCCCCATGAAGAAAACATCTCTCAGCATCAGCCAAATTAGGGAATGCGGGCTTTGAAATGAAGGAAAGGTGATCTCTCAGGGTAGTTTATTCCATCAACAATTTCCAGCATTCTCAGGACATCTGTAAGTAGTGTAATCTCAATTTCCTTTTCCTCAGCACTTTATAAAATTGAATGTACGTGAGGAGAGAAAGAGGGAAGATAACCTGATCATGTTTAGGTGCGATTACGCAACTGCTGTGACTTAATGATTGAGTCTGAACAATGCTTTGCAAATAGCAAACACAACAAGTTCTCTATTACTTTTTTTTTTTTTCTATAATGATTATATCTACCAAAGTTCAGGGGAAAATATTCTTTTCCTTGGTAACCATCAGGTCTGCTTTTTTCATTTTCAGTAAAAAATGGTAAAGTTCATAAATAATTATTCCTTCGCATGTTCTCTCTTTTAATTATATATGATAGAACTTACTACTCTGAAAACAAACAAGACCAACAGGCTTACCCTTTTCTGTTGCTTTTAGATGTCAGAATAAAGATCAATTTGAAGTTTAGTCTAACATGGAAATCAGGTATGTGTTCTGTTCCGCACTGCAGTGTGTGACAAGTCATTTCAACTTGCTGTGGAGAGTATCCAACCCTTCCCAGTTCTGCCTTCTCATCACTCCCTTCCTGCAGATATTACTGACCATTGTGTTTGCTGGTGGGGCTGTTCTGGTGTGCTTTTGAACCTGTTCAAATAGAAAGGCTATGTAAAATACCTTAGTGTTTGCTAACCATGACGAATCAGATGAGGTGGTGCTCTCAAGAGCAGCTCAGCCAGCAGAATTGAAATCCAACAGGCTTGGAGCCTGTGAATATATATATATATATATATATATATATATATATATATTTCACAAATGTGAGCTGGGGAGAGAAAAGTATGCTGAAATAAATGGTAGTCAGGTAGCTTCTGAAGAAGCAAACAGGAAAATGGACCACTGTGGTCAATAGGATAGAGGTCATTCACACCAAAATCAGTCAAACTCAAGTCCAGAACAAGTTTCTGTTTCATACCCTGTTGTGGCTCTAGTCAACTAGCAGCATAGCACTCTTTTTGGTGATTTCAACACCTGTTCTCTGTTATCTTGGTAGCAGAAGGTTTTCCCTGTGGAAGTGAACTGCATTTTCCCACACGCTATTGTGGATAACAACTTCTGGGCCCTGAGAAGACCCCTAACCAGAAATCAGCATCAGAAAAAACACAGCTGGGATGAGCTGCTTCCTAACATGAGTCAATATATGGCCATTGTAAAGCTCAGCCAAATTCACATCAACAGCCCAGTGCATCGTGTGTGAGTCTGCCATACACATACTCAAAAGTTCCTCTGTTCCCATTCCTTGTGCACCGCAAAAGTGAATAAACCTATGAAAATATTGAAACAAGATTTGGATCCTATAGGAGTGTTTTTCACTCCTCCACATCACTCTTCTCCCTTCACAACAATGTGGTGCCTCAGCTCCATATGGCAAATCATATGCAGATGACTGTAAATGGAGTTTAGTAGCTGCAGCTCTGGATACCAGATTCTTGCCTTGCAAGGGAGCTCATATGAGCTATCAAAGGGCAAGAGAAGCCATAGAGCCTCAGTACAGCTGAGCTTGGGATTTCTGCCAGCAGTGGAAGCTGTAGTTAGTTGAGGGCTGCCCAATCCATCCAGACTGCATGAGCAACAACAGATTGGGGTCAGACTCCAGAGTCTCTGAGGTTCAAGGTGAATTGCCAGGGCATGAAGGTTTGTACTGTGGATGATTGGTCAACATGCCCCTGAGAGCAGGCTCACACATCCAGCCAGAAATGGGTCAGAGCCTCCCACACGTCCCTGAGCTATGCATCTTTGCAGGTCCTCTAATCTTTTGCTTCCCTGCCAGTTTCCTACAGTGGAAGGAATGATATTTCAGACATTTGAACATCACTCATGTTTATGAGTAAGCACTCTCCCTCTGTCTGTTATCAAGCAGGAGTTCAATGCTAGGGCTTGAGTCATAGGGTCTCCCAAACGCTTTAAATAGTCAGTTCCAAATCTGCAGCCTGAGCAGCTCAGTCTGCTAGAACAACTGTTTGGTCCTATCAGAGTGCCATGCCTGCCAGACATGCTCTGAATGTATACAGCAGTGCCACGAGAGCTGCTCTTCTCTGCTGAGATGGTTATGGTTAGAATTGGTTTCTAGCACAAAGCCTTAGATACATTTATTTTTTCTTTAAGACAGTATTTTAGGGCTCAGAAACTAATGCAGTCACTGGTCTTGCCCTTCAGCTGCAGCTGAAGATCTTGCAGGGGAGCTTGGGACAAGAGAATGTGCAAAGGTTGATTTATTTTTCCTTGGATTCCTTGATCTTGAGCTAGTTGGCTGTGACCCTTTGTATAACTGCACTAGCCCAATGTGTGCCATAGGACAATCATTTTAAGTCATGTGGATTATATCCAATGGGTTTTCCAGAGTTCAAGAAAAGTTGCATGCTGCTCTGTTGGTGAGTGGGAAATTAATTGCTTCTAGCTGGTTCCTCGGTCACCAGGTGATGTCTCCTCAGCCACGAGGCAGTCCTCCGGTGAGCAGGTAAGAGAGCTTTATCTCTGCTCTACACTTGTCAGCTCTAGGCAACTGTAGTCTGCTAAGAGAAGCATTTGACTAAGAAGTGTGGTCAATTCCAGAGTACTGATAGTTGTGTCTACTTGACATTTGTAACCACTAAAAGGCAGAGGATGACCCGTGCAAAAATAGTTCAGTCAAGGCAGATGAGAAGCCATCTAAATCACTTCTCATCAAACATGTTATGTAAGACAAGCAAATAGATCAAACTGGTAGACTTCAGTAACGGCATTTTCCAGCTTTCAACTGGTGCATCTTTGCTCTAACTCACAGGAGAAATATGTTCTCAGCTGGAATGTGCACGTATCCTTATTCTCTGTGGTACAGCTCATTCTCATTTGGAGACTTTCTTGCACAAACTGGAAATGGTCAGACTGAAAAGCTTCCAAGTGTGACACACTCCAGGTTTTTCTTGTGGTGTGTCATTCTCCTCTTTTCTTCTCTTTTGATTACACTGCCCACTTTTTCTAATGCTTGAACTAAAAAGAAGAAAATAAAGGAAGAATTTTGTAATTTTGATAATGTCAGAACAAAATGTTTCACATTTTCAGAATTCCACTTTCCTCCCCCACATTGTTTGGCTGAAACAATTTGCTGAATTCAATCCAAGCTCCCAAATAGCTTCAGTCATCCTGCATTTTTTGGCGAGTAAACTATTTGTCTAAAAATTTTTTGTCCAGCTCTAAAATTTATCTCAAAGTTCTCACAAAAGCGATTTAAAACAGAGCAGTTACCACTGCCATATTTGGAGGGGAAGAACGACCGTCCACTTGTGGTTGTGAGCATCATGCAGCGGGGACCCCAAGTGCTTTGATGTTAAAGGTGATAGCTCAGCCAACCATAGCGTAAATAATTATAGGCTACCTGTTTATGTGTTCTTGAATTTTCATTGACTTCCATCCATCCTCTGAAGTTGTGTCATTGCACTCCTACTTTTGAATATGTGCTAATTTCCATCTCAGTGGGGTCTTACAGAGCTTTAGTTATGCATCCTGTCTATCTCTCTAGGTTATGCAATATACAATTAAATAATGCTTTTCAGGTGGTTTAGGCTCCATGAGTAAAAGACAATAGAAAAATTCAAATTGTCATTCTCACGAAGTTTATTACTTTGTATTCATGAGATACTATCTCTGTAGACTTTACTTGCATAAATAATTTTGCTTTCTGTAACATCTCTAACTAATCACAGTTGCAGTATGACAGATCCAAATTGGACAGATGTTTCTTAAAAATAAAATGTCCAAAGGCAATAGTGTTGAAGTTGCCAATGAAAAAACAAAGACATCTGTACTTTTAAACTAAATTTGAAAGTTTTTTCATTCCTTCTCTTATGTTTCTATAATTTTAGGTCACATTAGAATTAGTCTTTTGTCTAGTAATGTCAAAAACTGACAACGAAATCTATTTAATTTGGTGTTACTCTATGAACTTCTCTATGCTTTGCAAATATTTCTTCCTGGAGTGACAATTTCTCATGGACTGTTAGACCAGCAAATGCATATTTCATGTACTTTCATGTGTTTATCAACTTAAACCACAATTCCTGTGAATTTCTGTTTCTATTCTTAGACTGGTGTTCATATTAAAAAGGCATCATCACATTTCTGTATCACATTGTTTGCTCTTTAAGTATGTTCTTTATGTTTTAACTACACTGTTTGTTTATGTGTAGTTAAAGTATTTTTCTGAGCAATAGATTTGATGTAATCCCAAGAGTGTTAACCATTTTTGATATGATAGAAAGGTAGAGGCAAGAGCCGTAATACCTAACAGAATCTGATTATATTCTATTTTCCTTTTTCACACTCTACATCAGTATGATGTAGTGGAAAAATCAATTTATTAGTAAGTGTGTTATAAATGCCTAAGCACAATAAAAGTGAAGCAGGAGAGAAAGAAAAAGAAAGCACACTTGTCCCACTCTGTATACACTTAATTGATTTTGGGAGGTGTGTCACGGAAAGCAGACTTGCAAGCTGTCATTTCTATAAAAAAAAGATAATTTCCGTGCAGGATAAGAAAGATAACCAGAGTGATACTTATACTGACATATAAAACATAAAAAAAGTCTGTATATAGATACATATTTTTCTTTCGCTCAGTTTTTCAGTCCAGATAGCATATCTGATTTTTGTATGCATTCTGAAAAGACTAAGAAGAAGCTTATCACAAGATTTCTGCATAGGCTGGAAAATGGATGGACCACTTTCTCAGCGGTAGTCTAACACTCTTTCACTGATGTTTTTTAAAACAGTCTGTATTTTGCTGTTATGTGGACATGCCGCAATTTGCTTTTCAGGGTCTGCCTTCCAGTGGTGCAAAGTCTCTTAGCACATGCAACAGAGGAGTGGGTGCTCTTGCCAATGGGAGCCATTGGTTTCCTGTATTACCAATGCACCCAAACTATTGGCTGTCTAAACTGGTGGAAGCGAAGAACAGCTTACCTTAAGGTAACATTCTTTTTTTTTTTTTACTTAATATGTCACAATATAAATACACTCAAGACACATAGGTATTAATACAGCTTTCTGAAAGCAACACTGACTTTGTTTTCCTTCTTAAAGCTCAGATAAACTACTCACATTTTAAAATATACCAAGGGTTTTTAAACTATGAAACTCAGACACACAATGTCAATTCTACACTAAGATTTCAAATCTAATTAATTGTTTAAATTATGCTTTCCTATTTTCATCATTCCTGTTAAAGACATCTTTAGAGATTGTCTATCAAACTATTAGAAATTCTATGAAGTCTTTGAGAATGGAAGCGACTTGAGTGCTGCATTCAAAAAGCACTAATGGGGTTGGACACAAACTAGTCTTATTTAATGAGGATTCAAGTGCTCATTCTTACTTTGAACATTGTCTTTAGGATAAATTTAAAACCTCATTTGGATTAATTTTCATACTATATTATCAAAATATATAAAAAAAATCAAAAATGAGGTTTTATAAAGATAATACTAATTATATCGTAGCTATCTTTTGAATGACGGCATAATATTTCATGAGATTTTACTGATAGTTAATCTAGCATGATAAATAGAATTAAGAGAACTTCTCAGAGAAAATGCTCATCAGCTACAAGAAAAAAAAAAAAAAAAAGAAAGAGGTAATTAATGTTCATTTATTTAATGCTGCCCTACAAAGAAGACCCTAGAGCTGATGGCCTTATAAATCCTATGTGGTTGGCTCTTTGCAGCAGCCAGCAGAAGAGGACCAAAACTGATTTGGGTTCTGCCAGATTTATCTTCAGTACCCAGCCACTGGTGAATATCCTGTCTATAATTAGGGGCAAGACTAAGTTTGCATCCAACTTTTACCAGAGTTTGATGGCTTAGAGGGGCTTAGGCTTAGGGCTTTAAGTTAGATAATGCTACACAGTCCACAGAGGTTTCTTAGATTTGAGTCTGGAGTCCAGCTCCCCAGGCTGTCAGGATCCTGATCTGAAACTGTGACTTAGGCACCAATTGAACTATTTCGTCACAAAACAAAAAAAGCTAGGCTAGCATTCAGCAAAAAAACTTTTTTTTTTTTTTTTTTCTTCCAGGTAATATAAACACTGTATACTGGACATACTTCTTTCTTTGGCTACACAATGATTCTTGTCTTTGTTTCCCATGACACTTTTTGTTGTTATTTTGCAAGGCTTTCAAAAGAGTTAAATGGTAGTATGTTTACTTGAAACCAAAGGAAAAGTTCTTTCAGGGCTCAAAAATAATTTTTGTATTTCTAAAGAAGCTTTCAAAATATGATGGCCAAAATATTTGAAAAATGTGTCCCTGTGATGATGTCATCCTTAAGGGAAACATACTTCTGATATGAAGTATTCCCATCAGGAATCTTGGAGATCTTACATCTGTATTCTTAACCTCAAGAGGTTATCAAATGATAATAGTTAATTGTAAAATGGGATGTCATCTAATGGAGTGCTGGCAGGCATGTTGGCCGGTAGTTATAGGTCATTGCACAAATATTTATAGAGGAAGTGAAGGCTTCATTTGGCCTTAATAATCAGACATCTTAGACAAATATTCATAAAGTGAAAAATGCTCAGATTCAGGCAGAACCAGATTCTTGCCGATCATTTTGGAGTGGTAAGCAACACATCCAGGTGCACACACCAGAGGGGCAGAAATGCCCTGTGGTTGTAGAAGATACCTGCAATCAAAGACTGCAATGTTGTTCCTTGGTTAGTGGTGATGCCCAGATACACTTCTGGGTCAACTTGACCATCAGACTCATCATATTTAGGAAATACTGACTTGCCTGTACAAGAGTATGGGAAGCAGCTGTCTATGGAAGCATCCATGTGAGTGAGGAATTCCACTGTAGGGAGCACCCTGAAGGCATCTCCCTTGACAAGGCTAAAGAGTACCCATGGGTGTACCTCTCTCCTTTGCCTGAGAAAATGGGGTGCTGCCAGGACAGTTTTCCTCTCCTCTGCTGGAAACCTCCTTGTTTCTCAACAGCAGCAGTGTCAGGTTGTCCCATCTCATGGGACACCTCCTTCTCCCACATC
Source organism: Anas platyrhynchos (assembly GCF_047663525.1). Taxonomy (NCBI): domain Eukaryota; kingdom Metazoa; phylum Chordata; class Aves; order Anseriformes; family Anatidae; genus Anas; species Anas platyrhynchos. Next base: position 23,826,702 of record NC_092588.1, on the reverse strand, counting down.
ACTGTCCTGGCCCTGAGATGCTGTGGAACCTGCCTAAGGAGGCAGCTGGTGATAAAGCTAGAGAGAGAAGGGCTTTGAGTGTTAGCTTTTGGCAGCTGCCCACAGTGACTGACCTTCTATCACTCCTTCAGCCTGTGGCAGGGAGCACTCCACCTCCTGGCAGTGACAGTGCTAGGGGTAGCAGCAGAGGCTTTAACCCGAATTGGCCACCAGCAGGGCTCAAGCACGGGTAGTCCCTCTGGGAAATTAATCCAAATTAAGCAGAGGTGCAAAGCAGATTTACCAGCTGTAATAAAGCATTCATCTTAAGATTTAGGTTAACCACATTATGAGTGGAATTAAGTTGTGCTGAAATCAGGTCACTGTAATTCTGAATAGCAACATGCACGCAAGAGTTTGATAGGGTGTAACTAATCCACTTAAAGCTAATTCAGACTCTAGTTCAGGGCTCTCCCCCTGCAGACAAGGCTATGCTGTATCTCACAGCATTACTTCAGCAGCAGAGCTGGTGGCAGGGAGTCAGCTCCTGCCCTGATGCACCCCCACCTTCCCCATGCAGCCTTGTCCGGATGGAGGAATCGCGACTACGGGACCGAAGCTGGCCCTAACAGTTGTTTTCCTGACAAAGCAGATAGGAGTGCTCAGGCCTGCCAGTGGCACTGTCCTCCAGCAATGCGAAGCCCCGTGCGACGTGATGCAGCTGTGCTGGAGGAATGCGAGCCCATGCTGAGAGCAACAGCGGAGGCTGCAGGCTTGGCTCCAGAGCCCGCTCCTTCCTCGCTCGCTCGGGGCGACGGAGGCTGCAGTGAGAGCAGGATCCCTGTGACGGCACCAGAAGTTGGATTCTTGCGCTGAGTCACTTAGCAGAGATATCGAACCAGCTCTGGTCTCCGTGCTGCTGGCACAGCTGGCTGCGGCTCCAGGCGGAGATGCTTGTGTGGAGGAATCCAGAGCCACCCAAGTCGCGGCCGTGGAGGAGACCACAGGCACTCTGGGTCCTGCCGCGTGTGCTCTGTGGAGGGCATCCTTAAGTGCCAGGAAAGTTTAATCTGGGTCCTGGTCAGAAGTTCACAGTCAGCTCTTTTGGCATTTTCACATCCCTTCTTGAGTCCTCACCCCAGTTTTTGGTGTAAGGGCTGTGAAGCAGAAGGGGCCTGCAATCTGCAGTGCAGGGCTTGGGCTGCTGGGTGAGCTTGCACCTCTGGGCAGCAGTACTTGGACCTGGCTTTGCTTACCTGGCTGTGTTTTCTATGGGCAGAGCAAGACAGCCCTCTGGCTCCCATCTCTGTCCCTGGAGGTGGGTCTGTGCCTGGCCCACTTGCAGCACACTGCTGTGGCCTCGCCCTAGGGGCCTCTCTCTCTGGGCCACCTGGGTCGCTGTGTGTCATGCATGGGAACAGCCACCACTGCACGCTCTCCTCCACGTCAGAAGGATCCCTGATCAGCAGCACACCGGTCCACCAGACCAGCTCAAAGTAGCTCTCTCAGCTCAAATCCAAAACCTGAGCTGACATCTGTCAGATAGACAGCAGTACCTACCCTGGGTCTGAAGCACACTGTGCTCCAAGCACCTCAATGTCCTGGCTGCACAGGTCATGTCAGAAGATGTCCTGGTGATGGGGGAGAAGAGGTGACTGCAGAAGCAGCAAGTTTTGTTAGAGGTTTCCTTGCAATGTCGTAAGAGCTGCCAGTAGGCAGCGCCATGGCAGGCTTGAAGAGCTGACACAGCAGCCAGGCAGCTGGCAGGAGACGTTTAATGGAGCAAAAAGAAATGTGATTTCCTGGGGCATCCTGGCCAGGGATATTTCCTGGTACTGCTTCTTGAATCATATGCATGTCCCTGCTCTTTTTTAACTCATTCTGTGCCAATTCAATCCACCTATTAGCCTGCGTAAATCCAAAACTTTACACAACTCATTACATCTGTAATAAGGAGAAGTCTCCTGGTCGTTGTGGGTACCTTCAGATGTGCAAATCTGATGCCACCTCATATCTGAGACACTTGCACGGCACTTCTGTTTTCACCTCACCAAATGTCTCCTAATAGCTCCCCCACATCAGGAGGAAGGGACATAAGCAAACCTTATGGCAGGAGTTGATTTGTCATAGGATTCATTCCTTAAGTTAATCAAATGAATTACATGTCTACCTCATTAGTAGGTATCATACAGATAGATGTCTTGGCTTCCAATCTCCAGAGGAAACACACATAATGGTTTAGGAGGCTGGACCTTAACCTTAGATTGTTAAACCCCATGATTTTACCTTAGCAAGGCCTCGTTTCAATAGACACAATACCAAAGAAATGTGTTTTTTGTACCTCACTTATATTAGTTTATTTTATGGAAAATAAAAAAGCAAAAAGCATACTGGTGGTGGGACTTTAGAAAATTTATTCCTACAGACCTAGAAGAATAGCATTTTAAAATCTTAATTGTAAGGAAATTTCTCCATTCTTCCTCATTTCTGAGATGCGCATATATTTATTCTTGCTATTGAACAGACACTCTGATGTTTATCAACAACATGCAGAGACATCCATGTACATTAATCCAGAAACCTTAACTAAACCAAAGTGCAATTCTTTTTTACATTGTAAACTCTTAAGCACAGCAAAGCCTTGAATTGTCAAGATGGCTAAAACATATCAGAGACTGATGCATGCAAAGAACACGTAATAGCTCAAGTTTGGGCTTTTTGTATATGTTAGGGATAGTTAAAAATATATCTCATCATCAGTTACTGTAAATCTCTGCTGGAAGAAGGCCTCAGAAATCACAAATGTGTCACTTCTCTACTTCTGCACATTCTGCTGATTCATCCATGCAAGTAACCAAACTGCCCTGTATAATAAGACAGTGACACTCACAGCCTTCCAGACTCATCCATAAGATCAGAGCTCAGTTTGTTTGACAAAAACAGAACAGACAAAACATGTCTGCCTTCCTTTTTCCCATTTGAGGTACAAGAGATGCAGCAAGTCTCCTTTATTGGGCATCTCATTTTTCCATGCAATGTGTACAGCTAAAAATAACCCATAAGTAGTATTGCTGATAGCTGTCATCCCAGATGCAATCAGTTAATTGCTGTGATAGTCACATCACCGACATCACTGGGAAATCTACTTACATGTCTCTCTCAGACTTGGAAAAGCAAAAAGCAGTGAGTTAAGAAAATATGAGATTTTGATTCACGGAAATATGACATTAAAGACATCTTGTATTGTATATATGTGACCAAGGGAGACTGCCAAATCTAATGGCTTTGCCACGAGGTTGTCCAGCCTTTTGGAGGCTGAGCAATTAGGTGCTAGGTTTCAGTCATGGCAGCCCATGCTTTAAATACCAAGTTGTGGCAAAGCATTTGAGGAGCTGTTTGGCTCTTGGAATCCTCATGTTGCACTATCTTTGCTCTGGGTTACCCTTCAGTCCTTGACATGGCCAGCAAAAAAAGGCAGTGGGCTAGGCAGAGCTGCATGGCATACCAGATGCCCTCTGATGGCTGCCAACAAGGCTTTTTTGACCTAGAGAAAAGGATCAGAAATCCCTGAAAAATAAAATCTTCTTTTGAAAGCTAATATAGAAAGCTAATTCACAAAACAAACAAAAACAAAAACAAACACAACAGCAAAAACAAACACAACAGCAAAAACAAACAAACTAACAAAAACACAAAAAATTTTAAAGAGTACAAAATTGTCAGGCTGAATTTATGTTTCTGGTAAGTAACAAAGTATTAAAAAAATATTTTAGTCACATTCAGTAAACCACTGAAATTATCTGGATTTCTAGCCTATAAGTTAGGAATCATTCATGCAGAACTTGACTGTTGTAATCATTATTATTTTCAAGAGGACCTACAACTTCACTCTAGAAATTTATTTTCCTTAAAGTCACGAGTCATGTCCGTGTTAAAAGTATCTTTCCTTTCCTTTCCTTTCCTTTCCTTTCCTTTCCTTTCCTTTCCTTTCCTTTCCTTTCCTTTCCTTTCCTTTCCTTTCCTTTCCTTTCCTTTCCTTTCCTTTCCTTTCCTTTCCTTTCCTTTCCTTTCCTTTCCTTTCCTTTCCTTTCCTTTCCTTTCCTTTCCTTTCCTTTCCTTTCCTTTCCTTTCCTCGTAGCAGAACAACCTGGAAGTTGTATGTGAAGAGTTTTTCTCCTTTTACACCTTCATATTACTAAAATTATGAGTAAAATTTTTGCACTGTTTGTCTTTTCAAAGAATTACTGGAAGGTACAAGGAGTGTTTACTATGACTCATAATACTTAAAATTGTTTGACTCTTAGTTTTTCAATGAAGTTGTCCCTTCTCAGTGAAGTTAAATGGGAGTAATAAACTATAAAAGCCATTTTAGTTACCTTAAAGTACCTGTCTCAACAAATTCTTCAATGGTGTCGCCACTTTACTAGTCCTCCAGTCACAACATCTTTCAGCCTAGTTGGAATACGAATATCTAACTTTAAATATATATATTTAAAAATCTGAACCAAGCTAAAATATATTTTTCCAACATACATTTTCAAATAAAATGGAAAGAAACAAGAAATCAATACAAGTTTAAAGTTCCTTTTTTCATCTTTAAATCACTGGTATGGAGATGCTTATGTTTTGGAAAAGGGTCATTATTATGTCCAGATTGATTTGTTCCTATCAAGTTGCAATTTTTGTGATAGGTAAGAAGTGGTAGAATTTGATTCACCTCCCTCTTCAGTTCAGATGTTACTGCCCCCATCTCACTCTCACCTACTCAGAGAAGGAATGTCATGTACAGCATGCTATTATTTTTTGCTCAAGTGAAAGGACATGTTATTTATAAAACATACTCACTTTTCCACACCTAAAGGGCAAAACTGAGCCTTTTGACTTTCCACCTTTCCAGATGTGAAATTCCAGATCAGACACCAACCTAGAACAACCTTTTTTATGGGCCATCTCTTCACCTCTCTTCCATTCCTTTTCGCTGCCAATAAATTGCATAAAAAGCAGTTCTGGCTGTCTGAGGACTCTGTCTTGGAAAGATTGCAGCAAGTCTTGAATGGCCTTTGACTTCTTAGTGTTTCTTGGTACAGAAAGATTCAGCTTAGACAAAAAAGAAAAGAAAAGCAAATAAACAAACAGATAAACCTATTTCCTAAATTATTGGACAGTCTCATAAAGGAACAAGTCAAACGTGATCAACCCCCAGAGTTAAAAATATTTTTGTCCAATTGATCCAAAGTTTCTAATTTGAAGTTCTGAATAATTCTGCTTATGCCTCAAGCATTTTTATGATGTTGAAAGTCATATTCCATTAGACTGCCCATGTTGTGCTGTCTGGCAATATAAATCAGTCAGTCTAATTCCAAACCCCCCTTGGTCATCTGTGGACATCTTCCAGTGGCTGTTTCATATTGTGGTCAGCTTCACTGATATTAGAAATATGCAGGAGTTTTACATTAAATTCTAAAAATAGCTTGTTGATAAGAACAAAACAGGCATCGGATTCAATTTTCATTCATTCTCTGAAGGACAAATGTTATCTTCTTCCTTCTGGTTCATTCACATTCCTCCTCTCGGATTCATGTCCTCTCAGAGATCAGAAAAAAAAATGATATTAATTAATATTTTGCAGTACTTTTTGTCCACCTTTCATTCCATTGCGCTTCCTCTGTGGTGGTGCATGCCCTTATTCTGTGTGGCAGACACTTTAAGACAGTATTATTATGTGTTCTGTGAACTCATTAGAAAAGGTTGCCTTGGGATAAAAACAATAAATGATACTTAAGGGCACCAGACTCTCCTGCCACCACTGCCAAACTATATTTGTGCCAAACTATCTTTCTGTGTGGTGATTCCCAATGATTGCAGCTAAAAGCAGGCTGCTACTTTTGACTGTTAAGGACCACAGAAACTCCACACTGTGCCCCTTTCAAGGAAACATCTCATGGTGCTTTGATAAAAGATGTGATGGTGACACAACATGAAAAATCTGATATAAATAAATTTACTGTGTTTCAAAATCACAAAACACCCACAGCAGAAAGAATTAAAAGCAAAGTTTTGAACATTACTGAATATTGAAAAGTACCAAATATTGAAAGATATTGAGCATTTTATGTATTGAAAGTTATTTAAACGTGAGCCATTTGGGAAAGTAGATTCCAAACCATGTATCTTCTGGCAGAACAACACCATGGACACAAACAGTTGGAGAGGCTTATGGAGGGTAGCAGGGTCATTTCTTGGTAGAGGTACTGGGTGGATCAAGCACGGGTTATGCACAGTTAGATATGCTGTTACAAACAAGAAGGAATTGGTTGGGAAAGTGATAATTAGTGGCAACCACTATTTTAGTGCCCACAAAATAGTGGAGTTGAAGATCCTGAGGGGTGTGAGGAGGAAGAGTAGCTGAATAGGGGCAGCCAGAGTTTGTCTAGCTCAGGAATTGGACAGATGGGATCCCATAGGAAGAGATCTGAAGGTAAAGAGCTCTGCAAATCTGGCAGGTGCTAATGACAACCTTCTCCAGACTCAAATATGATCCCTGCCAACACCCAGGAAATCAGGTAGGTGTATCAGGAGGTTGACTTTGCTAAACAGAGAACACAAATACAAGCTTCTGCATAAAAAAAAACAAAAAACAAACAAAACAAAACAAAACAAAACAAACAAAAAACAACAACAACAACAACAAAAAAAAACAGCACACGGGAAGTGAAAGCAGGTACAGGCCACAAAAGAATTTGGAACCCATGCCCAGGCATATAGGGGAAGTGCTAGGAAAACCAAGGCTCACCTATAGTTGATGGTTGCAAAAGATGTCAAAGGCAACAAGAACATCTACCATTAGCTCAGTAAAAGGCTGGGCAGAAAAAACAAGTTTTGGTTGCTGAAAGGGGAAGGTGATCTATTGCCAGCAGATACAACAGAGCTTAGGTACTTGCGGCCTGCTTTGCCTCTTCATTGGCAAGGCCTCCTAGACATCTGTGTTTATTGGATGGGTTCAAGAGTGTTAAGAATAGCCATCTCTGGATGAGGATCTAGTCAGGAACTATTTGCAAGAACCCAACCTGTACAAGTCTATGAGACCAGATGAGTTGCACGGTAGCAGGACAAAAGACAACAGACAATTTTGTTTTCAATTAAATTGAAAGAAATGAATTTCCAACTGGATACAAGACAAAACTCTTTTCCCATGAGGACAACCAAGCAGGGGAACAAACTACTCAGGGAGGATGTGTAGTGTCTGTTCCTGGAGGTTATCAAGACCTGACCTGAGCAACTTGAGTTGACCAGAAACAGACCCTGCCTGGAGCAGCAAGTTGGGTTAGCAGCCCCCTGAGGTCCCCTTACACCTGAATTATCCAGTAATGTTCTGAATGTGGTGGCAGTCTGGCGGAATCAGTTGACTGTGAGAAGATGTAAAGCCAAAGCTATCAGCTCTGTTCCCTCTGACTCCCAATGTTCACCTTGATCCAGCTTTCTGGCAGAATAGCTGTACACAAATAATTCACTTTTGAAGATGATAAACAGCCATTCAAATCTTGAAAACAATGAAAGTGGTAGGAAAGAATCAGTGGGGGTCTGTCTTTTATTAAGGAGATTACAAGTGAAATTCTTCACTTGGTTGTTGGGTGAATGCTGTGACTGCTAGACTCTTTTGTCAGGGGATTTGGAAGTGAGTCTATATCCACTGCTCCAGGACAAGGAGAACCAGCTGCTAGTGAGACAGCTGTATCTCTGGCTTTCATAGATTTAGGTGTTCACACACCAGACTGTTACTGTTAGTCACTGAGTGACTGTGTTATACACCCTCAAGCAATGGGTCAGACAGGTTGAGTGTTTCAGTTGCAGTCCATCTCTCCATCACATTTTCATGTGTGGAGATTTTCAGATCTTATATTGACTCACCACCTGTAAAAGCAGACAACCTAATGGAAAAAAAGAGCAACACTTAAAATGCTGTTTTTCTCCACAGCTCTGTAGCATGAAGTTATAAAAATACTTGAAGCAGGACTTGTTTTTTGTTGTTAACTCTTTCTTGTGCCGTCACAAAGTCATCATTAAAGCACAACTAGGGATAGACTAAATAAATATGGCATGCTTTGTTTCTGAATGTCACATCAGCAAGTGAGGCAACTGACTGTCAATCTTCCCTGCTTGTTTGCTGAGGAGTTACTGTAGCAGTGAATTCAGCACCATTAGGGAAGTAGGGGCAAATGATTCTGAGCACTCCAAGCTCATATTGGAGGCTGAGATTAGAAGTTTCCCAATTTCAACAGGTGGAAAAGAAAGAAGTTTAAAATGGAGGGAAAAAATAATTCTGAAAACCCCAGGTTTCTTAGGTCTCTTCCAACAGTGTGCAAGGCTTTGGAAAAGAAAAGGTACAAGTAAACAGAAAGTAGAATAAAAGACATAAGGGATATAGCAAAAGTGGATCAACCAGACTTAAGGTAATGCTTTCTTTTGTGATGTGATGCATATCTGGAACAAGGAAAACATGCATGATACCTTTGTTGTTTGCTACAAAATTCTAGGATGGAGATTCTCTTTTTTATGAACACGTTTTTTATAATTTTTATGCTAAAACTCTAAAAAACAGCTAAGCAGACAATGTAATCACTAGTTATATTAAAATTGTTGGGAAGATGTTATTGTCAAAGGATATGGAAGATACTTTTAAACTAATCTTACAAAATTTTTTACATTAATGACTTTAACACAGAGACATAAATGTATAGATGGCACAGGCTGATAACAAACCGGGAAGCATCATCAGCTCAGAGGAGGTCTGCAATAAGAGTAAGAGGTTAAAATAACACAGGTTTTATGGTAAAGCCACACCTTTATTTTAAAACTACAAGAATTTTCTGCTGTTTTAAGACTTCATAACTATGAAACAATAGAAGAGAAGGAAGACCCGGTGGTGCTAGTCAACTACAGGGCATCTGTGAGACCTCAGCATGGTCCTCCAAATGAAAGAGATTTACTCACAGAATTTTCAGTAGTGGGATGGAAGGATCGATGCTGGTGGCAAAGCCACCTACAAAGACTGTGTGAGAGTCCTCTAGTGCCACAGTGGCAGGGATGGCTGGAGGAGGATTTGTTCTTGTATGAGGTGAGATAGGGCAACAAAGCTGGTGAGGGGTCTGGAGAACAAGTCTTATGAGGAGCGGCTCGGGGAGCAGGGATTGTTCAACTAACTTGGAGAAGAGGAGGCTCAGGAGCGACCTTATCACTCTCTACAGGTACCTTAAAGGAGGCTGTAGAGAGGTGGGGATTGGCCTATTCTCTCACATGCCTGAAGGCAGGATGAGGGGGAATGGGCTAAAGTTGTGCCAGGGGAGGTTTAGGTTGGATATTAGGTTGTGAGGCATTGGAATGGGCTGCCCAGGGAAGTGGTTGAGTCACCATCCCTGGAGGTCTTTAAAAGATGTTTAGATGTAGAGCTTAGTGATATGGTTTAGTGGAAAACTAGTTAGTGTTAGGTCAGAGGTTGGACTCGATGATCTTGGAGGTCTCTTCCAACCTAGATGATTCTGTGACTCTGTGATGTGGGCAGTTAAACCTCATTAGCTCAGCAGAAAGAAGAGTGGGAAGAGATTTAACTAATCTGTAAAAATATATCACAGAAACATCAGAGTGGGAAAAACATTTTTTGTTAGAGGAAACTGTTCATGTAAGAACAGATGGGAATACGCTATACACATATAAGTATTGGGTGGAAATGAGAAGAAATTTCTAATGGAGATATTCTGAAACAGACATCCAAACAGAGTATCAAAGGCAGATGGCTGGTCTAGTTTTATATTTCAACAAATATGTCTTTCAATCAGCACTCAGATTAGAGGCACACACAAATTGATGTGTTGGCAAAAATAATTGTGTGTTTTGGATGCTTATTACTGCAGCCTTTCTCACCAGCTATGCCCCTTTCAGTCATCTCTTATTCTAAATGAGCTCTTATTCTAAATGATTTAGAGCAGTGACATGGAGGTTACTTTGTCAGATTTCAAGTCAGTGACCTAACTACAGGACTATTTTTTACTGTGTAGGTATTTTCTTGATTTCTGTTGGTCTTCCTTTTCATTTCAGAAGGTCTTGATTTCCCTCTTCTTGTGGAAGAATAGTGAAAAATTAAAGTATCCACAGCAGCAAAGGTGGATATAAAACTGTTTTCTGTCCAACTCCAGCCTGAGAATTGCTGCTGGGCTCAAGGTGTGCTTACTGATATCCCATCTGCTGCAACTCCACCTGCTAATGTGACATGTCAATGCAGTTTAATTCCTTGGGGAGCACTATGTAATTGCCACTGCTGAGGCTGGACCCTTGGAAAGCACACACAGTGCTGCTGGTGGCTGCTGCTGGTGGGATTTAATCACTCACTCTCTCGTCCATTGATACAAGAGTGGCTGGTGCTGGACTTAGACAGTCCTTGCATATCATTGCATATCACAGCCAATGAACCATCTGAGTAAGGCCTAAAGTTTCCAGTGGAAACTCATGGCAACATTTTCATTATGCCCTATAAGAGCTGGTGATCTGATAAAATAATCCATACGGCCTTTTTCCAGATAAGTACGAGATTATCTTTTCAGTCAATACCAAAGTTTCACTGAGTAACAGGCAAGCTTAAGGAAATTCCTGTGATTTTTTCTTTTGTGTTGATATGTGATTTTGTTTTGATCTCATTTTAAATATCTTTTGGAGAAATTTGTATCATAAACAGTGAAAAGGGAATGAAAATCTTAATGCCAGAATCCAGCAGAGTGAAAAATGAGATCTAGGAATCAGAAATCAGGACCAATTCTCTTTTACCAGATACTGAAAACTGTATAAAAATGCACAGGAAGCTTTGACAGCTTTCCACTGTCTGACTCATTAACTTAAACTTTCACTTATGAGTAGGATCTTATTCCTCCAGAGTATTAAGATTACAAATTTCCAGAAGAGAATGGCAAGCCCTTAGGTAAGTATAACACTCTTAGAATTTCTAAAAGATTTAAAAATATATTAATACTATTCTAAAACCTGTCCACTTCATTTAAGTATTAAGACTGCTTGGCAAATCTAGCTCCACCTGTGCTGTCAATACCCTTTGCATCTGATTCTCCAGTTCTTCCGAACCACAATGAAGCACTCATTAGAAAATAAAAATAAAATAAAAAATCTTGATTTGGATGAATAACTTTATGTTTGTGATCTCATTTGCTCCAACGTCACCTACCACTGAGTGCAGTCCAGGAGCATGCTGTTGAGTTATGGCCCTCTGGTACTGGTGTTGGTTCCACTTCAGCTATAAATTAGTCACCAGCAGAGAGTCATTATATGGAAATAATCCTGCAGGCATTCACCCTGTAACATCACTGGGAAATAAAAGTATTTGCTGAATGTCAATCTTCACTTCAAAATTTAGAGCATTATTTCACTTGTATGTTCCTGTTAAAGGTGTGGCTTATTAATTTTTCTCAAATGATCTTCTCCTGGTAAAATTTAAAGCAATATATCTGACAGCAAACATTTAACAGTAGCTAAGAAGCAGGAAAGTTAAGACTGAATCCGTGTCAAAGTCACCAATATCCCCTGGAGAAACGCAGCCTTTATATCAGCTATATATTTTTATTACACCCAATTTCAGTTTTCTTGTTAAAAGAAGGTCTCCTTAAGCCCTTGCATTTCTCCTGCTCCATTCCCCATGGTTCACAATAGTGAATGTAAGCTACAATAAAAAGGTCATTTTCTTCTTTCAGCAACAGTAACACAAGTGGCTGCATTTCCTGATTCTGGATTAAGTTCAAGATTTCAAATACGACTGGGCTCGTTTCTGATTAGAAAGTTTGATATTTATCACAGACTTTCCTGTCTTCCATATCCAGTGCAAGTGAGACTGTAAAAAGGTAAACTGAAAGGAACCATTCTTTTATTCAGCAATTAACCCCATCTGAGTAAATAATACGATGTTGTGCACTTGAGCCTTAGCTGTTATGCACCGAATTCAGAATTCAAAACGGCTTCAAAGCCGCGTTTGTGAAATGATGACAAGATGCTGCAGAAACAGCTTTTCATGTGGAATATAATGCAAGTATTGTGTTACATAGTACAGTAACAAATAGAGTATAGTTGTAATGATATAGCAGATAAAGTGTCTGGAAGTACTTACCTGAGGGAAACTCAATCTTATTTTACTTCAGGGCCTGAGGCTTATAAACACAGTGTATGGTCTTGGAACTTAAATATTAGAAGAATCATTTTATTGGGGGGAGGAGAAGGTAATGTTTCTGATTACAGGCAAATAAAATCTCAGTGCCCAAATACAAGGCAGAAATAGTCCAAATTCCTTCAGGCAGTCTCGCAGTGTGACTTTTTTTTTTTTTTTTTCCACAGCAGGCACACCAAATCCAAAAGAAGTAAAGCACCCCTACCAGTGATCCAGACAGGAGGAAAGCCATGGATGGGCACAGGGCTCCAGCAAGGTCTGGAGTGTCCCATCAGCTGCAGGGTGCACAGAGCTGGTAGGGTGAAAGGGTCTGTGGGAAGGATTGTGCCTGCAAGAGGTTCCTGCGGCCCCTAAGGAGGGTCCCACCCGCCAGAGCATCTTGCCCCATAGCCACAGCATCCATGGAGATGCCTCCAGGGCTTTAAATTACCTCCATCATGGTGTGAGGGCACTTTAAGCACAGATTGTGGCAGCAGGAGATGGCAGCTGCATCTATTGCAATAAATAATGAAGGACAGGGGTACAGGCTTCCAGTGACACAAGTTGTTTAGTTTTTTAGACATACCTCAGCATAATTTTTGGCCTGTTCTGTCCAGCCATAGACATCTATCTCCAGGGCATTCTTCAAACTTAACATATACCAGTGACCTGTGCTGAGAGAGGCTCTGGGCATGGCTCTGCTGCCAAGGAGGGGACGTGGAGCAGCCGCATAGGAGCTCACACAGGTACTTGCCCATCAGTCACAGAAACCACACCAGTCTGGTTTATTTAATAACAGAAAGAGAACCCCAGTGTGCTGTCTTTTCCCTCCCTCTCCTTTGTCTCTGTACTGAGCCAAACATCACCTGCAAGGGAAAAAACATTGGCTGAAAAACTGCAAAAGCTGCTATGCCTGCTTTGAGTGTGAAGAGAAGCAGAAGTACACTGTGTGTCTGTATGGATATTTTCAGGGCACGTCCATGGCTGCATACATCTGATGGGACTGACAGAAACCCCCACTGGGATTTCCCCTGTGGCTTTCCCAGAGTCAGGTCCTGTAGTGTACACTTTTTTTCCTTAAGAGTATCTCAGGGGTGTGTGTGTGTCTCATGGCCTTTCTGGGAGCATTTTTCTCCACAGAAGGACATCTACCATGGCTTGGCAGGGGATGCTGCTCATGCAGACAGGATACGTACTATCTCCTTCATGTGTATGCAGGCAGGCACAGCAGCAGGGGTCAGCACAGCTAGAGCTTAATGGACAAAAGCCTGGGGACGCAACTGCATCACCTAAAATATAACAGATTAGATATTAGGAAAAATTTCCTTACCATGAAGGTGGTCAAGCACTGGAACAGGCTTCCTAGCAAGGTGGTGGATGTCCAATGCTTGTCAGTGTTCAGGAGGCATTTGGAAAATGCCCTCATCAATATGCTTTAATTTTTGTCCAGTCCTAAGGTGGTCAGGCAATTGGATTTGATGATCTTTGAAGGTCCCTTCCAACTGAACTATCCATCCCATCCCATCCCATCCCATCCCATCCCATCCCATCCCATCCCATCCCAATTCTATTCTATTCCAACAGCTTCCAGCCTCTTCTTGCTCCCTTCTGTTCATAATCTGCTGGGCTTTCTTCTCACTTTCCTAGTCAGCAGATGAATACACACAGCTTCACAATTTTGTTATCAGAGGCCACAGGCATGCTTCTGGGACTGGCTTGCTAAGGAAGTTGTATTCAATACCTTGCACAATGTATTGAATTGTATTCAATATTTTATTCAATACCTTCCATATTCAAATTGTATTAAGTACTTTCAATTGAAAACAATCATTGTATTCAATTGTATTCAATACCTTGTATAAGGTATTGTTATACCTTATATCAAAAGTATTTTATTGTAAGGTCCTAGTAGATCATTCTTTCTTAAGCCATACAAGGCTTTATTTGGGCCTACGTGTGACCATGTAACCTCTACCTGTGACCTTATAAACATCAATTTAACTGCAAGGAGGGATAAGATCTTTTGAAATATAGTGACAGTAATTCTCTTTTCAATTCTCAATCCTTGTGAACCCTTCAAGATGCTCTGCTTTGTTCCTCTCAGTGTAAGCATCACTGTACATGACAGTATATAAATGCACAAAAGAAGCACAGAAAAAGAAAGCCCTCAAACCTTCATTTGCAAAGGCTGTTATGGTTTAAACTTGCCATTATTTGTTCTTTTAAATGTCATATAGATGTTAAGTAAAATAATATTTTGTATACTGGATGACAATCGATACCCTAATTTTCAGATACGATGGGACAAAACTGAGGTGTTAATGTTTTCAATCTTGATTACTAAGCATGCATTTTACTGGATGATTTAATATGTTTTAAGAAGTTGCATCATCCTCCTCTAATTCAGGCTGAAATCTGTGGAAAAGATGTTAAAACACTTTCTCTGCAAACTGAATCCTTGGTACCTGGCACCTACCTAGCAAACTGAGCTGTATCACTGGCTATTTTTCAAAACACAGATATATGCCAAATTTTTGACATATAACTTGGAATGGTTCACACTGTGTTTTGAAATGCCCCATGCAAATGGTTTCTTTAGATACAGATAATGGAACATCTCAAAAAGAAAAAGGTGAAAAGGGTGGGTTTGAGAGCAGCATAGGAAATCCAGCCAGGTGGAAGAGTAAAAATAGCCGTATAGGAACATTTTGTGGCTGTTGCCATTGTAGCTGGGCACTATCTAACCAGGGTCTCTTGCAGACATTTGGAAGAGTGCTCCCGTTGAGTACTTATCAGGTCCACCAGAAACAGTGTCCTGGCACACTAACCTGCTTTGGTTGAAGCAACAAAGCAGCTTGAAGGTAATTGATGTAGACACAGGACACCAAGTGAGTCCTGGCTTTGGGTGATGCGATATTGTCCAGCTCTTTGTGGCACTTCACATCTCTTTGAAGGGAGGGAGAATTTTGGCAAAATGTTAGTTACAGATGTGATCTCCCACACAATTGGAGAGAACAATCAGTTTGGTCTCTTCTGCAATTGTCCAAGCTCCAGGTTCTTTTTTTTTTTTTTTTTTTTTTTTCCCCACAGGGAAGCTTTCTGCTTTCTCTGCTGACTATGTATGTAATCTGCTCTACTAGGCAGGGCTGGAGAGGGGCTGGAACATCAGGGCAGGACAACTTGCAGAGGTTGTACTGACTTATGACTGCCTTTGGCAGTCTGGATCATTTTGTGGGAAGTTATGACAACGTTACTATTAATGGAAATCAAAGCAATTTGTTTTGGAGGAAAATCATGAGATGCAATCCTTTTCTGTTACTTTATGAGATGCAATCCTTTTCTGTTACTTTGTGCTTAGGATTTTACAGGAGTGAAGAATAATGATGAATAAATGTGGCATCTCATTCATTCCCTCACCTCATTTAAGTCTTAGCATAGACCAGTCTACTTCCCAAGATGTTTCAGACAACTGAAATGTCCCTATGTATGTTGTTAAATATTCATTGAAAAATGTGTTTCTCCCCTTGAGGCATTTTCTAAGTTTGAAGTATCAAGATTTAAAAATATATTGTAGCACACAAATAAAGATACTTAATACCTGTGTAATTATCTGATTGCATCTTCTAATCTTGTTAAATTCTTGGCATCTTGCAATGATTATAGGCTATATATATATTCTAAGTGCCTGAGAAATACTCAGAAAAAGGCTGCCTCAATTATTTAGATATGGAATATTATTTCATGAATGGATCCAAGCAAATAAGTCACAAAGAAAAACACGCTCAAGGAACACACAAAGGGAAATTCCATTACCTCAAACTTCTTGTGAATTCATTTCTCCCATTAACTTGTTTAAATAGTTTGCTTTACTTTCTAAACCAGTCATGAATTCAAGTGTTAAATCAGATTCCCTGTTTGTGATTTTTCATTCATCAGCGTTGTTTACTTCAGAAACACTGAGATATGTGACTGAAATTTTCTTTCCTAAAGTATTTTTCTATGAAAACCTGAGTACTAAACTCTGCAATACACAAGCAGAAGGGAGTGAATGTAACTAAAATAAAGTCACTAAACCATGCATGTTAGATTTATGCTCAGAATAAAATGTCATCTCCCAGAGCTTTTTTAGGATTTGAAAATTTGCCTTCATTTTGAAAGGAAAACAAAACTAAACAAACAAAAAACATACAAACAGACAAAAAAAAAAAAAAAAAGCTGTCTAACTGCAAGATTTTGATTTATTGAATTGTTTTTTTTTTTTTTTTCATTTTGAATTTGGAAAATGTTTTAAAATGAAATGTCAGAAAGGATTCATTCAGAAAATATCAAAACTGTCTTTTTCAGCATTCTCATCACAGTTTCTTCGTTTAATTCTTAACAATAGTTTCAAGAGAGCTGAAATGGTTCTGTGAAATCTTTCTGTTTGGGCAGATCTTCATTTATTTCCGTGGAAACCGTGTCTATCCAAATTTCCTTAACAACCTTACTTGAACAAGTGTTCATGGAGAGACACATTTTGTTATTCATACTTTTCAGTGAAAAGGATTTCAGGTGGTAGATAAATCAAGCTACTGTCTTTGTGTCCTGGTTTCAGTTAGGACAGAGTTAATTTTCTTCCTAGTAGCTGGTAGAATGCTGTGTTTTGGCTAAGGATGAGAAGAGTGCTGATAACACCCCGATGTTTTAATTGTTGCAGAGCAGTGCTTACACCAAGCCAAGGATGTTTCATCTTCTCACTCTGTCCTGCCAACGGGCAGGCTGGGGGTGCAGCAAGAGCTGGGAGGGGACAGACCCAGAGCAGCTGACCCAAACTAGCCAAAAGGGTATTCTGTACCGTCTGTTGTCATGCTAAACAATACATAGGGGGATAGTCAGGGGTATGGGGGCTGGTTTGCTCGGGGTTAGGCTGGGCATCAGTCAGTGGGTGGTGAGCAATTGCATCGTGCATCACTCTTTTTGTACACATTATTATTAGTGGTACTATTGTCATCATTACTGTTGTTATTATTATTTTCCTGTCTTAATAAACTGTCTTTATCTCAACTCACAGGCTTCACTTTCCCATTTCTCTCCCCCATCCCAGAGAGGGAAGGGGGAAGGTGAGCGAACGGCTGTGTGGTGTTTAGCTGACGGCCGGGTTAAACCACAACACTTTGCCATAGCTTGTTACCCTGAACCTGACATATCAACATGTCCTACATATAATCTACAGTTTTAGTCAGTGATTATGCAAACTGGTCTATGAACACAAAATAAATATTACTCTACTTTTTTATTTTTTTTGCTTAGGCAACACAAAGCAATTGTCCTTGTGCTGACTTATTGCTATAATCAGCTCTGGTCTGGAGGAATGAAAACATTTTCATTCCATACTTGTTCTCTCCAATGAAGTTATTGAAAAGGTGTTAGATAGTGACTGTGAGCAGTTCTCCAAAAACTGAACAAACATCACCATTTATTTTTTCTTGCACTCTGGAGACAGCATGCCTGTGAGCCATCATACAACAACGGCATTAGCTCATTTCTGGACAGAAACAGGCTTCAAGGAAGGCCTTCAATGTAAATCCAATGCCTCTAGTTACCAGTCCTTGAGTCACACAGCCACTGGTATCTGGATCTGTTTTGCAGCTTCAGGTGATTTTACAGAGAGGGACCCAGACCTCTCATCCTGCTAAATTCCAGATGTGGAAATCACAGGTGTTCTTAAAAAATAAATACATCTAAAACAAAAATATCAAAATAAGATCCTTTATGTGTATGAAATAATTCTACCCAGATTTCCAAGGTGTTTTGGTTATTCTTTTATATACTTACATTGTTGGCCAATATTTTACTTCCCTTTTATCACTTGTCCAACAGCTGCTGGGGACCCTGGAAAGGGGCAAGCACACAGTTCCCAGGAGAGCACCAGTAAAGCTGGCAGTGGAATGCCTTGCAGATGAAGGCATAGCAGAGCATAAAGCCTGGAAGTTGATACTAGGTGAATTCAAAGTAGGAATAGGGTGAAAACCTCTAGCAAAAACAAGCTGGCTGCTTTGTATGGCTTGCAGCCTCTAAGGACTGACCACGACACAGGTGAAGGTGATGTTGCTGCTTCTGTGATGTGTGTGGAGGTGCCCCCAGAATGAGCATGGCTGCAGTCACAAAGGCAGGTGGTTAGCAAAATGACGTGGTGTACACTGGATGGGAAGAGGAGGGAGAAAAGGACTTGTTTGTCACTGTCTGTTCCTGGAGTGAAAGGAGAGGTGATGTAGCCAGAGGTGGGACAAGTCCAGGACTTCTGATTCCCTTTCCCTCACCACCAAAGGATGTATGAATGCATCCTATGTCTCAGCTCCTGCCCTCCTACAAGCAGTTTTGCCTCCCACCTGCCCTTCCTCTCAGATAGGTGCAATGAAGGCAACTGCAGGTCTGTGTAAAGACACAGTTTTGGGCTTTGCATCCTTCCCCAAGGGCTTTTACTTGGCTCCTCTTGGGCAAAGGCAGGCAACGGCTGGGTCAAGCTTCAGTGAATTAAGTGCTATGATTCTAAATGCTTGGCGTTGGGATTTATAAAGGGATAAACCTCTTACTAGGAAAACACATAGAGGTGTGAAGAAGTAAACTACTGAACAGCCATGTAGCATGAAATGATCATCCTACAAAAGACACTGCAAAATATTTTTAACACCTAAAGATAGGTGCCCTTACATAATTTCTTCAAACATGTTATCCTGCTGAAATTCGCAAAATACATTATTATTATATTTATTTCTAGTGCTTACTTACTGGCTGCTCCTCTTGAGATTAAAATTTGTAGGATTATATATTGGACTTTTCTACCAGAGTTTGTACATGCGATTTCTCAAACTCAGCAGAGCTGGAGCAAATTCTGTAGGAGACAAAACTATTATATACATAGCCCCAGCAGGGGGGCATGCAACAGGCATGTTGGTGAAAAATATGTACTTTTCCTAAAATAAATGATGCTAATTGATGCTTTTAGTGCTGAAATTTAAAAACATATGAAAAAAAAGTCCATCCATTTTAAGGAAGAAAGAAGGGGAATGTCTCTATCAGTACAGCAAGGGTCCACCCATTTGAGATGAGGCTATTTCTATATTCCCAGTGAAATGGAAATTCAGCTAATACTGAGAACATATTTCTCCAGAAATCTGTAGAAACACTATGAGAAGGTAAAAAGTATGTAACCTGTGCCAACAAGTACTTGAGCATGTTTGAATGGCTCGACTTGGGGTGTTGGCAAAGGAATTTAGCAAGAATCAGACAAAAAAGTTGTCTTTTCTGCAACTTTCTCTTTTGCTCAGTACCACTGCTAATACTGTGAACATCCACATGGTTCTGGTGTGCTCTGATGAAGCTGGTCCTAGCACTGCCAGGTATTCTCTGAAGTGAGCAGGAGGCTTGTCCTACTTCACAAAGAGCTTTTCACAGTGGTTTTCCTCCTGGTGTTTCATCAGGCAAAATGATAAAAGCTGGAGCTCTTTTGGTATATCTCATCTCTTGAGTCTCCAGATACTGAGAGATACTCCCTCATCCTCCTCTGTTCTTTGCTTGTAGCAGCATATGGTTAAGCTACCTGAAGACTGCAATGGCTTAGTTTAATCAGTCTTTGTTCCTAAAGAATGGAAAAGGATTTGTGACATCATCTGTCTTGTGAACTAACAGAAGACAGACTTGTCTATCTAATAATTGCTTCTGGCTCCAAACTCCTGTGAGGTCTATATCAGGGGTTTTGG
The DNA here is from genome assembly GCF_047663525.1 of Anas platyrhynchos. NCBI lineage: Eukaryota > Metazoa > Chordata > Aves > Anseriformes > Anatidae > Anas > Anas platyrhynchos. The sequence continues at coordinate 23,806,791 of NC_092588.1, read as the reverse complement.
TTCCTCTCTTGGAGTTACATAGGGCTGGGTTGTCCTCGTGGACACGTGTGGAAAATGGCCTCCTCATGCAGGTGGGAAGGAAGAGCAGGCCTGGGTAGGAAGAGCAGGCCAAGCCAGCACTTCTGACACAGCAGTACTTTCTTTCCAGCCCATTCCAGCAAATATGCACTCACTTTCTGGAGGACAGTGAGGCAGTAAGGAAATCCTACCTTGGGATTCACTCTGCCTTAGAAGAGTGCCTTACAGTACAAGCAGATCCATCTTGCAGGAGGTTCGTGTCCATATGAAGCATGCAGAGTCCTAGGGCTGGGATGCCCTGCAGGTGGTTGGGTAAAATGCTTCCGCAACAACACCATTCAATAGTTTTTTTCTCCTTCATGGGAACAGGGTTAAGAGAGAGCCTTTTTTTGAGTCTGGTCTAGGACAAGTTTCTTACTAACTGCTTGCTCTTGTGGCGTTGCAAGGGATGTTGAGACCTTTTGATGCACGTGCAAAAGGGAAAGACTTCCAGGCTCTCTGCAGCACTTTATCACTTAAAGGAGGTGTTACCTGATCCATAATCATAAATGATCTGGAGCCACCTCTCCTCTCTTGAAGCCCATCCATCTTGATATCTGCAGTTCTTTCACAACTTACTGGTGATGCACTGGTAGGTAAGTCCTGTTTTACTCCAGGAGTGGCTCACAGGGATGGCAGACCGGAGTGCACAATGCTCTTAGAGCTCTTCTCTCACAAATATGCAGCACTCAGCAACATGTTCAAGCTCATCACTATTACTTCCATGAAAGTGTCACCAGGGGACAATGAGGAGGGTTAAACACTAGTTTGATACTTGCGTGGGAGTTGGATTTTGAGCTCAGCCCAGGCCACTAGTGATTAAAAAGATCTAGCTGAAGGAATAATGATATAATGGTTTTCACTGTGACACTGGCAGGCAATTTGTAAAACAAGGATAATGATAATTCAACCTTTGTAATGCACACAGGGATCTTTGCATGAAATGCAATTTGTATGTGCGATGTATTTTTTACTAATAGAAGATACAGTTCTGTCAAACACTGGAACAGAATACTCTTGTTTTCTTTGCGTGCTGATGAGAGATTGCCCATCTCCAATGGCAATAGGATGAGTGATTATGTTTGTAATGCCTCTTTTGCACGGGTAAATTTGGAGTTAACACTTGGCTTGGAAATAGAACAGCCACATAATAGGCCGTGATTTTTGAGAAATGAAAATAGCAAACTATATTTGAAAGATGCAGTACAAAAAATGGCAAACAGAACATGTGCTAGTTCTGTTGTTGTGGTTTGTCATAAGATGAACAGAGAGACAGAATAATGGGAATAGGCAATGATAAATTCTTCCTCTGCAATGTGGGATCCAGGAGTGTTTCTCCTGCTGGGACAAGACTCAGATGTGCACCATTTCCAGGCAATCCTGGCTAGTTTTGCAGAGGAAACCCAGGCTCAAAGTCAAGAGGGAGCCTCAAAATGCTCCAGGAGGGCCCCAGAGCAACCTCTCAGGGGACCAAAGCTGTGGAGGACACCTGCCACGCAATACAGGCCCCGCCAATATGACCAAAGAGAAGTTGCATTTGCATTGCTTGGGTTTGGCAAAAAGTGCATATCACTTGACTGAAAATATCATTATCTCGAATATAAAAGTGTTAGTGTTTGGAACACTCCCAAGTGATCGTGCTTAATGACAAACTTTGGCAGTCTCTACTAGACATAACATCTCAGCAGTGACCCTTTGCTGCTAGGACAGAATAATGAAAGAAACAAAAGCTTTTGCATGATTTTCCCTGAATCTCATGAAAGAATTAGCTTTCAGTTAAAAAAAAAAAAAAGTGCAAAAAACAGACCTTTCAGCTGTTCCTTACCTGGAACCTGAACCTTTTCCCTTGGAAGCTGATGGCAAAACTCTGTTGACTTAGGTGGGAGCTGACTCAGGCACTGAATTCTCTGGCTACAGGAACTCAGTATTGCCAACATGAAGGAAACGGCTAGTTATTGCTTATACAAACAGTCACATTCTGCTAAACAACAGGCACAAACTTACAGATTGTTTTAGTGTCAAATAAAGTTATCAAAATAATTACAACTTATTTCCCTTGATAAATCACTCTTGGTGATTCTTGCTGGAATATCAGAAATAGGAAGGAAATTATCAGCCACTGAAAGAAATCCTGCTTCTATTTGGGGAAAAATGTCATTCTTCACAGATAGAGGAATGAAACACATGCTTGGCAAGGACTAGCTAAGAGATAAAGAAATTATGAGGTAATCAGACAGTAATGCTTCAAAGGAATATTTTCAAAAAAATACATTGCTTCCTTTTTATTGTGATTAAAGGCTTGTAATAACAGGATTGTTTTAACCCTGCCAATATGCTGTCAGTGTCAATTTTATTTAAAAGAAGGAAATAAAAAAGGCTATTATTAGAAGGAATTCAAGCTGAATTGTTGAACCTTTATTGCTTATATGACTATATTTAAAATTAAAGCTTGCATGTCAAAGTGAAATCCTGGCACATAGTCACACATTTCATAAGAGCTTTTGGACTTGACGTATGTATCCCTGTGACAATAATATTGTCGAATAATGGAAATACTGTATATCTATTAGAGAATAGTAATTTAGTAACAAATTTATATAGACTTATTACAGACTGTCAGAAACAAGAGTAATGGACATAGTACAAATCCAAACCATATGTTCCATGAAAGAGTATGTCCTTCCAGCATTTTTTAAAGCTATAAATTATCTATCACACTACCAATAAAGTACTGTAGAGGTAAGGTCACCGACCCCGAAGCACTGACATTTAGTTCAAGATCCAACCCCTGCAGCTTAGCACTTCATCCAAATTTCCAAATGTGGAGGGGAACTCTTTTTTCCTTTTCCTGTGATGTTTTCCCACAGGCTACTCTGCTTGCCGATGTTTCCATGATAATATTCTTTGCATTCTGTCAATTTACATTTAGTAGCTGTACTGCAGTAACAGGAAACTTTTAGATCATCCCCTCTGTGCATACGTACGGACCCTGTGTATGCTCTGTGTCCTCATAAGCATTCGCTTGGCTGGACCACTGGAAAATTCCCCCACTCGCAACTAGTTAAACATGATAGCCTGGGGGTAGCGGTGCCCCAGGTCTGGTCTTCATATGTGAGGAAAATAGTTGTAGGGAATGGTTTTCCTTCAGCAGAATAAGGGGAAGAGAGGTCCCCACTGCAGCAGGGACCCTGACCTGCCAGGAGCCTGAACATCTGCAAAAGCGGTGCATTGATACCATGCGAGCAGGAATGAGCAATGTGCCCAGTCATCAAATGAATGCAAAGGGAAAAATAAAAATTAAAAATAAAAAAAAAAAAAAAGAGAGAGAGAGAGAGGTGAAAGGAACTGCAAAGGTCTGATTGGGATTTTTCACTGTGTGCAGAAGAGGCCACGGTAACTTTTCTACCATCACTTTTTATTTGTGCTCATCTTGCTATGTCCTAGTTTTGGCCAAATCCACCTGTGAAATATTATGGATCACATTCTCAGGTGGGCAAAATCAGCCTAGCTCCACTTGGCCTATATGGCAATACCACTCCCTGCTGCTGTGATTACCCCAGCATGTGCCAGCATGAGTTGAGCAGCGAGCTCTGAGACAAATACTGAAAAATAGAAGGCGCTGTTTTCAGCAAAGACTGACTTTAAATGTGTCCTGCCTTCTAAATGCTTGAGCCTTTTGTTGCAGTAACCTTAATTGCTCTTCAATTTAAATATTTCTGTGTTACGCATAGCACTGGAGCAGCACTGGTCAAATAATCTGTGGGTTAAATAAGAAACCTAAACATAGGAACAGAGACACATCCAGGAGAATATTGCTCTGAAACTATACAGTTAAGAGATGTTTTGCACCTCACATGCTATGTTTCCTTCCCCCTCTCCAGACATAGTCTACCGACAAGCCAGATGTCTTACACTCTCAGAATTTCCTTTCCTACATGATAACATTTTTCCTTCTCTTCTTGAATTTCTAAAATCCTCCCAGAAGCAGATATTAATGAATGTAACCGTGGATCTGCAACTTTTATGCTGGTACCAATCCGTCATACTCAGCGCCACGAATGAAAGCCCTTCCATCCCAGAAGCGGCTGTCAGTTCAAATCCAAATGTGCATCCCCTCCTGTTAGCCAAAAGAAGACTGTCAGCCCCCTCCAGTTAGTTAGTTACTTACAGTGTAGTATCGTTTTTCTGTGGCTATGGATGGTCTCTTGTGGGAATGACTTGTTTTTTTCCTCCTGACTGTTATTGCACACGATTACCTCGGTTTATGTTGCAGGCCAGGAATGCTCCGGGGGTAGCTCTGAGAACGGTACTCCAGCTTGCTAACAGGATCATCAGTTACGTGCAAGATATTCGGAAGAGTTTTTTGTTGTTCCTTTATTTCCGCTCCTCCCCCATCTTGTTGGTGGTGGTGGGATATAGAAATCTCTGATTAATACAATCTTTGAAAGGTTCATTTGGGGCAACAATAACTCTGTCAGAGAGGTGCCTCTGGAGTGCTTTGGGAGCTGGACACGTTCAGCTTTGTCTCTCATTCCTGAAGCCCAAATATTCACAAAGGCACCATTTGCACAGAGTTATGAGACCCATCTGCACATTTTTCTTTCTTTGGGTGAGGGGGAAGAGACTCAGAGGTGAGGAGCTGAAGGGAAGGTTGGAGACAGACATGGTGAAGAGGATGGAGATGAACAAAGGCTTGTCCATCCTTAGGGCTGAGCCCCTTCATGCCAGCTTGGAATGCGTTGGCTTTTCTTGTAAGGCTTTTTTACCTCATCAGAATGGTGGAAATGTAGATAAGTGTAATGGGGAAAAACATATTTATAATTGCTAGATTACTTTAAATCTATTTCTCTCTTTTTACAGGTTTTGCAAAGAATATAGAGCCTCTGTAATATTTTTTTTTTTTTTTTTTCCCTGAAGAAAAGTATCTTCAGCTGTTGTTTTATCTATGATTTTCCCCTGTGATTAATAACAGAATTGAACTCAGGTGGTCTGGTATAATCTGATTTGGTTTTATTCAAGCTAACGTGGTCGTATTAGGGTTTTTTTGTTTGTTTGTTTGTTTGTTTTTGTTTTTAATTCACATTACTCAGATCAGCAGACATGCTACAAGCACGACACTATTTCAGCATTTTTCATGACCAGTGGTCTCTTGCTCAGTGGTGGGGAGTGCTTACAGACCTCGGGAAAGCGAGATCAGTAGGAAATCAGCATTTCTGAAGTAAGGCTACAAGAAAATGGACACTAAAATCCTGGTGCATGCCCAGAGATTCTTTGATGATGAATAACAGGCAAACAGCTCATAGATTGTAACACATAGAAAATATTCATATAAATAAAACACATCCATATATAGTGAAAATGTTGATGAATAATTTTTGTCGATTGTAGCTCTCTCACGCTTGTTTTAGGTTTCAGCAGAGCTGCCAAAAATTCAGTCTTCACAGGAGTTCATGGGAACATTTTCTTGGTTTTGATGTGTGGGGATTTCTACCCGGTAAACTTCTGAATACGGCAAAAATCACAGAACAAAACTTAGTCAGAGCTCTTGAGCTCTACTCATTTTTCAAACTGAAGCTGACCTAATCTGGAAAATTCATATATTTATTGGTGCACAGCTGGAAAATAACCCAGGCTCTCCTCAAAGACTCAGGAGTCTGGGAGAACATCTTTATCAGCATGTTCTAATTTCTGACCATGTTTTACGAAGTTGTAACCTAAAGAACACTAAATAACTGTAAGGCTCCCTGAATTTCTTAACACCATACAGTAACTTTGTTTCTCAACAAGCATCTTCTGAAGTTATTTGGGAATCTAGGAAAGGAATAATTACTACAAGATGTAAATGCCTCTTGTGTGAAGAACACTCATATAATTCTTTTTCACTGTCTTGGGTACAGTCCATTAAAATTTTCAAAATTTGATAAATTACAGGAATTATGTACTTTTTATTGACATTTATCTTGCAAATTATAAGATGTACTGATCCTGACCACAAGAAACAATATTCTTTAAATCATTGCTTTTGGATAAAATGTCAGAGTATTTTTTTATTTTTTAATAATATGTCACTGGCTTGCCAGAAATGCAGCGCCAGAGCAACCAAATGACATGTGAATTGTATAAAAAGAATTGTGCATGTATGTGTGTGTGAAAGAAATGTTAAAGCACATCACTTCAGTGTCTGGATGGTTTCACTCTAATACTCAATTGATTGGAGCACTTGGTAAATTCTTTGTTATTAACATTTGGAGTGTCTTACTTGGACATGAACTTTATTATGTGGAGTGAAAACTGAATAAAAGATTGGAAACAAATGCTAATGGTAAACAGCAATATACTGAGTCTGAGAGAAATCTGCAGGGATTATAACTGATCCTGATTTTATTTAATGACTTTATTTACACTATAAAAGGAAATTAATTTTTTTATATAAATGCCCAACATGTTGAAGTAGTTAACAAAACGATTCTTAAATTACTGGAGGTTGGTAATGTGTTACCAGCTCTCCTGTCTCTCTGTCTCAGGGATCAGTTGTGTTTCACATGCCTGCATGGTGCTGATTTCCCACTGCAGACCTCTCAGTGCATATGAAATCAATGGGACCTGGGAACTGAGAACCTTTATTACTTTTCTCCTTCCTGTTTTTCTGCCCTGGGCGATTGCTTAGTCTTCCTCACGTGTACACCGGTGAGGACAGAGAAATCCTTTCTCCAAAGGGACTTTCAGGGTTGGAAATACAGGCAGGAAACAGCACAATTATATTCAACTGAGAAAAACAAAACAAAGAAAAAAAGCCAACAAAAAAACAACACACAAACTAATATATCTCAGGAAAAATCATCCTAACTGCATAATCAGCGGGAGGGAAATACTTGGATGCCATTGAGTTTTTAAAGACTTAGGAAAGATAATAGGTAACAAATCAGATGTGACCTAGAAATAACTTTTCATGGCAAAGATGCAGTTATGTTTGTGGGTTATGTGCGCAGAGCCATCTTGTCATTTCTCAGGAAAGTAATTTTCCCTCTGGAGGTGCTGCAAGAGGCTTCCCCATGGGATTAGATGCTCAGGGCAGTTCTGGGATCCTTGGCTTGAGAGTGAAGCCCCTACTTCATTTATGACTACGTCAGAGGAACCTACCAATGAGCCACCAACATGGTCAAGGATAGAGAGAGAAACTGGAAGGATTCTGAGAACTAAATTTTGGTAAGCAATCATTACACATGGTGGAGGGGAGAAGAGGCAGAAAAGGATATGTGAAGCCACTTTAAGGACCCGCAGGACTTACTATGGAGTTGCTCGTTTTTGTACCTTGGCTGCCAAGGATGTTTCTCTCTCCTCTCTTACCTACCGTGACCACCTGCATGTTGTTTCTTCATGGTAAAAGCAATGAACATAAGTATTCAGGATGAGGGACTGAAGTAGGCAGGGGGACTTCTTAAAACATTGTACCCATTCATGCGTGATTTACACTGGAATGGGATTTCTACTCATTGATCACCCTGGTCAATATTTGCTCAGAACAATGAATAAAAGAAGGAAATTCCTTACTGTAGCAGGACAAAAGTAAGAAATACAGACATGCCAACACCATCACAGAAAAGGTCTGTGTCTTTTTATTCTTCCTGCCAAAATCATCACAGACCTTGTGCTCTACTCCATGTGGCTCGGTTGGAAGTAGCAAATGTTGCATAAGTGCTACCTAGAATTTCCTAAAGCCATGGGATTAGCCATGACATTTGGGATGGCCCTTACCACATGTTGAACACAGGGAGGAATGGAGCCCTTTGACATTGCTTAGAAGGGTCTAGCAGAGAAGATCACAATGAAATCTAGAGAAAGTCAGTGACAGGTGGAGGAAAAAGAGAAAAGTCCTGGTGGTGAGGTCTCCTGGAATGATGCCTAAGGAGAGGCCATCAGTCTTATCATTTGGTAAACTGTGAAAGAGATTACACCCTTGGAAGCATCCCAGAGGAACATTGTTTTTATTTCTACCCTGTCCTCCCTAAGAGAAAGGAGACACCACAAATACCTACATTGTACCCAGCCAGGAGGCAGTGTGAGGGAGGCTCGAGGGACATATTGAGGATGTGCTGAAAGAAAGCAGCCTTGGCTGTTGGCTCTTGTCTGTCACTAACCCACATTCCCCATTTCTGCCATTTGTCATGAGTCTTCCCAGATGGGCAAAGATGATCTTTTCCTTTATTCTCAGCCTTCCTCAAGGACATTCTACTGTTTGCTGTACTCCCTAGTGTGACAATATTACATTTACAACATACACTGCTGATACAGTAGATTTGGTGTATATAACTATGACTACATGAAGAGTTGTATTATCTGAACTCAGGTCTTGTGTTAGCAAATTTCAACATATTCCAGCCTAGAGTTACAGATTGGCCAGGTTGGATGGAGCCTTGAGCAACGTGGTCTAGTGTCCCTGCCCATGGCAGGGGGGGTGGAATTAGATGATCTTTAAGGTCCCTTCCAACCCAAGCCATTCTATGATATTCTATGATAACACAAAGCATTCTGTGATTCTATGATTTCAGATCAGATGCTACTGTTTTATCTCTAAAATTAACATCATTGTGCAATTCTATCCCACTCTTCATCTAGAAATGACAAGGACTGCAAAACATGCACAAAAAAATTGACAATTGATAAATATGAGTGATTTAGATAAAACTCCCAAGAAAATCTATGAAGATGCAAAACAAGGTATTTTGACTTCATTTTAAGGAGTCCCAGTTTTGATATTTTTTTGAAAATTCCTGGTGTTAATCTGAGAAGTGTTGCAATACATAAAATTACTAATTCAAAATGTGTGCGCGCATGTATGCGTTATATGCTCTGGTCAAACCCAGAACTAGACAGCATTCAGAATTTCCTAACATCTAATTCTCTTTCTGCACTTAATGCTTAAACTGTCATGATCTAATGGAAAAGGAGTCCCCACACGAATATTGGGGCTGGACTGCGTCTCACCAGCGTCCTTGGAAATGCCAGATGTCTTTTTCCAGCTCACGGCAACACGTCAGGTCTCTGATCTGACACTGAAAGACACTGCAGGAGCAGCTCTGCAGTGCCAGTTCTCTTCTGCAACCCTGAGGTTCTCGAGATGACAGCTGGGAGCCTGGCACCGTCTTGTGCAGATTGGCCTGCATTGTGCTATTCAAACTTGAGTAACACCTGGAGAGGACAGGCAAGGTGGGTTAGATGTTGTATTAACATGCAAAATATGTAGGCAAATTTCAGAGAACAGGAAATATCCCTGCTCCTAGCACTAGGAACTGAAGGATCATTTTCAAAGGAGACAGAAGAGTTTTATAAAAAGCCTGCATGATTTCTTCAAACTCCTTTAAAATTTCAGCTAACAAGGTGCTTCAGCTGTCAGTTAAATCCACCTGGAGACAACTGAAGATACAAGTGCTAGATAATGCTGGAAAACAGAGCTGGGGCAACTTGTCTGAGTTACGCAGGAACTCTGAATTGCACCATCCATATTTTTCCATGTGCACTTGGGTTGGGGTGTAAGTGTTACATTGCTCATGTACAGCACAACATGCTTCCACTAAGAAACTTTATCCTGCACACTTAAAATGTTTGCAGTGTATTTTAAAACGTTCATCTTTGCAAAATGTTACTGATTTAAATAAAGTGTTTCAGTCACAAGAAATAACATTGCCAATTAAACGGCACTATTTTCTTCTACTAACTCTGAAAATATGACTTCAATGGTCAGAGCAAATTTGGGTTTGAAGGTGTTTAAACAAATGCACACTTCAGTTGAAAGCAGTTTGCAATAACGAGATTCAATAAAAAATTCTAATTGTAGGCCTCATGTTAAGTCCTGAAACACATTTTTGGGTCCCCATGTGCCTTGTTTCCAAGATGGTAGCACCTGGAAAAACATGCAGTTTGATTTCTGTAATAGATACGAGCTCCTATGGTCAGGACTGCATTATGCTGCCTGTTTTAGTAGTGGTGGCAATGTTGCTGCAGTTTAAGACTTTTATGCAAGGGCATAAGAACGTGTTGGGCCATGAAAAATAGCAGCCATACACAGTTTCCATGCGGCAAAGTGAAAAAACCAACAGCCTTCTAAATAGCCAAGCCAAAACTTCCTGAATATTGTGCCGGAGAAATGTTGTTGCTTTTTTTAAGCCTGTAGTTCAACTAACTGCCCATACAATTGTATCCACAGATTCCTTCAGGAGAATATGGGAAAAATGGTATGGTACTTTTTAGTACATCCCCAAGTTTACTGACCTCTCTGCAGAAAAAAAAAAAAATGCAGTCCTTATGGTGAATTGAAGTTTCACCATGATTTGACTAATTGGAGGTCTTTTCCAACCCTAATGATTCTGTGATTCTATAATTTTCACATGAAGACTGCCTTTTGCTTCATGTCATTTCCTATGGTGAAAATAATCTCAGTGGTCAATGACATCTTCCTCATCACTCAAAGCTTAAAGCAAAATCAGGTGCAAAGTGCGAGAAGTTAATACTTTCATGTGTAACATTGCTATTTTTTATTTAAATTTATTATTATTATTATGACAACTACTCTCTGTTATTCAGCTTTCTGCTTCTGGTGGTAGTGATAGTGAATGGGATGAAATGAGGGAGATGGGCAGCCCCTCTTGGAAGCAGGTGAGGGGCAACATCTTTTCTAGGGCACTACAAGCTGTAGGATGCTCATGAACCATTCCTGCAGCCCTGTGCCTACAGTGAATTAGTGCAGTGCTTTCATTCTCATTTTCACACCTCCTCCACTACCAAAGCACACACTGTAATTAAACTGGATGATTAGTCAATGTGGAGCTTTTACACTCTATGCAGCGTCTAGCCATGAGGAACAAGAAGCACCAAAAGTGCTGGGAAAAGCTTCCAGCAAGCGGCAGAGCCCAGGCAAGCTTTCCCACACTGCTCTGCCTCCATCCTGATTTACAGCACTCCCGTGGCTCCCCTCTGTGCCTCTTCTGCTCCAGACACTGCCAGGGGTGTGAAACGGCTTTAGTAGTTTTTGCAGGTGGACTCCTCTCCACCAAGGACTGCTCTGACGTGTCTCCAGGCTGTAACATTAAAGGCAGAGCCGGGGAAAGTATCCTGCAGGGACTGATCCTGCTCTCTGCTTTGCCTTAGAAATCCTGAGCAGGTCTGGATAAGCTTCATCATCTCTCCAAATTCCTTGCCTGTAACCTAGGGACGGGACGAGCAACCTACGGGCTGCATAGGCGGGAGGGCGCTGGTTAATTACTGCGTGTTTATACAGTGGGGTCAGCAGAGCGAGTGCTATATGATAGCTAAATATTAGTGTGAAATCGCAGAAGATAACTGCACGTATCCTCCCTTGCACAGCACAGTGATATTTTATCTACTTGTTATTTCGAACCACATTCTCCGAAAGCTGAAAATACTTAGTGTCTGTTTAAAAGAAATATTTCAAAGAACACATGCTGGTTTGGGTTGTTTCCCACTGCGCATAGCACCTGCACACAACTGACACTGGTGAGCTCTTTGCTTTAATAGAAAAGGTAAAATGAAGTGTTACTTCTCTTTAGGCTCTGTTAAAGGGAACACTATTAAAAATACTTGTTCCCTAGCCAACTTCCCTCCCCTCTCCTTTTTTTTTTCTTCCCTTTTTTTTTTTTTTTTTTTTCCTGTAGTCGTATCTGTTTTGGTGTACATCTGTGCCGGAATGTGTTCCTCTTGTCTGTGCCCTGACACACATCTCTCACCAGAGCCAAGAAAGAAAGGTTTATGAGACATATGCCACTTCATTTTGGAAGAGGTGGAGGCTTTTCATAAAAGATGGGGCCAGTTCCAGTTGTCATCACAGCTGATGTAGTGAGTCCCTGCAGGCACAGATGGCTGCAAGGCAGTCGGGGTGGGTGAGTTAAGGTTGATGGGTCCTAAGTTGACTGTACAGGTCTAGGAGTGATAAACACCTTTTATCACACAGTTTGCCACACCATTTTCTGCACCACGGAAAGCAGTGCTGTAGCAGCGGTTGCAGCAGCGATTCCTGCAATGCCCCTCTCATGGTGTGTCAGCTGCCCAGGGGTGACAGTCCTGAGGGTTAAGCAAAATCACATTTTTATTTTTATTTTTTTTGTTATTAAGTCTGCTGATTTGATTCACAGAGACCCAGGATGGCTGAGGCTGGCAGGGCCCTCTGGAGCCAGCCGGTGCCACCCGTGCCCAAGCAGGGACACCCAGAGCAGGGTGCCCAGCACCACGTCCAGGCGGCTGCTGAAGGGCTCCAAGGAGGAGACCCCACAGCCTCTGGGCAGCCTGTGCCAGGGCTCTGTCACCTGCAAAGAGCTCATGCAGAGGAGCCACTGGCAAGACAGTTTACTTTCAGCCTTTCTCTGCAGGAAGTCTCTGTGCCTCTGGTGGAGGTAGAAAAACCAAGAGGTTGCACACCCAGGCCAGTCTTTCTTCCCAAGGGCTGTGGAAGTGACTCAAAGCACAGGAGAACCTGAAGGCAAGACCAGCACACCTCACTGGGGCTGGCACCTGGGGCTCGGAGCTGCCAGCTATGGCATGGCATTGTGCCAACCATCCTGCTTCACTGGGCAGGATCACTTCAGGATTTTTTCTTCAAGAACAATGATCAGGGGAGACCCCTCTTTATTACTGACCTGCAAAGCAGCTCGCAGATCCAAGTCAAAGGCATGCAGCAACCCTTATAGGCATAGAGCCTTGGGGGCTAATATTACCAGCAAAACAGAGGAGACAAAACCTGGCTGTTTTCTGTCTTAGCCATGAAAGGCACCAGATGGACCAGCAGCCTGCAGAAATAGAGAGCAGGGAAGTAAGTGGAACATTCACTTGTTGTAAAGGACTCATTATCACCGCCTGTGGAAGAGCAGACGGGATGTTGTGCTCTACACCTGGTAGAAGTCAAGGAGGGATTATATCAGACAGATGTTGTCCATGCTGAGAACACCATGTGGGCAGACAAGGGCTGGATTTCCTGCCCCTTCCTGGCACAAATTCTGTGGAGAAAGTATGGGAGAAGGACTAGGAGTGAGCATCCTTGGGATGACAGCTCTTCTCCCTGTCCCATAGCAGGAAGACAGGTTCGACTTCTCCCACTCACAAAGATAAATTTTCTTCTTTAGTATTGATGCAAGTCAGCCTTCATTCATTCCTGGACTCTGCTTCACTAGCACACCAGACAGTTCTGCAGTGGTTGCTGCATTTGTATGGCATTTTGCAAATTTGTAGTGTCCCGAGTGCGCTACTCCTCTGTGGAAGCACTCCTCTGTGGACAGCAGTCCTGGATCCATGTTGTCCTCCCAGGAAAAAAGAGTAGGGGTCACTGTCCTTTCCTGGCCTAGCCTGAGGCCACTGCTGTAAACAAGAATTCTGTGTCTACTGCCTCTCTGCAGGTTTTGGACTAAACATGACATCCATGAACAGACTGCTGAATTCAGTTAGAAAGACAAGGAGAAGAGGACTGGGGACAGGAGCCAGAAGAGGTGTAGTACAGATTTTTCACCAATACTTGTCTCAGGTGAAAGATGAACCTGATTCCATCTTGCTCAGGATCCTCGTGGTCACTTGCTGCAAGCACAAGATTTTACTAGCTTGAGAAGTCTTCAGGAACATCACTGAAGTACAACAGACTGAAGAATGTCAGGCACTGTGAGAAGCTGAGCTAGGTTCCCCAAGCATCCCCATGTAGGGCAAACATTCCCCACTTTCTCCTCATGTTGGAGATCCCCCTGCCCTTGACTCCTTCCCTTCTCCTCCATCAGCTGGCAAGACTCCTTGGCACCCAGGCAAGGGATGGAGAGGACACCTCGCTGGCACTTACACTTCTTGGAAGTGGCAGCTCTCAGGCTGATTTAGCACAGAAAATAAAGCCTGAGAATTTGTAACCTGTCCACAGAAAATCCACAAAGAGGAAAAAAGGCTGCACTCCCCCAGCACAATCTGAGCAGCCTCAGCCATCTGGATCAGGCACAATAAAATGTTGGAAAACAGTACCTGCAACGCAGTGTCCTGCTCCAGGCCTGGCTTCCCTTATTTTTATATTAACAGGAAGGTGTAAAAGGGAGGAGTTGAACGTCCTGACTACATCAGGAGGATCCTTGCTGTGACCAGTTCTGGAATACTCTCCCCAGCTTTGCTGAACATGTTTTTAAGAAGTTATTAAAAACCAGTGAGGATAGAAAATCTCGGAAATTGCTCAAGTCCCCGGGAAGGATTCCTTCCAGCCAGAGCCCTGCAGAGCAGGGTTGCCCAGTCTGTCAGTGCAGGAAAAGGATTTCACCACCCACTGTGACAGCAGACTGGAGTCAGTGGCCTTGGAGGGCCTGGGGCCTTCTCCCAGGACCACGATCAGTCAGAAAGGTTGAGAAGCGTCTTGTGTACACTGTGTAAGCACCTTTCAAGGGAGAGAAAACTGGGAACATTAGAGCCAAGGCATTAGAGCCAAGGTCTGAGAGCTGCAGACAGACAGGCTAAAATTAGAAATAAAGACTTGGATTTTCAGCAGGAAGGATGACTGGCTAGTCTGGGAAGCTAGCAGTGCAAGCAGGTGTTTTTTCTCCTGGTTCCCTTCAATCACATTAGAGGTACTTCTGAAGTGAGTTTTTAACCATATCAAAGTTACTGGATCTGGTGGGATACTGAAGTTTAAAGCCTATGATATAGATGCTCTTTATGCCCTTGACAGCAAAGGCTTGGCCTTGTTTCCTGGACATCTGTGGAAGGAATAAACCTGTTCACCCTGGCTGATAGGGCGGGGAGGCTGGCAGAAGAAACCTTCTGATGGCACTGTTGATGGTGCCACCACCTCCCCTCTGCAAGTCTTTGGGAAGAATGAAGAGCTTTGTTCCAGGGCATATTCACCACTACAAGAACATGTATCTACCAAGAATATCAGCTGTGATCCCCTCAGAAGTCAGCTAGTTTTCAAAGCTGTCACCGTGGAGTGGAAACCTGTCCCACCAAAGCTGCTTCAGGTTGCTCCAGAGAAGCCAAGAGCAAGTGTCTCATCCCAGTCAGGGACATCCCCGAGATCCACAGGACCCAGTGTCTAGGAGTAAATAAAACAAAAAGCTCACACAGAAAATACATACAGCAATAACTTTATCTTTTATAGTTCCAATACAGAACTTTGCTCAGCTGTGAGCAGATGTGTATTAATGGTTGGATTTAAAATGGCTAAGCTCAGACAGATCACAAAAGTATTTTGGCAATGTAATCCACAAAGTAATACTTATGACAGAACATGCACAATAACACTAATATTTCAAGAGGGATTTAGAAATAGATGAGATTTACTAGTTGAGAATGAAAAATAAGATTTGATATTTAAATGTACAGGGACTTAAACATTTGGATGAGGAGGTAGGAGTAACACTGTGAAAGGTTTTCAAAGTTCAAAACAAAAGAATCCTGAACTCAGCTCTTCTTAGCAGGATAGGCCGATGTGAGTTATGTGTGCTCATGCAAGTAAAGTGATTTCTGTACATGTGCAAGAAGTCAAGCTGTTGCACATTTGTCTGCACTTGTGGTCCGTTGTGGCTTTTGCTGGTAGCAAATTTTTTGATGATTCTCAGTACCTTATAGATACCAGTATTAACAACCCAGAGGCTGTGTTGGGGTTACCTCTGTTGAATAAATATAAGTAGCAATGAAATTATCAGTCCCAAGTAGTTTTAAGTCTGTATGGATTCCTTTGCATCAGTAGAGTGTCTGATCACCACCTGAACAGGAAAAATATTTAAGTCCTAAAACAAAATTCAAATAGTGTCATCTTTTTGGAGAGATGAAGCTAGAAATGGCTGGAGGGCCATGTCAGGAGAAAGTCCAGTTACAGAGATGTAGGGGTAAGGTTAGAAGGACTTATGCCAATGGAACTTGTATACATGTATTCATGGTATGTGGCATGTAAAAAAAAAATAAAATAGATAATCTCCTTTAAGAAACATAGATATAGACATCAGAAACAAACAAACAAACATTTTAAAATATTTTTCAATTGGGTTTAACAGGCCTGAACAAATACTGCAAAACATATTCAAATCTTTGTCTGAATTTCTTCTGTCTTATTTTTATAAATATACACTTCTGTCTGTGCTGATGTTAGGTATTTTATGCAAAAGATTGACTAGCAAGTGCTTTCATGGAAATAATGACTGTTGATGTGTCTGCAGCTACCCGGAAGAATTAGTGTAAGTGTTAGGGCCTGTATTCCTTCCACCTAAATTTAGGCAACTAGCATGAAGTCAACCAGTTAAAAGTTCAGCTTCAGTAGTTGACCTCAGTTCCCTATGGAGAGAGGTGGGTTGCTCTAGGAAAATTTATCTAAAATTGAGTAGTTCTGAGCACTTGACTCTTCCTGACACATGAGAACACAGGGTGTCTCCTTGCAACTTTGAAGCAGAAAGGTTTTCTGACTCACTGGGGGTCTGGTCCATTAGTTCAGACTGGCTAGGAGATAATTATCTCCCTTCTGCATATTGGGAAGTCTCCTGCAGCCACAGGTTAGACAGCACCAGCATTTCTCACTTTGGGAGCAATACTGGGATTGACCTTACTCCAAAAGCTACCTCCATCCAGATCATTTCTGCACTCTTTCTGACTTAATTCACACCATTACAGTTATGAATCTTGTACTTTGCTACTCACAATAAAACTAACCATGAGTAGGTCATGTCCCAAGAAGTACTCATGGGTCATTTAGAAAACCATTTTGATTACAGAATAGCATGAAGGAAATCCTAAGCATTGAAAATCTGTGAAAGAGCATTAGAAGCAAACCTCAGTTAAGAAGGCAGTGCAAGCTATTCTCTTCCCTCTAGACTTTACAGTGCCTAGGCAAGCAGAGCCACACACCACTGGCAAGAGGTCCTCCAGTGCACCAGAAGAGGAATTCCATCCTAAACAAACACCTTTTCAGGGGCTTGAGAAAGATTAGTAGCCCTTGAGTTAGGCAGTTTGATGAAGTGGGCTTTGACTAGCCCTCATCCTTGAGTTTAGAAGGAACCATGCATAAAAAAGAATGATGTTTCTACTGATAAATGTAGGAAGGTATTCCCATTTGCAAGGGTTAGAAAATATGGCTACAGTATATGTGATTAGAAAGAGGCAGCAATAAACCAGTGTATTCTGCATTATTGGTAAGGATATCAATGTAAAGACTTTAAGAGGACTCAGTAAGTGAACAAAATAAGAAGTGTAACATCATTAGAGATGGCCAATATGGTTTTATGAGGTATAGGTCATACTTAATTGAGTGATTACTTTTCAAAGATATAGTTTCCACAGTAACTATGGAAAAACAGAGACGTTATACAGCAGAATTTTCAAAGGCATTCAGTAAAGTTATTTCTCATATTATTCATGAATGTACTGAAAATAGACTGTTCAGAGGAAAACTGGCTCAAAAGGGTAAGGTATTATTAAATAATCCATTTACAGGCTATCTGGAGGACATACTGCTTTTAAAAGGTCAGAAACACAGTTATTCAGTATATAGTTATTAACACATTTTCAACTTGTTCATGTTCTCCCTTAATATTGTGAGGGCACATCTATTTACACAGCTAATATCAATGGAAAACAGGAGTTTCAGAGAGAGATGGTCAGGATACATCACTGCTCTGGGTTTTGATGGAGTTCTGAGATTAATCCCCTCATGTTTCACAGGTCCTGGTGTGCCCCTTGCCTGTGGTCTGAACACTGATTAGTCGTTGTCTTCTCTCTGTGGTGAAATAATGCCCCCAGTAGAAAGCAGAGGTCCAGCCTGGCAAGAAGTTGAGTTGAGCAGTGCCCAAGAGAGATAGATGTCTTTGCCCACAGTGCATGCTTTGGTCTAGCTACTACCAATGTCACCCACTAAACCGTGTCCCTAAGCACCACATCCAACCTTTCCTTGAACACCCCCAGGGACGGTGACACCGCCACCTCCCTGGGCAACCCCTTCCAATGTCTGGCTACTCTTTCTGAGAAGAAATGTCTCCTAATTTCTAACCTCCTCTGTAGTCATGTTCGCTCCTGTGTCCAATAAGGAATGGAGATCCTCTTTGGTCCTCCTCTTTTCATTAATATATTTATAAAAACATTTTTTATTATTCTTGACCATAGTGGCCAGATTGAGCTCATGCTGGGCTTTGGCCTTCCTGATTTTTTCTCTTCATATCCTGTTCCTTGTACTCTCCCCAAGACGTGGCTTACAAGTCCCTGGTTCACTCCTTACAGTGAAAATTAGAGTTAAAATAAAATAAGATTGAAGAAATAATATGAATTTTTAGTAACTGAATATTATTTTTCACAGTCCCAAACAGATAGTGAACCTAAATGCTAAATGGAAGTTTAAATACAGTTGTTATTAGAACAAAAAGATGAATCAAGACTTTGGAGTTTAATAACAGTCCACTTTTCCTTGCATTTATTCTGAACTTTGCCTTGAATAGTAGCCACTTTCTAAAATACTGAGCAGAAAGTTTCCTTCCTGTCATTTATTTTATACCTGCTTTTCTCAGACAAGTATTTTACAGATTTTAACATCCAATTCTTTAGCTATTTCCCACCTGATTGACATTTTACAGTGTTGGCTAGCAAAAACTAGATCAGCTTTTTTATTTTTATTGAACAGATCCTCAGTCAAATCAACAAGAAAACCTTATGAAAGATAGCTGAGTGGTAAAAGGCAGGAAAAAGAAAAGTATAACCTTCCTTCATTAAAATTCTAACAACATTTGGAAAATCTTAAAAAATCAAAAATTTGGAAATATTTTATAATATTCCAGACCATGAGAAACGAGAAGTGGATATAGAACTGGTAAAAATTAAAGCAGCTCTGTTTAAATTAATCCAAATTTGTGACATACTACAATCTGGCCCAGAAGTAATATCTTTTAAATGATATTTTTTGTATTTTTGTATGTGGTGATGAAATCACAGCTTTGTACCAGAATCGTAGAATGGCTTGGATTGGAAGGAACCTCAAAGATCACCTTGTTCCAACTCCCCTGTCATGAGCAGTGATGCCATTCACTAGATCAGGTTGCTCAGGGTCTCGTCTAACCTGGTCTTGAGCACCTCCAGGGATGGGGCATCCACAGCTTCTACGGGCAACCTGTGCCACTGCCTCACCACCCTCCGAGAGAAGAATGTCCTCCTAACCCCTAATCTAAATCTCCCCTCTTTTGGTTTAAAACCATTCCTCCCTCATCCTGTCATTATCCAATTGAGAAAAGAGTTGCTTCCCATCTTTTTTATGAGTCCCCTGAAACGTTGCAATGAGGTCATCCTGAAGCCTTATCTTCTGTAGGCTGAACAGAGGATCAGTTTGGTTTGAAATGAATCCTTCATTTCACAGAAGGAGGCATTGCATTAGCCCTTTGGATTCCTGCAAGGTATTACACTTTACATTGCAAAGTAAAGGATGAATTTGGACCCTGGTACAGCTTGTCAAATAAAATGGCAAGCAGAAATCTAATCTGTTATGATGATCAGACAGAGTATCAAAATGATGAACAACAATTTTACAGTCAGGAAAGACAGTGACGTTTATTTAGAGAACTGCTTCCAAGGAGATACCCCTGGCTGGGAACTACCCTGCTGTTGGGGCTGGGCTCCTTCCCAGTCCTTCACAGATTCTCATCAGTGATGAGACAGGAGAAGAAAGTACAAACTATCTGGCAAGGCTAAGAGAGGTCTCTTTCCTAGCAAAAGAGAAGTTTTGAATGGAGTTATGTTGGGAGTTAGTGTGGGTACAGTTGTTGGTCAACAATGGTCCTCTCACATCTACTACAAATATGTCAAAAAATGAGCAGTGATGTAACTTTTTTGTAATATGATTTGCATACCACCCTGGAGAGACATCATATTGTGAGGAAAACAAGCTTCATTTAACGTTTTCCTCTAGCTGTTAGATTAAGGTAAGTTTTCCCCATTTTCACCCACATTGCACAATAAGTATAGAAATGCAGGGAAAATAAAAAACCATAATACAGTCCATGAAGACACGTCAGACAACTTTAAGACATTTACCTGGTAATTTAGACAAGCTATAAGTCTAGATACAATCCAGTTGGACTTCAGTGTGTCATTTGATAAAGTCATGTTCAAGAAGATGGGAGAGATTAGAACAAGAACAGTGATCAAGCTGGGAAAGTAGCTTCTGAGGAGATATTAATTGCTTGACTATAATTAAGTATAATTAGAGACTGTTGGCTAGAAGGTGGCACCATTTAACACCATAGGCTCAGGATACTATGCAAATAGCACTAACAACATGCAGAAAATGGCACAAGGAGAACACTAAGGTCCTTAGTACAAAAAAGCACAGTCAGATATTCAAGGATGAATATGAGAAGCATGTTAAAATTGGAAGCTCATGGAATGGGTATTACATCAGGCAAGGATGATGAATCAGTTCCAGAATGATCACCCTGCACTAACATAGTAACATCATGATAAAAGCAATGATAATGCATTTGCAGGAGAAGTATAAAATACTGATGGATTGTACAGGTGTCTGGTAAGTCTTCACCTAGAGAGAGAGCATACTGCACAAGTGTGTGGGGGAAACACTGAGTACACTGCACAAATCAGGGGCAGGAGACAAAGGCAGATATTGTAAGAGGATACTTAGAGCAACTTGGGTTTATTCCTGTTGACACTACTGACCTTTAATTGGAAAATACAATTCACTTTCAGTTTTGTGGAGGGTTATTTTAACAGCAGAAAAAATGATGTTGTAATGAAGTCCTTTGGACATGGAAAGGGCTAGGACATAAATCTTCAGTTGGTACTGCATAAGAATTTGATAGACCTTACTCTGAATTACAGAGTTCAGCTCAGGCCACTGTTCGTGAAACATCACATCAGTTTGAAACCTTTCACACAGAACTTGCGCTCAGTGATACATTGTAAATCTGTAATAAATATATTGATTTCCTTGAATATACTTATTCCAGAGTACTTCAATGCATGGGATGACCTGCAATGTCTATACTTATGATAAAGAAAGCTTGAGGAAACTGTGCTACCCCTCCCTTCCATAATTTTGAGATGGCCTAAATGAACTGCTGTTTTCAAAATGATGAGTAGGGTTTGATAAAACTGGTTGAGATGATGCTGAATGTTGCAAATCCATCTAGTCAATCGGTTTATATTTGCTGTTCTTTATATTGTACTCATTAGATTTCTCCATCCTCCACCTTCCTTTTCATGCTTTTTGCATGCAGCTATAAAGTCTTCCCATACAAATCAACTCTGATTTTGGTCTTACTTACATAGTATTCCTAACAGCTCAACTCTTGACTCCACGGTGAGATACAGCTATTCACACATTACGTAGCAGACCTGTGGACCTGGTGAAGTCCCAATGGTATCTTGATAGCTGAAGAAAGAAAAGATAATTTTAAATGTGCTTTCTCAGGCAGCAAATCTTTTAAATTATGCAACCAGAGCACCCCTGTGATTCAAAAGGGTAACCATTTCTCCCACATAATTTAAAAGGAAGAACCTTCTGTAATAGTAAAGAATTTTTTTTTTCCTTTATTTTTTTTTCCTTTCTCCCAGTTGTAATGTTCTTTGTCTGTCAAAAACCAACTAGTTAGTGATACAATGATGCTTCTAGAAAGTCAAAGAAAGGACTAAAAATGGTCTTTTGAATGAGACATCACTCAAGGGACATGGTTCTACCACAGAAATAAGGCAAGAATTCAAGACCACAATTTTAAGGGCGAGTTCGTGAATTTTGAAATAGAATTATCCTTCCTTGGATACTTGTTTGCTCTTCTGCAGACTTCTAGAGCTCTCAGGAAACTGAAGTTTTTGCTGAATGGGAAAGCTATATATACTAACCTGTCACCTGGAACAGGGACCAGGCTTGGTTAGAGGATTTGGCTTGCCTGCACTGAATAGATATTTTATTTTAACTTCAAGACACACAGAGACATTCTAGCTCTCCCTTACTACCAGTGTCACAAACTCTGTTGCATGTATGAGTGGAAAAACAATGCTCTAAGCCTGCCTGACATGCACTGAGTTAGTTTGTAACTGTGATGTTGTGTCATGTTGATGCTCACTGACCATTCAGCATTACAGGTTGAAAACATGAAGCTTTGAACCCACCTTTATTTTGGTTAACATCAGCAGCATAGAAGCTGGATATTAAACAGAAATTTTGTGAATGAAATACGCTTCTCATTGGCAAAAAGTCTTCTAAACTGCGTACAAGATCATTAACTACTGCATGAGGAGGAACATTCAGTCCTCTAAAATGAAAAACAAAAAATCACACACACACAAAAAAAAACTAATTTCATAATTTCATCATATAGATACTTGTTACACAAATCATCCCTGGATATTGACTGCTACACAGTGAGAAACCTGAGCATGCTTCCTGCAGGACATTTATGACAGAATGCATAAGACTGGAAGTGGCCTGTGTAAGACAAAGACATGCCAAATTCTGGGTATTGAAATAATGCATTTATTTATTTATTTATTTTTCCTTAAGATTAGCTTTTTAAAATATTCTATATCGTATATTTTTGGAGATCTGTTCTAAACAGGACAAAACATTACTATAATAAGACTGACAAGGCTTTGGTTTTTACCCTTGACAAGCTTGTCTTTCCAATGAGCATCCTAGCATAAAAGAAGGTGTCTTTCTCCCAAAGCTATGTCCATCTTCAGGCTTTTGCTTTACTAATAAATTCAGTTGCAGCCAGTCATTCCCTTCACCTTTGTGCCTGCACTCCTGTTTGCCCCCTGAGGATACTGGGCTTCTCAGGCAGAATCTTGCTTTGGGCAGCAGCTTCCAATTGCTTCTGTTCTCACTATGCAGAGGCTCTTAATTGCTGCTTGCATTTAACACAAGTGAAAACTAATTTGCATGACTGTGACTGATCCCTAAAATTAAACCATATGTTTAGCAGCTGCCATTAGTTGCTTTGAGCTAGGCAGTGGAGTAGTTTAGGTGAGGTCTGGGGAAGAAGTGACTATGCAATAGGGAAAGAAGGAATGTCCTCAAGTGCCCCCAAGTCCTGTATTGATTACTTTATGGGACACGCACTTTTAAAAGTGATGCTGACAGCTCAGAGCATGCACCTGGGACAGCGTTAGCCTCCTGAGCAGCTGAACAGGACCGATAGCCTGGAAAGTCCTGGTCCACAGCAGGCTGGGCTTGCAGGCTGGGATGTCCCCAGGGTGAATGGAAGTACCAGGCTGTGTGTATGGGGTGACAGCAGTGGCAAGGTGTGCGTCTCAGGACAAAGACCTGGTGAGGCTGTAATGGGGTTTTCCAGCCCAGGGAAGCAGGCTGTGCAAACTGTGGCTGCAGAGCTCAGGCTCACACACCGGTTACAGCACCCTAGCGAGTCACTTCCAGTGCTCACAGAATGTGTGTTAATTTAAGTTATCTTTGTTCACACTCAGAGAGCTCTTGTAAGCAGTCACCTCTCCTTCCTTTTGCCCTGGGTTAGCAGCAAATCTGTCAGCAGCCTGCTGCTCAGCTGATGTGTGGTGCCTTGCTAATCGGTGACTCCTGGGTGACTCCAACAGCCTCAGTGCCATGAGGTCTGCTCTGTCCCCAAAGCCACCAGGCTGATGAAAGAAGAAGTAAACTGGCCCTTAAAGACAAGTACTGCCATTCCTTTACACATACAGCTACACATTTGTTCATATATTATATTTATGTAAGACATCTATTTATATAAATTTACATAGAAACACAGAAACTCACTTTATGTGAGTACATATATGTATGTATGCATGTGTGTGTGTACGTATGTGTGCATGCATATATAAAAATGTATGTGTGCACCTGCATAGCACATGAACTAGATGTTCAAAGTGTTTGGATTCAGACCGTTTGAGCTAGGAGTTAAGTTAGATGAGGATTTACATTTATCAGCAGTTCTTGACTACCCTTTTCCATAGGAATGAGAGCAGTGCTTGGCTAGAACTACTAGGGTTAACTAAGCTGACTGCTCCTCTGAGAAAAGCTCAAGCCAAAGAAAGTCAAAAGGGGGTGGAGGGATGGAGAGGAAGATATATGAATGATTAAAATATCTAAAAGGAAATCGGTAATTTTGAAAAGCCAGAGCTGGAAGCAATTAGTGGCTGGCTGGCAACTCGCAAGAATCAATAAAAGAAGGATGCAATTTCTAATAACTCAAAAATAAAATCTGCTGATAAGTTAAGAAGGAGCTATAAGGGAAAAAAAGAGGTGAATAGGAAACCAAATCTGTTAACAATTATTGTCAGTGCCAACACTGCCTTGGAAGAGTCACGTTTGTTCTACCACCTCCACCCGGCCAATTATAACAATATGTATTCACCAGGCTCTCATGACAGGAGCACCCACCAATCCCACCAGCGCTAAGGAGCTGCTGGCATTTGTTTTTATTTTAATTTATCACTCAGCTGTTTCGAATCACATAAAGCTAAAACTTGGCTTACAAGTTGTCAGTTCCAATGCTAATCTTTTATGCTTACTGCATATGCGTGTGTGTGTGATATGTATATTTTCTGAACTGTAAAACTGCCATGGAAATTTCCCAGTCTGGGTATGAATTCTCCTCTCTGTCCCTTTACTGTGGAGACTGATCATGTTAAAGATATTGACATGTGTTTACTTCCCAAACAGGAGCCTGCCAGATGATGCAAAGTAGCTGGGTCTATTTCTCTGTCCCTTTACACAGGTTTAATAAGCTAATCCAGAGTAGTAGATCAGAACCTGTAAGTGTGGGGTCATCCTATTCAAAGTGATGATATCCATGCTATTCCCTTAATTTCTCTATCAAGGTCATAAACACCACAGCCACATGATAAATTGCATTTATTTTTCACCTTTTGATCTCCTTACATTTTCTTTGCCCACTAATCCATTTCCACTGGGACCACTTCTGGCACTGCAAACCTCTGAGCAGCACTCAAACAGCCCATGCTCAGCCCTGAGCCTATGCTAAAACCCTGTCACAGGAAGTTTCATTCTTTCCATTATAAACATGGAGTTTCCATTCTTATCCCCCAGCCCCAAATTACACCAGTCTACAACAGAGACCCGCAGTAGGTACAGGGCACAGGGGTCTGGCTCATCAGCCAGATCTGGGCATGCCTGTTTGAGATTCTCAGTTTGGGAGTACAATTTTTCTGTCCATGCAAAAGCAATGGACATGAATCTTGCAACTCCCAGGATAGCATCAAAAAGTTATTTTAGGGCAGTTGGAAAAACTCTTTTTTTAATTTCAAGGGCTGTATATAGTTCATAAAAGCTTCTGGACTTCCCAAACATACATAATATCAATAAAAATGTATAAACAGTAAATATCTTGTGAAGTGCTTTCTCCAGAATGTGGCAGAAACAAGATATATGATGGCTGGTGCTGGTATAAATATTATGTTACAAAAATCACTCATGTCTTCAATGCTCCAGAAGAATTTTGCTGGTTTTGGCCCCAATCCTGCAATATGCTCTGTATGGGCAAGAAGTCCTTCCTCGTGGACTAACTGAATTGAAGCTGTATTTGGACCGTGCAGTTGAAAGCATTCAGCTGCTTCTGAGCACTCATTTCAATTACATCTAACATAGCTGCAAGTTGCACTGTAACTCATGTACTGGGAATTTGCATCCCATTTGCTCTAAGACAGAAATGTGCCTCACTGGGGTCCCACAGCCCAGAGGTAGGGATGAACTGTGAGCCTCCAGGTTCCTTTTTCCAGTGTTGTACTCTGAATCATTTCATTTCCCTGCAGTGTAAGGCTATTTATCTCCTGATCCTGATGTAACGAGGGAACCACTGCAGTAATATGAACTTGCAGCAAATCATTGTATGCTGTGCTAGGTAGGTAGGTAGCAATAATGCTACTCTGGATGCCAGACACACTGTAGCTTGTGAGTGGATTATGCTGCTGGAGTGACTGCATACATATGATATGACCCATAAGTCTGCACACAATAATGCCAAGACATACAGATGCTCTGCTCTGCCCACCTTCTGCCCAGCAGAATGTATTTTCTTAAATGAGCTGGTAAAAGCAAGTGTTTTATTCAGATAGAACCAAGTGTCTTATCTTGAAGAATCAATCTACACTGAATTGCCCAGCAACAAATACACAGGCTTTGGAATTTATCTATCTATTTATTTATTTTTTGAAAGATTCACACACCTCTCGCCCTATCAATAACTCAGCAAACACGCAAGAAGCAATAGGCACAACCTGGCCCCCAGGAGGCTCCCCCTGAGCACCAGGAGCCCTTCTGTGCTGTGCGGGTGACGGAGCCCTGGCACAGGCTGCCCAGAGGCTGTGGGGTCTCCTCCTTGGAGCCCTTCAGCAGCCGCCTGGATGTGGTGCTGGGCACCCTGCTCTGGGTGTCCCTACTTGGGCACGGGTGGCACCGGCTGGCTCCAGAGCTCCCTGTCAGCCTAAGCCACCCTAGGAGTCTGAGAAACATCCAAAACTAAACTAAATTACAGTGACCTCATGTGTATACTTCTTGATCATGGTTTCATCTGTGCTCCTAAGCAGTCTATGGTGTTAGATTCACTCTTGCACATGGCTTATCTTTTGAACTATTGGTTTCTGTTTCCTGCCTCCTTTTGCTGTTTCCATAATTAAGGCAGGCCTTTCACCAGGAGCAGCTTCAGCCTCATCGGTCATCATCACACACTGGTCTCCTTGTTCTTGTGTTCTGTTCTCCACTGTCAGACCATTTTCCTGAAGAGATTCCAGAGAACAGTGGTTGCACCTTGCATGCATCCATGCATTTCCCCGTGTTGCTTCTGTCTGAATGGTGGCATCTTATTCCCACATTTTCTGGGCTAGGGGAGACGTGTCACAGGCAGTCCTAGCAGGGTAAGGCTGATTCTGCCTAACCCATGCCATAGGAGGGAGCAACATTTTTGTAAGATGAACTCTTACTCACAAGATTTTATGCATACAGGCTCCCAGCCAGAACAGCACTAATTCTTGTTGCGCTGAGGGGAAGTTTGCAGGAGGCTGCAAAGTTAAGCGTTTTCCTACCTGCCTATAGACTGGAGCACATTAAGGGGAGGAAATACATGCATTGACCTATAAGGGCTTTTTTTTTTTTTTAGCTCTGATTTGTTAAAGGTCACTCAGCATGAAACGATTAAAAAACAGCTCATGTCTGATAAGTGTATTTGGATTTTTGGAGGTACACTACCCCAGCTGGATAGACATAATTTCTTTGGATTTCAGGAATGCATTTAGTGTTGTACCACACATCGGTGCAATCTCCGTAAGTCAGAAAGCATTAGAGGGATGGTGAGACAGGAACTGTCAAAGGCAACAGTTCAACAGTGGGTTAGGGCACCAAGAACCCAGAGAACACAAGCAAAAGTGTGAGATATTCACAGGCTTTAAACTACAGAATCACAGAATCACAGAATCACAGAATATCCTGAGTTGGAAGGGACCCTTAAGGATCATCAAGTCCAACTCTTGACACCGCACAGGTCTACCCAAGTTCAGACCATGTGACTAAGTGCACAGTCCAATCTCTTCTTAAATTCAGTCAGGCTCGGTGCAGTGACCACTTCCCTGGGGAGCCTGTTCCAGTGTGCAACCACTCTCTCTGTGAAGAACCCCTTCCTGATGTCCAGCCTAAACTTCCCCTGCCTCAGCTTAACTCCGTTCCCGCGGGTCCTGTCGCTGGTGTTAATAAAAAAAAAACTAGATCAACATCATAACTTTACAACATTATATAACCCACCTACTGCACAAGATTTGGAAAAGGAGTTTCGCAGACTTGGACCCAAGCAGCAATTCCTTGCATGTCAGTGCAAGGAGAAAAGTCCGAGGTGCTGCCCAGCTCCCCGGGTGAGTGACCTGTGTCACCAGAGCTGGTTGGAGTGCTGGAGGGGCGCAGAGCCTGCCAGCTTCACCTCCAGGCTCCTTCGGCCAGCACTGGGGCAGGCGAGGAGCTGCTAGGCTGCAGCTGAGTGGTTTCTCTCTCCCACGCCTCAGAGGGGAAGTATCAGATTTTCAGGCACAGTCTGGTCAACGGTCTGCTCCTGGGATAGCACAGCCACATGCTGTCCTTATTTGGGCTGGATTGCAGGGTTACGAGCCAGTCCGAGGACTTTTTTTCCCTTTTAACAAGTTCATTTTGGTGAGACATTTTTTTTCCCCTGTAAGGAAAAACCCCCAAATATTTTTAGAGTGGTTAAATTATTTGTTATAAACAGAATGCCCAATGAAATTTGGCCTTTTTCTGAACATGAGTCATTCACAACCTTATTTCAGTGAGTGCATTTGTTATGCATAAATACTAAAGGAATAGCTTACGCAAAGGAACTTCAATCTCTGGGTTATTCCAGAGATGCTTGTTTCTTTATTAGTGTCTGTTTTTCTTGGCACAAGATGGTCTATCTCAGCTAAGAGGCAACACATCTTCACTGTAAATAGTAATAAAGGCCTTTGAACAGGTGAATAGCAGTAAAAACAGTTTGAATGAATAGAAAATCAATTTGAACTAATACTTGTGTTTAAAAACGTTAACATTTGACTTCAGATGTTTTTGTGGATATGGCTGTGGTCATGAAAAACATTGCATAAACACAGCAGTAGCATTCAACAAACCACATCAGGAAAAAAAAGTCTGTACATCTAGGCACAGAAAGATTGGGTTGCAGAGGGCCTGAACACACACAAAGTTTCTGCAGGGCAAAGGAGCTGAACTCCTGTTTAATACATGGACTGACTTTAGGTCTCCTTCTTTGGGCTAAAGTTTTCTAGATCACCAGAGCTTTGCCCTTGCCTCTACATGGGTTGCTTAGAGAAGTCTCTAAGCATTAGAAAGCATCTATCCCCACCTCATCTTAGTGTACGCTCAGGAAGTTCTCAGACGACATCACATTAGGCAGGAGTGTTGACCTGCTTGAGGGTAGGAGGGCTCTACAGAGGGGTCTGGAAAGACTGGACTGATGGGCCGAGGCCAACCATGTGAGGTTCAACAAGGTCAAGTGCCGGGTCCTGCACCTGGGGCACAACCCCATGCAATACTAAAGGCTGGGGGAGAGTGGCTGGAAACCTGCCTGGTGGAAAGGGACTGTTCATTGTTATCCAGCTGAACATGAGCCAGCAGTGTGCTCAGGTGGCCAAGAAGGCCAACAGCATCCTGATTTGTATCAGGAATAGTGTACCCAGCAGGACCAGGGAGGTTATTGCCTCCCTCTACTCAGCTCTGGTGAGGCTGCACCTCGAGTACTGTGTTCAGCTTTGGGCCCCTCACTGCAAGAAAGACATCGAGTTGCTTGAGCGTGTCTGAAGAAGGGCAACAAAACTGGTGAAGGGTCTAGAGAACAAGTCTTATGAGGAGCAGCTGAGGGAGCTGGGGTTGCTTAGCCTGGAGGAAAGAAGGCTCAGGGGAGACCTTATTGTACTTTGCAATTACCTTAAAGGAGGCTACAGCAAAGTGGGGATTGATCTCTTCTCCCAAGTAACTAATGATAGGACAAGAGGAAATGGCCTCAAGTTGTGTCATGCAAGGCTAAGGTTGGACTTCAGGAAAAATTTCTTCACTGAAAGTGTTGTGAAGAATTAGAACAGGCTGCCCAGAGAAGTGGTTAAGTCACCATCCCTGTAGGTCTTCAAAAAACATGTAGATGTGGTTCTTAGGGACGTGGTTTAATGGTAGGCTTGGCAGTGCTAGGTTAATGGTTGGACCTGATGATCTCAGAGGCCTTTTCCTACCTAAATGATTCTATGATTCTATGCTGTAACCATGGGCTGTAACCCTAAGCTGATCCTTAGGGATACTCATCCATCCACAGCCCAGTAAGTCCCACTAGCCCACTGAATAGGTTGGAATCAGTGGTGTTTCACTTGAAGCTGAGCCCATGCTTCACCTTGGTATTAGAAAATAGAAAAATTCTTGGTATACAGAAACAGAGAAAAAGATGTTGCAAAGCTAAATTACTTGCTGGATCTTGAAAAGCACACATTCAGAAAATGGATGGTGATTTTACTGCCAGTGGTAGCTGTAGAAATGGCAGGGGGAGCAGATATTACTGAGGAATGGTGCAGATAGTGTTCATTTCAGGCCAACTGAGCATGGACAGGAACAGGTAAGGAGAGCGATGCCTAGACTGATGGTGCCTGGAGATGTCTTTTAGTGTGACTGCGTGTCTTATGTGCACAACTGCTGCTGCTGGTTGAACTACTCAAGTATAAAGGTGTAGAAACTAACACCAGGGAAAACTTTCAGTAAACTGGTGACTGTATCAACATCCCCACTCGTGCTATGGCTTTGCATGTGTCCTGGACACACACAAAGCTGTTATTTGCGAGCATATTTCCCTTGGAGTGGTTCTCACCTACAGTTCTCATAATTATCAAGTACAGCTCTCGAATCCAAATACTAATACCAATTTCTGTACACTTCAATTATAGCCACCTTGATTACAAGAGGCCTAAATATATCAATAAGAACAATAAACTGCTAAGATTCTCCACCAAGATTTCAGTTCAAATGCTGGCAAAAATATTTTAAGTTAATGAACTTGTAAGCTACTCTTCAGAATGCACAAGGGATTGCTTCTAGCTGCTAATTAAATTACTTCATCTGTTTACTCTTGCAAACTGTATTTCCTTGCTTATTTTTAACCATATATGCTATAAAATCTAAAGACCTGAAAGATCTAAAAGCCTTTAAAAAAATAAAAACTGTTTAAAAGACTTGAAACCATATGTTCTCTACAGCTAAAAAACATAGAAGACTGTATTTATATAGATTTTTATCTTAAAATATTACATAAGAATTAATGGCCTGAGTTTCACCTATTAAACTTGGTAATTTATATATGGGCTGGTCTTCCTTTCCAAAAAGTTACATGCTGAGGGCTTTGTCTAGGATGGAATTGGGTTGGGTGTTCTCATCTCCCGGTCCTGTATTCAACCAGGCATCTTATTTCCCTCTCTCATGATTAAATATAACTTTCTTGGTAGCTTAGAGAAGGCAAATGCTAAAGAAAGGTGGAAGTGGTGTGACTTCATAATTTGCAGAAATAACCAGAAACATGGGCTTGATGAAGAAAAATACTCTGGGGATTGTTTTAATACTTAGACCACCTAGTAGACATCAGAAAGTGTAAGCATCAATCAATGTACACTTAATTTTCCAATTAGGGAATGACCATATATGAATTGTTATTAAACTGTAATGGCATTATTGATGCCCTCCAGATAGTATTTCCCTTAAGACATGTTCCCTTGCCCTTTTCAGTTCAAGTAAACGTGGTGAGAAAAGGACAGACTTTAGAAATATGGATGGCTGACCAAAATATTCATTATGTTAATTCTGGTATTAATTCTTCTTGTTGAAAGTAATGAAAGGTCACTGAGTACATCTCTCAAAATTATTTGCTCCTAGTTGGGTTCAAAATACTGAAAAAATAAAACTGCCTTGCTGCCTTTACCCTGACTTTTCTGCTTCCTGATTTCATAGAATCATAGAATCATAGAATCATAGAATATCCTGAGTTGGAAGGGACCCTTAAGGATCATCAAGTCCAACTCTTGACACCGCACAGGTCTACCCAAAAGTTCAGACCATGTGACTAAGCGCACAGTCCAATCTCTTCTTAAATTCAGTCAGGCTCGGTGCAGTGACCACTTCCCTGGGGAGCCTGTTCCAGTGTGCAACCACTCTCTCTGTGAAGAACCCCCTCCTTATGTCAAGCCTAAATTTCCCCTGCCTCAGCTTAACCCCGTTCCCGCGGGTCCTGTCGCTAGTGTTAATGGAGAAAAGGTCTCCTGCCTCTCGACACCCCCTTACGAGGAAGTTGTAGACTGCGATGAGGTCTCCCCTCAGCCTCCTCTTCTCCAGGCTGAACAGGCCCAGTGCCCTCAGCCGTTCCTCGTACGTCTTCCCCTCCAGGCCTTTCACCATCTTCGTAGCCCTCCTCTGGACACTCTCCAACAGTTTCATGTCCTTTTTATACTGTGGTGCCCAGAACTGCACACAGTACTCGAGGTGAGGCCGCACCAGCGCAGAGTAGAGCGGGACAATCACCTCCCTCGACCTACTAGCAATGCCGTGCTTGATGCACCCCAGGACACGGTTGGCCCTCCTGGCTGCCAGGGCACACTGCTGGCTCATATTCAACTTGCTGTCTACCACGACCCCCAGAACCCTCTCTTCTAGGCTGCTCTCCAGCGTCTCATCGCCCAGTCTGTACGTGCAGCCAGGGTTTCCCCGTCCCAGGTGCAGGACCCGGCACTTGCTCTTATTGAACTTCATGCGGTTGGCGATCGCCCAGCTCTCCAACCTATCCAGATCCCTCTGCAAGGCCTTTCCACCCTCATTCGAGTCCACAACTCCTCCAAGTTTGGTGTCAACTTCTGATTTATCAGAAGTAGGCATACAAATGTGTGTGAGACTGCTGAACACAGATAATTGCTCAACGCTGTCTGACTTTTTATATCTGAGGTCTTTCTAAACTGCAAGTAGCAATTTCTGCTCTATTTTTGGCTGGAGTTGGCTCTTTGCTCTTCTCTTACCATTCAGTCCATCACTGAGGCACCTTCTTACAGTAATAGTTATAGACCATTCCCCGTGAAGACCCTGGAAACTATCCCTAATTCTAGAACAAGGAACCGTAAGAATTCAGGAAGCTTATTTTAAAAGAGCTTGACCCACATGTGCAAGTGTCCTGATGCCTGATTCTGATGAAGTTCACCTGAGCTGACAAATACAGGCAGCTCAGACTCTGAAGCTCAGCTCCTGGTGCAAGTGTCAAGCGTCAAGTGCAAGTGCAAGTGTCAGTATGCTTCAGTTACTATGATTATTGCACACATAATGTAGGTTATGCCCAGTGGAGTGACAGCCTTCAACCTGCCACATAATGCCAGGTCACTGCTTGTTTTCTGTGTCCTTGCTTCTTTCTTCTTCTGCATCAACATCCACAGCAGGCTGCCTGTGACAACTCTTAGAGGTGAGGCCTTGCTCACAATATGTAGTATGCTTTTTTTTTTTTTCAGACAGATTATTTCTAACATGTATTTTCTCCTACCACAGTTAAACATCTTTTTGTTAGAAACTATACAGTAAAACAGACCTGTAGAGTTTCAACTTACATGTTGGCATTTAATCATGTATCAGATACAAATGTCGTGTACCACATCAGATAGTCTTTCAGCCTGCCAGAAATATATTACCTGACTTCTCTAAACCAAGTAGATAGATAATATTTACCATTTCATGTCTTACTTTAACAAGTACCAGTAACAGTCAGGTCTTCTGTACTCCCTATGCTGTATCATTTGTGTATATCACAAATGGGCAGATGCCAGAACAAAGATAGGTGTACAAGTCAAATTACCTGACATACCCACAGCCTCTGACATGCTTATCTTATGACATATTTGCAGGTCTGAAATTCTGTTGAACCCACTGCTACACCAAATAAATCTGCAGTACTGTGAGCAGTATCATGACTACAGCACAAAGATCTTGCTTAATACATCTAGAAATTTGTGCCTGACTGCTTTAAGGAAGGGTTTGGATGTTTTCCAGGTGACCTGCGTACATGCATATAAATGTATATGTCTCTTTAAAGAGTACCTTAGCCTGTGAAGCTGACCAGAGAATCTGTGAAAATGTTAAATTTATTAAGAGTGGGTTGACTGCTCTCTTTAGCTATGTGAAACTTTTATGGATGATCCCTCAAATCTGGCTGCTGGTTGGATTCCAGCTATTATATGTAGCTATGTATGGTTATAATAATGCTGCTACAGGATTTGCTGTAGGAGAGAGATATCAGGGGGGCTGCTTATGATTGCACACACATGTGTCAAAGCTGCAGCAATATGGAGGGCCATGTTCAGGTCCAAATTATGAACCAGGTCGGAGCTACGTTAGCTGTAAAACTGTAACTTCACAGATTCAAGGCAAAATGCAACAGGCTGGGAGATGGTTTTTAGGTCTTCTGTGATCTGCACTTGATGCTTTTATCCTTTCAGTAACTTGAAATGCTCTTAAATAAACATAAATGCAAATAATCTCTTCAGGCTGAAGGATTTTTTGAAGTAGTCAAACATCAGTGGTCCCAGAGTATACCCCTCTGGAAACAGTGTACAGAAGTCTTCCCTAAAATATAGCTATGGCACAACACTCTGGAAGGAGGCAATGCACCAACTTAGGTTAAGATATAGAGGAGGTCATATATACCTGTGAGTTCTGGTGAGCTAAGTTGAAAGACAGTACCAGAAATACCTTTGCTACGTTCATATTTGCCCAAAATTTGGTGTATAGACTCACATACAAATTTTGATAACCAAAAAATGTTAAGAATTATTTTCAAACAATTTTTGCAAAACACTAGTTTTGCAAATCTTCAAATTTGCATTTTATATATGAAAATCTGAATGTGATAGGACTTGAATCAGATCTGTATATTTATACTAGGTGCTTATGAATGCGAACTAAGGCACAAAACTAAAGGCACTTTTCTTGGTCACAAAGTACTTCATTTTATTTAGGTATTAAAGGGGTGCTTTTAATCTGTATTATAACTGAAATGTTCTGGGTATTTCTTTTTTTCTCCCTACCTAGTTATCTTAATAAAACTTGGAAATGTTTTCAGTGATTTCTTGAAGAAGCACTTGGAAGTGATTAAGCCACAGAACAGAAGTTCGAAACATTTTGGTAATGTGAGATACTGAAAAGTTTTAGTGTTATCTTATGAAAGGTTAGTTTTTAAGTTTGGAATAATGGACAATAATTACCTAATTAACTGGAGCAGAATGGAAAGAGCAGGAAAATAACTTTCATTGTAAAGCTGACTCATAAAATACAAGTATTATTTTTGCAAAATGCAAAATTAATCAAATACAATTTTGAATTTAGATTTTTTTTTTTTCCATAGGAAATGACATAAAATTTATCTTTGCTGCTATAAAGAGGAAAATCTGAGAATGAGTCTCCTCCTATTTTTACCAGGTCCTCCTGATATGGCTATAACCCTAACAGCCTCACTGGTGTTAGTTCTGATCTTCAAGACCGTAATGAAAAGAGGCAAATGACTGCTTCTGTCCTGTGGTATGGAACAAAATAAAAATAAATAAAATAAATTTGAGATTCAAACGATCTTGTTGCCTAGCAGGATAATCTATACAAAATGAAATGTCCACTGGGTGCTCCTGGTTAGCCCTAAACAATTCGTCCTCATCCTGACTTGCAGTATCCTATGTCTAGCATGCAAGCTTTGAGAACTGGACACAGATTTCTGTAGAACTGAATACACTACAGCCAAGAAGCTTAATGAATTGGGACCACATAATGTGAAATTTAGGCAACATCTTCTCTGGTATTTTCTAATAATTTGAGAAGATAAACTAGAGTTTAAAATGAAAAAGGTTTCAGCTACATTTTTCTCATGAAACCATTCAATGTATATTATGTTATTGCACAGTGTGGAGCTTTTTAACTTTAAAGATAATGTATGCTCTGTGTGTTTTTGATGTTTTTTATTTTCTAAGAAAATCCTACTGCCTTATGCCTCCTACTCAAAGCTGAGCTACTTCTGCTCAGCTTCAGACCCTTTCTGGTTTTTGTTTGTTTGTTTGTTTTTTACCATAGTTTTTGGACATACTGAACACACTGACCTTGGAAGAGAAAAGTGAGAAAATTTTTAATTCTTTTCCTGATGAAATCCATTGACCTAAAATTCCTAGTAGAAACATAGGAAGGAAAAGCATGGACCTTTGCTTAAACAGAATTTAGCTTTAGGCAAGCAGTCCCTACTGCAGTGACCCAGGGTTAACCTCTGCTCTGGAGTTTTTTTTGCGGTTCATGGGGGAAGGCTGAGGTACCAGAACTGTGGCTCCAGAAAGGTGCTACTGCGGGGATGGAGAGCCTCCATCCCATGGGCCCAAGTGAGCACATCAGAACAACTGCAGTGTGTGGTCTGTGGTCTGTGGTCTCCTCCCTAGTGACATGTGCTGGTAAGACTGGGCTGCAGTCAAATGCTTTTTAAATAAGCTGTCACAACAACTCAGAGGGACTTGGCATGCATTGGAGGGCAGGACTGGAATTCCAGAAGGACTGGAGATTTAGACTGAAAAAAAAAAAAAAAAAAAGAGGATGTTATCAAGCGAGTAGTATTTTGAGATGCTTTAAAGCTGTAATATTATGGATGCTTTCCTGAGATAAGACCACAAATGCTGAAACACAACTGAAAAACAACTGGCTTGACAGCTGTTCTACTGTCAGAGGACTTTAGCCTGTAGTGGAT
Source organism: Anas platyrhynchos (assembly GCF_047663525.1). Taxonomy (NCBI): domain Eukaryota; kingdom Metazoa; phylum Chordata; class Aves; order Anseriformes; family Anatidae; genus Anas; species Anas platyrhynchos. The sequence continues at coordinate 23,770,483 of NC_092588.1, read as the reverse complement.
CACAGGATACTTGACAGTGGATGCACCCAGTCATGGTGAAGATCCAGTGCTGCACCCAGACTTTGAATGGTGACTACCATTACTGGGCTACCACACCAGTGTTACTACTGGGCTAAGTACTATTTCTGCTCCTCTCAGCTTTGGCAAAGCCTCTGTGGAACTGCTACCTCCCACTGTAGTACCACGCTTTGAGATAGATGTGGATCAACCAGAAGCTGTCTGTCTGGAGAATGATGGGGGCCTGGAAAACAGGACAGGGAAGGAAGACTGAAGGAGTTGGAATTACTTACCCTGAAGGAGAAAAACTTGAGGGTAGAATATGACAGCAAATATCAAATATAAAAAAGGCTGCTGTTGGCCACAAGGGAATAATTTCTTCATTTTGTGTGTTGTGGTTAGGAAGAGAAGTTATGAATTTAAATTGTAGCAAGAAAGGTTTTGGTTAGAGAGGAACATATTTTTGTCAGTCAGGCAATGAAGCTCCATAGTAGATTACTTTGAAAGGCTTCAGAATGTACTGGGGGAGTTTAAAGAATATCCCAAACCAGCATCCATCATGATGACAAAATGTATTTCTTCCTGTGTTGGAGCTTTGGACATCCTCTCTGGAAGTCCTTTTGAGGCTTCTGAGTCTACCTTGGAGGGAAGAGCCATCTGTGTGCACACATGTTCACGTGAGCCTTCCATCTCTCTCTTGTGGGAGCTGGGCATTGCATAGGACACAGTGCTGGTCAGGCCAACTTCAACCTCTCTGGCCTTGCTCCTAGACCTGATTCTCAGTATTGCTCTGCACAAAGACGTAGGAGTACAGCATTACCCTTGGAAACAGACAGCCCCAGGTCGAATGTTCCACAGAAGAGCCCAAGGATTTGCTTGCACTTGCTCCCTCTGTGCAGCACATGGAAAAGTCCTCTCCTCCCCAGTGGTGTGGCCTTGGTGTGCAAGAAGGTGCACATCTGCCATCACACCTCCCAGCCTGCCCTGTGAGAAGGGTGCTGTCTGAATCTTGCCTTCTTCCAGCTGCACACGGAGTTTAACTTTGGGATCCCACTTATTGAATGGACTCTCTACATGCTGTCCTAAGTCACCAGAGCATTTTTACCCACGGTAACTTTTACAGATTCAGATATCGACTCATAATGGTTATGAAACAGTGCCACATAAAACCTCTGAAAGTGCCTTTCTCTCTTATAATATTCCTCTAGTAAATAAACCTGTATTGCTTCCCACATAGACAAAAAATAAACCTTCAAAAATGTTTCCCAAGTTCCCTTTGTATCATTAATTATCATTAATTGAGTAAAACATGGGCTAGGGTTCTGCCTTTTGTACCTGTTGTTTCTTGTCTCCCCAGGCAGCCTGCACTGCCTAGCCTTGGAGATTTGTGGGCAAGCAGCTTAGATGTCTAAATAATGTATGGATCAGTGTACTGGGTCTTTCATGTGAAGTCTGTGTTGTAGGCAACAGTAGCAGCCTAACACAGGCATTCAGGAATTCTGGGTTTGCTCATGTCTGCTGCTTTGCTTGTTGCCTTTATGTGATTGCGTGGGATTTTCCTTGGCAGAGAGTGCTGTGTTAGAGATGATGTATTAGCAATGATGCAACTTCTTTAATCATTTGAAAAAAATCCCTGAAATTCTTGCCCTTATCTAGTATAGCGTACAGTATGTTTTAGTAAGGAGCTCCTGGAAGAGGAGCTGGGAGTGTTTGCAGCTGGGTGATGGCACATTTCAGAGGGCAAGCAGCTCCAGCGTGGGCATGACTCCCCTGACTGCACAGAGCCACCCCAAAGGAGCCCCTGAATTCTGGCCCCAGGTCAAGATGCCACTTAAATGCATACCTCAATGCAACAAAATCCTTGGATTCTGTCCCAAATCTGGATGGAATACTCGTTTAATGCTAAAAACACAGCCATTAATATCGAGAAAGTTTATCTGGGAAGAATGTCCAGTCCTTCCATACGTCTACATATTTCACTGTGGACATATTTCCTGGACCCAATATTTTCCTCGGCTAAGCTCCACTTCACAAGTTAGTAACTCTTAAAACCTATCTTTCCCCCAGCCTTTTTCAGAAGGCAGTGAATTCCTATGGCTACTTTTTAACTTGGTTTCCATTCTGACAATATGATTTATGCCAATATTTTTGCATAAAATAAGTTTTTGGAAATAAGTCCCAGCCACTACTGCAGAGAAGTAGTGTGAGCACAGGGGAAAGTAATAGGTAAAATGAGTAAACACACCCAGTAATGATGTTCATGATGCCTTTGCAAAGTCAAGACATGACTCTCAGCAGGACATCTGGGTATCTGAATTTAAAGGGGATTGATAAAAAGGACTTTATTGAAACCAGAGATTGATAAAAAGGACTCTGTTGAAACCAGACAATGCTTACTGCAAATATGGGATGAGATTCAGCAGCAAAGGTGATATAGGAGCATCTTTTTCAAGACCAAGAAGAGTTGAGATGACAAAAATATTTATATATTTAGGATAATTAACACCCTTTGTTCTTCTCTGTAGCTATGATTAATAAATTAAATCATGTCAGTTAGGAATGTTTTATTTGTATTGTTGATTCTCTGAAAGTCAGATACAGAGAATGCAAGGGCAGAATAATAATAAAAAAAATACTACCAATCCCTAAGTATGAACACATGCAACGTTTCTGCTGACTTAAGGTCAGCCGGTCAAAATCAGCCTTGCTATAAAGAAGCACAGTGGGAGAAGAGCATGTGTTTGTGAGTACATAATCTCATCTCCAACATATTTTCATTTGAGAAATATGAAACTGAAAAGAATGACAGCCTCTTGACAACAGATTCATCAAATCACATTTACAGTGCTATCAATGAAGAAGGGGGGTAAGAATTTTAATACATAACAGAAAGGACAAGGCAGGTAGTGAAATCTGTTTAGCGTACCCATCAGGAGTAAGCATAATAGTTGGCTTAGTTTAAACCCACAAATTTAGAAAAATGAGCCCTGACAGTTTTAACAATGAACATAAAATGCCTTTTCATCATAAAAGAAAATATTTAAAATTCTTAAATGCGATAAGGCAGTCTAATGTCTTGATTTGTAAGTTTTGCCATAAAGTTCCGGCTTGCCCCTGGATATACGAAGAGTGTCAACAGGCTAACCTGGGTGGGAGCAACAAGGGGCAAAGCCTGGAGCTTACAGGAAAGGATCTGCAGGTAATTCCAGCAAGGGAGTCTGAGGATCAGCCCCTGAATTTTACATTGCACTTAAAGCACAGTTCTTGCACTGGTACACTTTGCACGAGAATCTCGTTGGTTCTGTGGTGGGTTAATGAAAGACCAGCTGTTCAAAGATGGTTGAAACCAATGGGTGCGTTTCTGCAGATCCTGTCTCCTCTGGTTCAGTTTGGATATCTGAACCAAAGGCTTCAGTATTCCAGGAGATCCTGCTGCCTTCTTACTCGTGTCTGCCTTCATCCCTTCCTTGAAGGGCAGACTCTGACCCAGGAGTGATTTGGGGTCTTGGTTGCTCAGAGATTTCAAAGGGAGAGATGTCTGGCCAAATGTCTCCACCTGAGTCTAGGAAGCTGCAGGATTCATGGTTGCAAGGAAACTGTGTCCGGGCTGGATTAGGATTGGTCAGAGAAGGTGTAAAAAGGTGAGACTTGAAATAAACTGGATTTAATACAAACAAACAAACAAACAAACAAGAAAACAAAAAGGAAAACAAACAAACATGAGAGCTTCTGTAGCCTTTTATGAGGCAGATACATCATGCAAATGCCATATCAGGCACATCAGTGGGTCATAGACCGACACATCTCTCTGCATCTACCAGCACTTGTGGAATGTATAAAGGTCTGTGATTTGTGACAGTTTGATAAAATATTCCTTTTAGTTAGAAAAAGAAAAAATAAGTAATGATTTATTTCACATAAGGGTGAGGAGGATGGCATTACTGACTTAAACCAAAGACTTTCCATAGTAAAGAGGCAAAGCATTTTGCGATGTTTACTTGTTCCCATTGTTCTGTCTTCTGATTCTTTTTTTTTTCTTTTTTCTTTTTTTTTTAATTTATTTTAAAGGAACAAATTTAAGCTAGTAATGCATTTATTGTGATTGATAATCAATACAAGATGACATTTTTGATGCGGAGAAAGCATTTCCCATCTGGTGGGAAGAGAGAAAATATATTGTTTGACTAAAACATATCTTGTAGTCACTCCGATAGACATGTATGCAGTAAAACAGGAGAAAACACTTCCTGATGGAAATAAGAGCAAAATTATGGATAGAAGTGATTTCAAGTGCACACACCTCCAGCAAACATGTTCTTGATTTGTAAAATATAGACCACATTTATTAATATTGCCAAGTGCAATAAATTGTGAGGGATTTCATGTCGATTTGTTAAATGTAACATATTTTAAATAGCGCTTAATGATATTTTTATTTATGCAAGGCTGAGTGAAATGGAGATCTGGTTCTCCTTTTGGCTGTGGCAGGCACAGCGAGAGTCAGAGGCATGCATACAAATCAAGAGAAAAGAAACCACTGATGGGGTGCTTTCCTGCCTGAAGATGTGAATCTGTTCATGCTTATAAGAGTCAAATTAAAGTAATAGCACATTGAAGTTTGGCCACAAGCACAGCTGCACCATGAGGGTATTTTTGGGTTCTTGTTTACAATTCAGAAATGATCCTGTGAGATGTGGGAGGGCTTACTGTAATCTGAGCTAGAAATTCATCAGGCTTAGTCAGACTGGGCAGCAGTAGAGTGGCTGAGAAGAATGAACAGGATTTTTTTTTTATTGTTTGCAGTTATGGGCAAAGTGCTTCCTTTCAATATTTAGGGTCCAGAAATTAAGAACAGGTTGTTAGGAATGATTATTTATTTATTTATTTTGAGTTTAATTTTGAGTTTAAGAAATAATCTTTTTTATCTTTTTTTTTTTTTTTTTTTTTTTTTTTTTAAATGAGTGTTTGTTTTTTGGTTGGTTGGTTTTGAATCATCAGAAGAAAACTGCCTTTAAAAACAGAATCACAGAATCACGGAATGGTTGAGGTTGGAAGGGACCTCTGGGGCTCATCTGGTCCCATGCTCCTGCTCAAGCAGGACCACTTAAAGCAGGCTGCCCAGGACCATGTCCAGGCAGCAAAAACCCCCAAGGGTAACTAACTCCAGACAAAAGGTTATTTCAAACCTAGCTTTAGAATTCTTAAAAGAACAGAAGAAACATTAAAGATGTGCCTTGAAAAATTTCCATTCTACTTTTTGTGGCACATTTTGCACAGCCAAGGGTACTGCAGATGTACCGTGCAGCTGACTACTTACAGAATTGCTGATCACTTCCTCCAGCTGATACAGTTTGACTGCATTGCTCTAAATCTGCCTGGTCCTTGTGCTGGCTGGCTAAGAAATTTTTATAAATATCTGGATAAGGTTTTGGATGCCTTATTCTTAATGTTGGGAATCTCTGCATCCTCTCAAAATGTTTCTCATCTGCTAAGTTATATCACAGAAATATATTGAAAACACATGAAGAAATGGGGAACCATCTTTCTTCACTCAGGTAGTGCAGTTTGAGGTAATTATTGCTTGTCTTGATTGCAAAATATGTGCTATGGGTTTTGATAGATGATTTCTATAGCTGGTTATTTTAAGTGGGAGCTAAGAAAGATGTGATCTACCACTGAGCTCCTCTCCTGCAAGAGCACAAGGTCAAGTTTGGCTCTGCAATTAGCAGAGAAAGCCTGTTGCACCAGGGAAAGAGCTTTCTGCTGAAATGTGGTCTGTAGGTCACAGGGAGAGTACAGACACCTTTTCAAGGGCCTGTCCAAGCAATCTGAGTGGAAAACGAAGCAGATCAGGCCTTGGTTTTCAGAAACATTTTGCAGTGGCCACAGCCTGGACACTAGGCTTTGCTTTCACATCAAGCATGACTGCAGAAGACATCTTGATGGCATTTCCAAACAGTGTTGGCCATGCTGGTTTTCTGCTAACACAGCAATTAGAAATGACCCCTCAGCTCAGTGATAAAACTGTGAAGCTGCAGTCACGTCCTAGTGTGATGGAACCATGCTTGTCCTCGTTATTTGAACACAGCTGCAGCTAGTATCCATAATTCAAATTAAGTGCTATTTAGGAGGGTGTTTGGAAACCCAATTAATGTTCCAGCATCGAGATTTATTGTTTCCAGATTGGCAGAGGCTTTTGGTTTAGTGTTTTAACAGTTTAGGGTAGTTGGAACAAAACATCAAGTATAGAATTTAGTACTTTAAAATGTCTGAATAGAACAAATAACAAAAGTCAGACTTACCTAAGTAAGCCTGGCTTTGCAATTTCCACTATTTAATCTCCTTTATATGGGCCTACAGTTTCTGCCCACCATTTGCCAAGGGACCTTGAGGGTGCACCTCTCTGCAGAATGGCTGATGAACCAGAACACAGGAGTCTCGTAAGCCCCCAACCCAGACCTGGACTGTCCTGGTGTCATGCCCACCTTTTGTGCACACCTCTTGTCCAACAGTGGATAAACAAAGTCTGGCAGGAGTCATCTCAGTCACTTCTACCTGACTAGAAACTAGTCACTAGCACTCTTCGGTACTAGGTTAAAGGTTGGACTAGATGATCTTAGAGGTTTTTTCCGACCTAAAGGATTCTGTGTTTCTACACTTGGGAGATCTGTCAAAGGAGCCCAGATTGGCTTACATCAGACTTTACTTTTTAAGATAGCTGAAGACCAAACCTGACAGTTTTTATTTCCCCATGTTGAGCAAGAAGATGAAAGACTGAATGTCACCTGCACAGGTTACCCATTCTTCTGTGCAAGGGAGTATCATGCTCTTAAGTTTCATAGCATCTGTCCCAAAAGCTTGGATCTCTGGGCAGGATGAAGGACTGTGAATGCAGATAGTGAGAATTAATTAATTTACCAAAATTAAACTGCTTGGGTGAAAGGCCAGGTGGCAGTTTCCTAATCTACATCAGCAATGCAAGGGAATTGCTGAGGAGCTGGAGGAACAACCTGCCCTGTTTATGGGATCAGTTTGGCATTGGGTGTTGGACTTGGGATTTGGATCCCTACAAGAAAAGCAGGACAGGGGCTCTTCACACTTTCTGTTCAGAGCTCTAGGTAGAGATTTCTTGATGATTCAAAAAGAGATCCTGCTGATGGTCTCCCGGCTGTCAAACTCATTGTGCACTGAGTGAGGGTAACATGTCCTGATGAGACAGAAGCCAGAAAACAGACATGTAAGGAAGAGAAGCTATTACATATTCCAAAACAAACAATAAACAGAGGTCCCTACAGCAGCCAGAAAGGAGAAATGAATAATAGCAGATTTTTTATTTACTTTTTTTTTTTTTTTTTTTTTTTTCCTATGATCTGTGTTTGGTTATCCAGACAAGATGGAAAAAGATGGAAATATCAAAGGAGGCCAGTTTGGATGAAAATATATCTGCAAATTTGCTTCCTCTGGCTAAATCAGAGTTGAATTATAATTGCAAAATGTGTATTTTTGTTGTTCATTCCTCACCCCCCTGAAAATAATTTAGAAAGCAAATGTGTTGTAATTTCTAAAGAAAAGGACATGAGCAAGAAATGTTTATAAAAATTTACAGTGTTGTTTTTTTCCACAGCAACCCCGGGCTGCAACGGTCAATGATACTGTATAAATATTTGTTTGTCTGATTAACATCTTCAGCTGATTTGCAGCCCTGTCTGTCAGAGGAGGAGAGGGAGTCTCAACAGGCTCTCCAGCACCATGTGCCCAGGGAACAAAGCCCATTGCTCTGGCAGGCATTACTCACTAGCAGATTTTGACCACTTGTCTGTGCTCACTGGCTGAAGACTCGAGAAGAAGTTGGTATTGTGGGGATGGGCTCATGCATGAGGGCATGGAGAAGTTGTGCAGGTGTAAGGTGGCTGAGAAGAACCATGGAAAGTGGACAGAGGTCTTTATGGTGCTACATCATTTTGATTGACCTTCAAAATGAAGAGGAGAGGACACAGACTGACACACAGAGCCCTCTGTGAGGTCTTGCAGCGAGGGGTACATGTTCACACCCACAGCAATCTTTCTGTGTAAAGAGATACTCTTTCACACCAGTGCTTATGAAAGAGAAAATAAAATGGCTAAAACACACTTACATGAAGTGGCTTTTAAATGTGGTGACAGAGAACTGGAAGGGACCCTGCTTTATTACTAAAATGAGACTCCTCGGGGTCACAGTCAACTACTTGTTGTAATTTCTTTCTCAGCTTATCAAGTTCAGTACTAACAGGATATATTTATGGCCCTCCACTATGCTTCCTAGAAGTGCTTTCTAGAGTTGCTTTTTCCTGTTCGTAGACCCACCAGCTATGGCTCATAAGTGGTCTTTAGGATATGTCCAGCTCTGCTGAGGAGTTTGAAAGACAGTTACTTTAAACATATTTTCTTACTTGACCAGATTACATTTCCTCCTGTCCTTCATGCAAGATTCCCCACTGATTTTGGCTTCTATGCTTCTGGAAAAACAACAGAATTGAGTATTTTAGGCTGGAAATCTTTCCTCTTTTTAGCAATTCCCTTCCACTGAAGAAGGAATGGTTCCGGTTGCTGTTCTGGCTAGAAGCCATGCCAGCTGTAATTTCTCTGAAAGCAAAACCACGGAAAAGCTCCTACCTCTGCAGAGAAACTTTCTCCATGTATTTACTGGCAGGGGAGGTGCTTTTGACTCATGAAGAGAAATTGAAATGATTGCTTAAAATGGCTGTGATGCAAATGGTGAGGAGGGTCAGAGGGGTGAGGATTGTGGGGAGATGCTCAGGGTCTTTTGAATGTGATATTTGGAAAGAATGTTTCTAGGGGCTGCATCCCTTGTACCATCTCACATTTTTGTAAATCATAAAATAAAGGCTGCTTAAATAGTACTATCTCCATAGAGTGAATTTAGCTTAAACTCATACACAGATTTCATTAGTCTAGCTAAAATGACCTGTTAGTAAATGTTTTAAGGACTAGATCATACTGGAAAGAAAACCAAAGGCATATTTGAGTTTATAGAACTGCCTAATTTTCCATCACTTAATGAGTATCTTTTTTATCTCACAACTTATGTTATTCATCAAGTAATTCATGACATTATTTACTGGAAAGTAATGGCACCATTTACCAGAAAGCTAGTTTAATCTGCTACTCATTGTTTTCATCCATTATATAAAATTGACCTTTCATCTTTAGCATTGTGCCTTTCATGAAGCCTTGCCAGAGGAACCAAGAAATCTGTCTGATCAGACAGCTGTGAGGCATCCGACATAAGTAAAGGGTGGTGGTATCATCACCATCACATTCAGTGATAAATGAGTCCATTTCACAAAACCGCAGAGCTAGTGTTGTTTGCATGAAGCCAGCAGCATATAAATGAATGAGGGAGGCTCGTGTCCTGGCTTGGAGTTCATTTAGGAAACAGTTTACTATGTATCTGAAAAGGGTTATTGGGAAACATTCAAGGACACTGTAATAAACTCACACAAATCTGAAGTTGTCTTGGAGGGCTTCAATACAGTTGCAGATTAGGCATTGCCCCAGAGGATATGGGCATTTTGGGTGAGTCAGCCTCCTTGGATGAACACAAGTCAACGGACCCGACTCTCCACCGCCCTTCTCTGAAGCAAGTGGAAGTAAAGAAAGCAGGAGAAACTGCCAAATCAGCAACGTGACAGCTTATATAATCATCCGACTAAGCCAGGACATTGGCACTACTGCTGGTGAAATGACGTGCTTCGGAAGGATGCAAGGGCAGGTTTTACTTTCCTTCTCTACTAAAACTGAATTCACGCCAATGTATGAACCAATATATTTTTTGTGTGTGTGTGTCATGATGTAAATCTGAGCCTCCATTGATAAATTGTCCTAGAAACAAAACCTGAGCAGGAAAACAAATGGCAATGTTGCAGAAAGGCTGATTCCAGCCCCGCTAAAGTCAGGGAAAGGTTCCATGATTTCCAGGCTGTGGATCCACCTCTGAGTGGGCAGGCTTTCACTGAACTCTGCAAAAGCCTTAGTAGCTGCCTTATTCGCTTTGTTAAGAGAAAACTGCATGGCTTTTACACTTCCTGTTGCTTTAACTTTTGTCTGAGGTGAACTAAATTTTAAGTATTCATTTCAGGCATAGTCTGAAGGAGCTTGAATATTTGTGCAAATGGAGAAGTGTAAACTTTGAACCCAAAAGGTAAGAAAAAATATAGTAATTATTAATAGAGAGATTTCATATTTTGAAGGATATGAGTATATAAAACAGGATTTAGCATGTCACCTGCAGTATAGACAGTTACCATATCTACTCCACTGCAGTAGGCAGGGCAAATACCTGAGTCATTCAATGCCTCTCATATATTGGACGAAATATCTGAAAATTAGATTGTTCATGCAAATCAGAAAGCACTAGTTTAATATTAAGTATAAGAATTTTAATGTAGTTGCATTTCTCTATATAGTAGCTATGTTGTTTTGTTCACAGTGACAGTCCACAGGTTAAATCTTACTTTCAACACCAACCTCATGTCTGGGACCATGAGTTTTTCAGAGGACTGAACCCAGTGGTCTAAAAGGAGATGTGGGGTGCAGCTCTGTGTCCCAGCATTTCCATTCGGGTATTTCTCACAAGCTCCATGTTTCCTTCCCTTACTCCTCCAGCTCTCTAATCCCAGGCTGATCCAGATGACCTCCACTCCGCTAGAAAGGGAATGGAGACAGCAATCCCTGTGCAGTGCTGTGCAGGTCTGTCTGGGGTAGTTACAGCTAACATCCCATACTGCTCTGTGCTGGTGCGGCCTCACCTCTCGTACTGGCCAGTTTTCAGCACCACAGTATAAAAAGGACATAAAACTATTAAAGAGTGGCTACAGAGATGGTGAAGGGTCTAGAGGGCAAGATGCATGAGGAGCGGCTGATGTCCCTCGGTGTGCTCAGCCCCGAGCAGAGCAGGCTGAGGGGAGGCCTCATGGCGGCCTGCAGCTCCCTCACGAGGGGAGCGGAGGGGCAGGCGCTGAGCTCTGCTCTCTGGGGACAGCGACAGGACCCGAGGGAACGGCATGGAGCTGGGACAGGGGAGGGTCAGGCTGGGGGTTAGGGAAAGGGTCTGCACCCAGAGGGTGGTCGGGCACTGGGACAGGCTCCCCAGGGCAGTGGTCACAGCACTGGGCTGCCAGAGTACAAGAAGCACTTGGACAACACTCTCAGATATAGGGTCTGAATTTTGGGTGGTCCCATGTGGACCCAGGAGTTGGACTCAAAGATCCTTGTAGGTCCCTTCCAACTGTGGATATTCTGTGATTCTGACCCAGGCAACCGATCAGTCGAATGACAGCACCATGTTGCTTCCTCTAGGTAGCCTAGGTTTGTAGAGCACTGCATTGGACAGACTGATTTTCCCCCTTAAGCTGACCTAGACAGAAATAGCTTGGATATCTGTCACAGCAGTCTGCAGTGTGCAGGTTTGCACGGTCTGGGTGAATCCTGCCTGTGATGGAAAGGCTGTGCAGCTGCACGGTCATTGCCCTCTCATACCACATACTGCAGCAAGCAAGGCAGAATGGGGCTAGCCTCATTAAGGGCTATGTTCTTATCAAGCTCTTTCCAAACTGAAATTATAGATATTTTTAGCGTAATTAGAAAAAGAATCTGTCCCGTACCTGGACTGCACAATTCAATTGACTCCAAGACATTATGAAGACACCTGCTGTCCCAACTGTAAAGGTTCAATACTGCTTTCTGGATAAATCATAGTAATGAAATATTTAGAATAGTACAAAGCCACATTGTTCAGAAATTGCATGTATTTTTGTTACATGTCAAAGTAAATATTTTATTAGACTGTAAGTGTGCACCTCAGAACTCAATATTTTAATTTTCATTGGGAAATGCAAAATCATTATTTTTACAGCTGACCAGAGGGATATAATATGATTATTGCTGTTCAAGGAACATTTCTTGTCATGTTGATTTCCTTACTGGAATCACTATAGCAATTTATTTTGGGGCATTTTCAGACTTTTAATTGACTTCAGTTGGAGCTTTGTGTGGTATAAAGCACTTTTGACATAAGCAGTATTTGCACACAACATATGGATGAAACATATGGGTATGATGGGTGAAAGTTTTGGAAGACTTCTGATTTTTTTTGTTTGGTTCACCATGTGTACCAATAGCAGAGCTATTGGTTATTTGAACTTTGCACTCTATATACTTTAAGAAGCTTTAATTAAAATAATTGCTTCATCTGTTCCAGTTCACACTTTCAAATTTTGTGTGCAAATGCAACTCAGTTGAACAGTTCCCAATAAAAGAATAAATCCAGATGACATATACATGCAGCATGGCATATGTTTCAAAATACCTTAAACATCTTATAGAGTGTTTCTTTCATTAAACAGTCATCCTTTCTGATTTTGGACTCATTCACTGAGTTAATAATGCTTTAGTGCCTCTATATAGGGCATAATATTAACCAACTTTGCTCTGCTGTGACAGTTTTTCCAGATCATTGGGAGAATTTTCCTATCCTATGGATGACTGAATAGATTGGAAGAGATTACTTGATGTTTCAGATCCTCCTGGGAAGATCTTTGTGCTACTTCATCAGTGTGAGATGCCAGTCTGCATAGCCTCTGTAAGTTATCTCTGGAGATAGAGGCAACCAAGGGCAATTCAGACCACCTGGATTAGACTGCTTCTCTGACTCACCCCCTTAATCATGTGTTCTGAATAACCTGAGACCCATGAAATAAAAGACAAACACAGAGAGGTAAAAGGTATGTATGTCAGGTCTCTGTCAGCAAAACATCTCGTGCAATCCAAACACATTGTCTCTTATGGTGGTAAATGTGTCAAGCAATGGAGCAAACAATAAAGATCAATAAAGGTCAATGAAGATCAAAGATCAACTGATCCTAAAGATCAAAGAAAATATTTCTGAAAACATCTAAAGTGAAATCCAAGTTCTCATCACTTTCAGAATTCTGCCAAAGTTTTGAATACAGCCACTGGGACCAAGTTTGGGTCTAGAAAGTGGTAACGTCCAAACATTTTTGGTTAGGTACTCAAGTATAGGAGGTTGATGGTGTGGATTGTGTTTCTGAAATACAAAGCTATTAACCTAAGACAGGATCTGTGCCTTTTGCCACAGCTGGTGGTGCTGCCAAGCAAGTATTTTCAAACCAAAAGCTACATCTGAGTGAAAGCAGTGACTGCCAGGAAGAGCCAGGACAGATCTGACTGTGCGTGTGCCTGAGCCTTCAAAGATGCCTTCACTGGAGTTTTCAGTCCAACCAGCTGCTTGCTTGAGTGCTGCTACTTGAAAGCAATTCACATGAATTCAGTTTGAGAAGCACGCATTATCCCTGGTGCTAGGCAGAATAACACGTTCCTTACAGTCCTTGAGGACGTGGATCCAAGTGGAAATTGGCTCGGCATCCCCTCAGATCACATAATGAATTATGTTTTGAAACTGTTTTTAAAAACAAGCAAAACTACTCTGAGGGTGGGAGTACTTACAGTCTCATACTTTAATATATTAATTACATTCATTTGTCATCACTTGAACCTAAATATCCTTGGACATCACTAAAGTTGCCAGAATCCCATTCCCCTCCCACAGCTGAATGTCCAGAAGTAATCTGCTTAAAGGAAAATGAAGTGAGAGACTTTTGGAGTCCCACAAGACCCCGGGGCTACAAAGGTGGAGAGGAGGAGAGACTGCAGTAGGACTTTGATGCATGAAACTGCTGCAGGGCTGCAGAAATAGCAGCAGCGTTAGAGCCTAGCACTTACACTAGTGCTAACACAAGTGCTAGAGGCACTGTCAGTGCCTTCAGGAGAGCAGTGACAGGGTCAGTGCCTTAGGACCATCAGTGCTAAATTCTTGCCAGGCACCATGCACAGGACAGCAGGTTCCTGCCATGCAAAAACTGTTGCACAGAGCATTTGCAAGAGATTCATTGTCAGCTTTTATTCAAATAATTTACCAGCAAACACACTGCCTGTGTCTATTCTTTCTCTGAGCCCAGCATTTTGAGAATGGTTACCACATGCTCTGCCTGCATGTATGTACATCTGTATTAGTTTCCTTGTCCCTACCATAACATTGCAACCAGCATGCTGCTGGGAGGACCCTGCACAGGCTGATTTGGGTGAAGCTGGTTTGTTGCTGTCTCATTCCCAGTGATATTCTCCTCTCACAATACGCCTTGCTTCCCACCACCCCCGGGAAGGATCTCAGGGCAAGTCCTTTCTCGTGCCTCTGTGCTGTTAGTCCAGCAAACCTGCATTTCTCCATGAGTAAGGCTGACAGTGTAACACCAACCAAATTTTCTGAGAAATACTTAAAGCATTGGCACACAGATAGAGCTGGGAGGGCAAAATTCTTGCTCTTGCAGGTTTTTTGTAGGACTTCAGCAAGGCTTTGCAGAAAGAACAACTCTGATAATGACCTTTGAACACTGATGTCTCTTCTTCTGTCTACTCCATTCTGCATTTATTGTACACAGTCAGCTGAATGTGCTATAAGTACATGAGACCCAGGCTTACAGAGAAACACCTTCCCAGCTCTTCTGTCCCTGTCCCTCTTTGTTCAGTCAAGTATCCAGCAAAAAGTGTCCCATAAATAGGTCTGCTCACCATCATGTTGCTCAGCTCATATTTTACTTGTGCCATATTCATATTGCATATGTATCATCTTAATTGTTTCATAATGTTGTAAAAATTGGCCGGTATAATCAGCAATGCTGGATTGCATTACACCAAGTCTTTTTTGAAATGTACTGAAATATTAGTTCCATATGATAAAATCCATAAAATACAATCTAGATGCCAATGAGATTAGGAAAATGGGCTCTTTTCCACTTACCTAAATACTGGAAAGATACACAAGTTATTAGCTTTATAACAAACTAATGATCCCTTGAGACTCCGGTGAAGGATTTAGGAAGTGGGTAAAAATGAATAAGTAGTACGTAAAGAGACACAGCCTCACCTCCCACCCTCATACACTCTTCATTACACACACAGACTCTCCGAAGAGCACTGAAACATTCTTAGGTCTAGGCACAAAAAGACCCCGTGACATGCACCAGGTGCTTTAACACCAGAGATATTTATCACAGCCCATTCAAATTCTGCGCTGGCATCTCCAGACCTGAGTGCTCCCAGTTTCAGGAGCTGCTCAGATACACAATTCAGATGTAAAATTTCAAGTATTCATGGAGGAGAGACATTGGAAGTGATGTGTAGGGGAAAGGTGGCAAGAAAAAATAACTTATTCCTAAGGCATCTGGTCCTGATGAGATAAAATGTACCTGGTCAAAACAGGGCTAAAAGATGCAGGTATTGTATAACACTCATATTGCTCCTGATCGTCCCATAGGGATGGGGGAAGAACAAGTTCACGCTTCCCACACATGCAGACCAAGCAGTAGCTTTTGCTGGAAGCATTTAAAAGCATATGGGATGCAGTGGCAAGGTGCCCTGGTCATTTATACATTCCTGCACCTCACGGTGTGGAAAATGAACCCTACCAGCCAGAGTTCTTCATTTTCCCCCATCCTGGGCAAGCACTCATCCAGCCAATACATGGGAACACAGCAAGGTTCATAACAGAGGACTTTCTCTATGAATTATGATCACTGAATATTTCAGCTCTGGAATCCAAGGATCTTTCTTCATATCCCCTCTAAAAGTTGTCAAAACCTGTATTTCTCTAAAAGTTGTCTAAGTTGGCTTGGTCAGCTGAATTACACTGTTGGTTTTGTTGGAAAAAAAGAAGTGAGATATTAATAGGTTTGGGTTTATAAATACAAAATAGTACAATCCACTTCCTCCTAATGAAACAGAGAGACTTTGAGAAAATTCAGCTGGTGAACAAAAGTTTTAAAATGGAAGGCAGAGGAAAAGTTTGCCTATTTGCAAGAGAATTTTGTTAAGAAACATGTATATTTCAGGAAACATTAAAAAAAAATGAAGGTTTTTCACTTCATTCAAAATAGATGATGCAGAAGAGAAATCAATTCCAGCCCCATCTCTCCAAGCCTTCTTGGCTCTCCCGCAATGACAGGAGTAAAAAGCTATTTTTGTCCTCAGTCTGCAGAAATGACTCAGTGCATTCAAGGAATAGCTCTGATGAGGAAGCCTAGGGAAATTTGACATGGTTACCTCTTAGACTAGAACTGACCATTATTAGGAAGTCACTATTATTCTGATACTGAAAAAAATGAGACTGTAAATCCAACTTGAAAGAAAATTCAATTAAGAGGAGCTAAATGCCACATTTTGCTTTATTTTTTCCACTTCAGGCCATTAAGACCAAATGGTACAGTGTCAGTGTTGCACCTTCAAGGCATTCTCAGGTTCTAGAATACATTCAGGACTAACATCAATGTTGACCTTTAGGATGATTCTTAAAGAATTATAAATACACATCAAACAGATTTCAAGTCATTCCATTTTAGCTAATAGCATTTTCTTTTAGATGAGAAATATAATTAGTGTTGCTAGTCCAGCTGTGTTCTCAGAATAGAATATGAGCTGCATATAGATAATTCCATGAAAACACTACTGGAAATTCAAATGCTTATCTAATCTTTACGTCTGGCAACCTATACTACATTACTGATTGTTGGTACCAGTGAAACATAGTATAGCTTTTACTTCCAAAGGAAATTAAGCCAAGAAAAAGAGTGCCATTTAGTTCAGAGGGAAGATGTTCATACATTTTTATACTTTAAATGACTCCATTTGAGAGCTTGGAAAATTAAAAGGGCACTCAGCCAAAAATAGTTCAATGTAATTCTACTGAATGCAGGCTAAATAAGGATCAGCCTTATCTAACTTCTCAGAGGTACATTAACCAGAGACACTGTATAAAGTTCCAAAACTATCATATGCCTAAAAGGGATTAGGGGATAACTAAAGTGAAGAAAACCAATTTATTCATAATGTGAAACAACAGGTCATAGAAACTAGTGCGAGATAGTTCCAAGAGAGAGAGCAAGAGCAAAACAAGAGTGGAGTCCATTTGTTTAAAAAGGGATGAAATAGCTTTATGTTGAATCACTGGACAAAACGCCCTGGTTTAAACTGAAACTATTTCCAGGTGCACAATGTAAGTAGGGAAAGGAAATTTTGATAATCTGCTTTTAGTAAGGGACAGGGAAAAAAAAATAGAAGGAAAAAAAAAAAAAAAAGACTCTATTCTGTTCCTTTACAACTAATAACCCACCAAGAGGGGGAGCCAAACATCGCATGTTCATGTGGTTGGTCTCTCCCCCACCAGAGCAAAACTGGAGAGCTTGGTTGCGAGTGGTGCCCACTGGGTCGCCCTCCCACCTGCAACTGGTGCCTCCAAGTTGCCCTCTCTCCTCTTACCTGGGATCTCACCCCCTGTAGGATCTGCTCGCTTGCCATCGCTTATCATAGGTTTCATAACTTGGTGGTGCTTTTATTAGAGGTTCTCTTTCTGTATAGAAGACAGCAAGATTTTTGTTGAGCTGCATAAAATTCAGATTTTGCATGCACAGAATTTTGCAAGAAAAATAACAATTTCCTTAATGTTTTCATTTAAGGTTGAATTTCTACCTGGAGAAAATGGCTAGTTTTATATTGACAATGACAGCCTGGCACTATTTTTATATTTTCTTTGTGAAAGTCATTTCTGTTCCAAAAGGAGCGTGATTTCACTTGCTTGGGCTTTTAAACTGACCCATCCCCGCATGAGAAAATGATCTGGTTTAACTCATAAAGGAATAATTAGGGAGCCTTTTGCTGAGTTCCAGCAAAATAGGGAAGCAAGGGAAGTGTGATAAGCATCACATTTCCTAACGGACCTTTCTTTGTGAAAGGTCAGATATCAAACAGTAAAGGGATACTCTGTTGGCAAAAATGTTTATTTTATAGACAAAAAGGGGTCAAAATGAAGATTTAGAAACATTTCTATGAGGCATTATCGTGAAGAAGATGGCCCCCAACTACTGAAGATGATTTATTTAGAAATAGTGAGAAGTCACTGGGATTATCTTTTCAACCATGTCCACAGTGTTCCCCATTCCTGTAGCAATGTGTGTGTGAAGTGGTCACAAAATATCTAACATATTGGCACTGCAAGCTCAAAAAATTTGAATAGTCTATACATTTTTCTTTTAAAAATACAAAGATTGATAAATATTTAAAATACAAAGGTTGAAGTATAGCAAGAATTGCACATGAAACAGAGATTTTATTTAGAAAAAAAATAAATAAAAATAAAAGCAGAAGCACCTTTACTGTTTAGTCTAATCTATGCTTGCATGTCTGAGGATTTCAATGTATCGTTCCAAAAAGCAACAAGAGCCTGGATAGATAAAGGTATATTTCTCTATAAGATGCCTTTATTTAAAACTTCAAGGGTAGAAAACCCCACTATGTACCCAGTTAATTGCTAGTAATTACCTAATAAAAAAAAAAAAAATAATAAAAGTCACTTTTCAATGGCTGTGTATCTCTATTCAGTTTCCAATGCATGGATTTTTAATATGAAAAATCAAATCTCTACCTGACAGTTACAAACCAAGGTTTGGTTTAGTCATGCCATGGTCCCATTTGATCTTCCATAGCTCATATGAAGTCTTTTACCTGATCCCTTTTTCACTCTGTCAGTGCTCTTGGATGCTATTTAACATCAGGTAACATGAAGTGCAAACCATACGGGGAAAGGAGTCTTTTTCCTTTGAATGCATGTGAGAGGTGGACTTCTGAAGAGAACAGGAGATTTGCCACTGATTTCAATGAGGCAGGTTTTAAACCAAATGTTGTTTATACATGAGCAAAGGAGATCAAGGCTGGGCTCCAAAGGAGAGCTCTATGAATCAGGCCAGGGACCCATTTACTGGGATCAAATGGTTACTGCATTTTGCCAACCAAAGCAAGTGCTGGAAAGATGCATTCCCTTTACAAAGCCTCATCACTTTTTGTTAACAGGATGCAACATGTTACTGCAGTGAAGAAATAACTTAAACTTTTGGTGACTCCAAGTCCAACAGAAAGCCAGTGAAGTAAGTGTGAAAGCAACTGCAACCCTCTAGGACTATGGTGCTATGATACACCCAGAAGGCTTAAGAGAGCTTGTGTTTTTGATGCCAGTGTGATACAATCAGTCTTTGCTTTCTCATAAATCATCAAAACACAGGGTAGGTAGAGCTGCCAGGGTTCTTATGGTGCTTAAATGTCTGAAAGGAATTGTTCACAGGGCTATCACAAAAGCAACACCTTAGTTTGATGGAGGAATGTATTAGGAGGAAGTTGCTTACCTTGCAACAGTGACAACGAGGAATACTAAATTTGCAGTGACCCAAGATTTTTCTAATCCCAGTCTACGTCTTCTTGGCTCGTACAGGCAAACTGTTTAACCTTGGGGTCACTGCAACATCCTCCATGTGTTTTATTAGATCATGAAGCCTAAGGGCTCCATTAAATCACCACTTTGGTCTATCTATTCAACTCTTAAATACTTTGTTTCAGAAGTCATTTTGTCAAAAATGAGTTGAAATAATTTTCTACAGAAATGTTTTCTGATTCTTTTCTAATCCAAAGGGACATAAACTGGGTTGGGTGAATACTGCCTGTTTGGCCTAGAGAGCCATATAGGCAATTAAGGAGAAGAGGAAAGGAGCAGAAATCATGGAGCCAGCTCCTGCCAAACCAAAGTGAAGCACACAGCAGGGAGAAGGACAGAAGTTGGCAAAGCTAATTGAAAAGAAAAAACAGTCATCTGAGATTAACTTTAAATGGTTCCCTAAACTTAAAAGGGAAAGATCTGTATCTTTTTGAAACTGCAAGACCTGGTTTTAAAATCTTTTTTAACATTGTTTTAGAGGTGACATTTCCAGTAGAAAATATTGTTCTAAATCCAAATGTTTCATTTCACAAATATCACAACCAAATAAAACATTGTGACATTCTTAAAACATGTCTCCCCTTATCCAACAGGAACTAATCATGAAATTCAACCCAAATTCACAAATAGCTGAGAGCTTTCCTAATTTACTCTTCAGCAAATAATTGCTTTGTTTTAACCCCAAATATTCTAATGCTATGTAACAGGGAAGAAGGGGCCAATTTTTCCTCCTCCCTGCTCCACAGAGAGAAAGCGAATGCCAATGAATAACCTGCTTTTGCTGTTCCAGAGCCTGTGAATTGAAGTCTTTTCTCACTCTGTATAAATAGGCTTTGACCCCTCCTGGGAGGCTGGACTTTGCAGGGGTTCATTAGTTTATTGGTTGTGACCATACTTCTGGCTGATTAGGATTTGGATGCAGCTCACTATCACCACTCACCACTCACGAGATACATCATTTACAGTTCAGATGAAAGACAAGCCAAGAATATTCCTTCCTGGCACTCCTGCATTTACACAGGGTTTACTTTCAGGGGAATAAAACTCCCTCCTCCTTCAGTGTCAGATCTCATATGGAGCAGCTGCCTTGGCAGAAACACTCAGCCTCCCAGGCGGCAGAGCAGCAGAGCAGTTGGAGATTCCAGGCCAGGAAGAGAAGGGAACATGAACCAAGGCGATGTAGGATCATGGTGTCATGGGATGAAGAAGACCTGCTAGGCCATCAAACCCAAAACTTCACAAGGCTGAGCCACAGTTGCCTGCAGAGAGGACTCCAGAAGGTCTTCCCTGAGGTTTTTTTGTCTCTATAGCCCTCATCTCCACATAGTCAGAGGAACAGCTGGTTGAAGAGAGGCCAAATTTGGGGTGAAATCTGGATGGAGGCTAAGCCAATTCAATGCATGCTGTTGTCTGGCTTTCTTCAACACATATATTGAGCTAGCTTGGACTCCCTTTTGGTTATATTACACTGGTACAGGCATACATAACCTATTCCAGCTCCAGGTGTTGTGGGGAAGATGTTGCCCTCCCAGGGTGTCCCTCATCAATCACCAGCTGGTGGCTGCTGCCCCCACGCTTTGATGGTGGGCAAGTTGGTTTGAAAACTGAGGAAAACTGATACTCCAGCAGGCTCTGTGTGAGACAACCTGCCCATTTGTCAACTAGCCAGCACAGGCAGTCTTCTCTGAGGAGCAGTGAGGAACACCTGAAGAGCAGCAGAGCCTCCAGCCAACAGCTGTCTGCTGAGGGGACATCTGCTCATGACCTCAGAGGTGCATGGCCAGGTGTGATCCAGCAAGGAGCTGAGGAAGAATCACACCTCTCTTCTTCCTCCCCACCAGCCTTGTTCTGCTTGGCTCCCTCACTACAGAGGGAGGTCATTCCCTGCACAGTGCCCAGCATCCCTGTCTGTAGGCACCAGGACAGCACCCTGTTGTATCTCCAGGACCCATTCTGCAGCTCTGCACAGGAAAAAGAAGAGCCCTCTTCTGACCTGTGCTGCATGCCCAGCTGTATGGACCTGTATTCCTATCTAGCTTCATCCACCTATGATTAAGCCATATTTATTATGCGCAGCCCTAGTATTACAGCTGGCTGTTGCGTGGTGCCTATGCCCCATGATTGTCCCTAGGCAAGACACAAAAGTCAGGTCTGCAAAGTTTCTAAGGAAAAGCCAAAGCTGTATCAAGAAGCTCATTCCAGAAGAAGCTATACTCCTCACAAATTTTTTATCTTTCTGCAGAGATCCCAGGAACTCATGGTGTTCTTGCCTGAAGACAGTTGTCCTGTCTCAGGTGCAGAATCCAGCACTTGGTCATGTGGAAGGAGTAGAGGACTGAAGAGCCCACCCCATGCTGAGGGAATAGGCTCTCTTTCACAGGCTTTCTCTCATGTTATTTGTGTCACAGGATAACTCACACTGATGCTGAAGTGAAGAGGATTTTGACAAGTAGACTGCAAGCTATGCTTGTGAAAGTGTGGTGTCATGTATCTGTTCATGACTTCAGTTCACACCCTCTGTAACAAACATAGCAAATAAATCCTGGGCTTTCGGGTGAACTGAGGCATGTCTTCCCTTTAAACTGGCAAACAGATCAGGTACCAGCACAGCAAAAATTGCCTCTTGAGTCTTCAGTCACATCTTGGTGAAGTGCTTTGGGATCTGACAGACTCAGATCTGAGGCACTCCTCTGCCTCCACATCAGTGCTGAGCTCCTCATCATCAGGACTGTTCAGGGGTTTTATGGAGCAGTTAAAAATCTTCAGTGACCAAAGGCTAATAGAGAAGGGAAAGTGGAAAATTTGATGTGATGGATTGGCAGAATCTAAAAACTATCTGTCTTTCTGTATTCTGGAGGGTGTAGAGGATGGGGATATTTTTAGTGGAGTCAAAGTCTGAAAGCTAGAGGCCTAGCACCTTCAAAAGGGAGAACAAACAAGCAAGCAAGCAAGCAAACAATAAAAAAACACCTCTCAGTCTTCCTTGTCTGTGAGTTTGCATGACTATACATTCATAGTACTATTCTATTACAATACTTTCACTCTGAGTTTTCAAGAGTTAAACTCCATTTTGACAAGATGCTAGGCACCTCCATTCCTTCCATGGCTGATCTTAGTGTGGATGCTTTGAGTCTCAAGTTAGTACACTATGTTTGCCAGATCAGCACTTGTCGGAGATCTTTCTTCTTGATTCAGTATGAGTCCTCTTTACAAAACCTTTCAGATTTCATGATCATTCCACCTCAGTGCTGTTTTTTTTCTCATAGTTCTTTAAACGGTAAAAATTAAAAACAGAATTGGTTGGGGGAAAAGCATATTAATATCATTGGCCTATTGCTATTTCATTTTCCTCACCAGATGCTTCAAAATGAAGGCTACGTGAGTTTTGAGTACTGGTGATGGCTTCCTATGGCTTGCATGTTTGTTACACTCATTGCAGAGAGTTTTTAAACACATTTATAAAATTAGAGATTGGTGTCAGGCCTTGGATATGTGTGTCTCTAAATTCCATCCAGAGGATCTTCAGCCAGGTCATGTTAAAATCTGCTATACATCCAGTCACACACACACTGAATGGTAATGTTTAGGTCTGATCATGAACTGCAAAGGAGGTGGCTGGCAGTGCAGAAGTCTGAATGTCAGCCTGAAAGAGATTGCCATGCAGTTCTTGTTTCTCTGTAGCTGTAAACCCCCTAAAAATACATGTCAGATGGGTAAAGGCAAAAGCAACAGATCAAAATTCATCACAAAATGGTTGCTGGTGGTCCCTGTGGTCCCTGCCTACATGAGGCTGAAAATGGCTTTCAGCAGGGGTTTATTTTCTTAATGCTATGAGGGCTACAGCTGAAAGCCACTATATTCAATGTTAACATTGAGGCTAGAGACTTCATATTGTAGTGATTAGTAGCAGGAACTTCAGAGACGGTAGCGTGCAAACTAGTGGGAACATGTAGATTGGGTGTAAGGAGACTGCAAGAATTGCAGGTCAGCTTTAAGTAATGGATTTTCTTTTTTTAATTTATTTATATATTTTAAAGCATTTCTACTCTGGTTAGTTTCTGAAATACAAACAAAATCTCACAGGATTTAGGATCTCTCCTTCCTTGGCTTTTGGCTCACAGGAGTCTTTTGCCCTCCTTGACTGGTCTAAATTGGATTATATACAATATATAATCCAAAGTAGGAAGCAATGTCAACCACATTGATGCTTTGGTTTTGCTTGTTTAAAAGTTGCATTTGCATTCTCAGGGTTCAGTTTACACTCCTCTCTCACGCAAGTCCCCCCTTGTCTCCAGGGAACTGTGTCCAAGCAAGGATGACACACATGAGAAAGCTTGTAGGACCGGGCCTTTAGTTGCTTAGATTTCTTTAGAAAAGCAGACAAAAATCCTAAATATTTAGCAGAAAAATATTTTTTCTCTTGTAAAAGAAAAATATACCAAAAAAAACATATCACTTAAAGTAAATTTCAGTGTTCATTTTTTATGGCAGAGCCAAACCCCAAGGAATCTGCAGATAAAAGAGAAACAGACATGCATAGGACCGGGCTTAGATGTCAATCCTCATACTGCTATTTCACATCTTGAATAAAAATTGTTGTTATCCAAACTGTTTTCTTATGAAGGCAACAATGGTACTCTGGCATGATACCATGCCTATAAATTTCCTTAAAATGCAGATTTTGAAATTTCTAAATTTCTAATAATAGATGCAACATATAACACAGATTCAGGTGAGATATTTTTAGGGACAGTAGTGATTGGCATTGCTCCATTTATCCCCATGGGATATTTTTTCAAGTGTTTTGGGGCCTCATGCAAGGAAAGAAAATGCATATTTCAATAGGATGGTGAGCCAAACCACTCTGAACACCCTTGCTCAGTTGCTCCATAGCAATAAAGATGCCTGAAGCTCATATGTGCATTACTTGGAAAACATCAGGCTCTCTTGGTGTCAAATATTCCATTCGTGTGAGAGCCCAGGGCTGCCCCGTTAGCCAGATCTGAGCAGATCATATGTAAATACCACCCCCAGGTACCTGGGATGGCTCAAGCCACTTGACCATCTCCTACTGCACATTGACTGGAACAAAATTCTCTGAAGGTAGGATTCCCACTTTAAGCAGAGGAAGAGGAGCAGCAGCTCTGTAAGACACCATCTGAGTGAGCAGGGATGTGTGGAAGTGTGAAGGTGGGTTAGTGAGAACAAGGCATGTCCCAGAATGTGGGAACTGGAGGTAGACACACACACTGGAGCTTTGGGGCCATGGTCCTAGGTCTACCAGGGACATGATGGACGTGAGAAGGAATGTGACTCCATAAGTGCCTTACTGTTAGGGCATTTTCTGCAAAAATGGGGCAAAGGCATGCTAGAGACCATGCCAAGAACTGTTTATATGAAGCTAAACAAGGGCTGTGCCTTGGTAATGGCATGGCCCACCTCCCTGTGCATTGACAGGGGGAAGGGACCCCTGCCAGCCCCTACACAGAGGCTGTAACACCTTGTCACAGGAGCCCCAGTATGGCAGCTAGCTCCTCCTTACTGCCACATGAATGGGAGCAGGTTTGTAACACCTCAACCCCTCATGTTTCCTCTTGGCCAACTCCTAGCAGCTATTTGTTGAGCAGATTTTCAAGATGCTCCCTAAGCTGTGATCCTGAACTGTATGGAGTGGCAGACAGCTGTAGGCAGAGTATAGAGGTGTAATAGGGGCTGCATTTCATTCTGAGATCCACCAGTATGATTCTTTTTGCAGAAAGAAGTCAGTAGCAGCATTATTTGGTCCTCTGCAAACTCAAACAGTTGATGGACTCTTTACATATCTGATCTCCTAAACTCATCAATACTGCATGTTAAGATATTTGACTGAATGGACAAATCATTAGATTTAATATTAACAGAGCTCTATGTCTTTCTGTTTGGATAAATGATATGCTGAAAATCACCATGCTTGCATTGAAGATATTAGGGCATAAGCAATCTGCCGTACAACTAACTCTATCCCACCACATCTGATCTCTACAAATATAAGTTTAAATAGATCTATCTCTTCCTTTTAAAAAGCTTTGCCCAAACTGTACAGTGCTTACCCCATTATCAGCTGTAGGAATTCTGTCACAATGTACAACCACCATAGGCTGTGCCTGCTCAGGGGAAGAATTCCCTGAAGTCATTGCTGGGAAATTAGTCACTCTCGTGGACAATTGTTTTATAAGTACAAATGCCAAATGTTGGTCTTGGATTTTTCTAACAAATCTGCAAAATCACAAATCTTTGTCAAATTATGGTTTGTACTAAGCCTGAAGTGGTTTAATCAAGATTCCTTCATGGACTCAGCCACAAGCCACTTCAGGCCCCTGTTCTGGAGCTGCAGCTGTGGTCAGCAAGACCCTGAGTCTCCTTAGTATCAATTAAGCTGAAGTTGCCAGAGGCAGACATGCCCAGGGAAAGTGGGAGAGGAGAAAACTGGCTGGGCAAGGCTCTGTTGCTCTCAGGGATTCCCCAACTACCTCAGGCAAACAAGCAAACTAAAACATCCCCACCCTCTATGGAAAGGAAATCCAATGGACATTCTCCTTCAAAGTAACATGCACAATTACTAAGTGACATAAAACTAGCCACAACAGGAATTTGACAAGGATGGTGATGTGTGGTAAAGCTTTACAAATGCCTTTTGGTGGTCGGTCTTGGAGTTGTGCACGTTGACCCCAGCTCCTGAAAATGCAATACTCTGTGCAGAAATACTGAAAGCCCTCATGGCTTCAGAGTGCCTGTTGGGAGGCAGCATCTTCCACAAATGCCTGAGCTCTGAAATCAGGGGTGGTATGAGAATGTCAGCTTTCACTTAGAGAAAAAAACATAGCATCAGGATGACAGGAAAAGAATTCGAAAAGTGAACCACTGAAGCCTGCACACCAGAAAACCAACCCAAACAAACATGATTTTATTTTATTTATTTATTTATTTATTTTAAATCAAACCAGTTTTGTGAACGTTTCAGTTATATGGCTTGGCAAAGCTGCAATACTGTTTACCCATGAGTATGCAGCTCCTGAGTTCAGCTGCAGCCTTCCAGATGAGGCTGTATCCCATGGCAAGGAGCAAGACCATGCTGGTGCCGAGGATGCTGTCTAAATCAGACAGAGCTGATCAGCCAAATCTGCAGAGCTCCCTGCAATGAGGAGGTGCACAGAGCTTGGCTTCATCCTGAAAAGCAAACACAAGTTCATTCTCAACTCTCATTCTTGGATTTCATCATCCTGTAAGACCTCCAAGGCACGCTAATTCCATTGGGACTCTCAATGTGTGGACACTTTGGTACGTGGCTCCCACGAGCAAGAAGACTCTTGCCATAGTTTAAAAGATCCATTACCACTAATGGCCATAAGTGTTTGGAAAGATGAGGGGGACAGGAAGGGACCTCTGAAGCTGTTGTTTGAGCTTTCTTTATGCACTGTACTGCAAAAAATAAAATAAAAATAAAGAAGATACAAGGCCAATCTATCCCTCTTCAAGGTCATTTACACAACTCCCCATGTGAGCACTGCTATCAGCTCTTTGCCAGTTTACTCAGAACCTGCTGCATGTTGTTGTTGTTTTTTTTTGTTTTTGTTTTTGTTTTTTTTTTTAATTTGTCAGATTTTTGTTAGTTTGCTGTGTTACTACAGTGCTCTCCATGGCTTATACATCTGTATTCTTACATTCCACTCTTTTTTTTTCAAGGTTTTTGTGATCTTCCTCTGCTCTTAATACAGCAGTGACATATATGCAAATGAGAGTGCCATGTGTTCTGTGTATCCTTACTGTATACACCCCAACCAACAGATGTTTTTAAACCACAGCATATAACGTGTATTCAATTCATGCAAGAGGACCCTGAAGTCATACATACTTTGTTTTGATTCAGATGTTGCCTGTGTTTGAATAGGGTAATCGCTGTTTTGGAAAGATCTTCCAGCTACTAAATAGCTGGTATTACTGTGGGCAAGTAGGAAATGCCTTGATGACCATCTTAGAGTAGATGGCTAACAGTAACAGTGTTAAAATAAACTCATATCAATGGCACTGTAGCCCAAGTAGCCTCCTGTACACAAGAGCAACTGTTAGTGTGAGTAACCTGTATTTGCAATGCCTTTCCAAAATAATGCTTTTTTTTTTTTTTTTGTCCTGATGTTATTCAAGACATAAAGAAATAAAGAAAGGCAAAGAGATCTTCCCTGGAAGGCTGAAGAAAGGAATATAGGCAATGAGAAAGGAAAAACAACTGCTGAATAAAGCAGAGGCATTGCCTACTTCAAAGAAAGAAATCAAAGAATTGTGAAAGGTGTCTGCAACAGAGAATTTATGTCCACTTTTGGTTTGTGGATGCTGTAGGCTTGCAGATGCCAACTCTGCATGGCCACTGAAGCATACATACTACAGCTGGTCCTGGAGGATACTCTGTACCTCTGCGTTGCTATGCATGGGTGTGTGTGCAGCCCATAAAGAGAGGGATAAGCCTGTCTGGGTTGCTGAGTGCAGAACTTCCCCTCCACCCCACCAAGGTATCACTTTGCTAACATCATCATGATTCAAGAATTTAGGATGCTTGGAAGTTAGTAGAGAGAGGCATCCCTGAACAAAGTGTCCTGAATCATCCCAGGAAAGATCTATTGACTTTACATGTGGCTTGGACATTAAAATCAGTGCTTATGTTACCAACAGGCATGAATTTGCTGTCAGAGTGAAGACGGTTCTCAGTGCTACCTTCAGACTCTTTATCAGCCCCTATGGGCTGCAGTGTCCCTGCCGTGGCATGATGTTAGTGCATATATACTGATATGCTGATATTTATGTGTGCAGGGCAAATTAATGCTTAAAAAGCAACCTGGTTTCTAACATTTCCTAACTTTCAGATACTTGACATTACAGTTTTAATACTTCTAAAATATTTTATGTGCAGTACAGATACTGCAAAGACACAGCTTTTATCCACATGGCTGTGCAGTGTTCCAGAAAGGATACAGATTTCAAAAATGTCAAAATGAACAGAGGAAACATCAGAGGTTAATTTGATGGAAGATTCAGTTTCAGGGCAGCATGAATTCCGGTCTAGCTGAATTAATGGCCATTTTGTCTTTCTTGGGTTGCTTTGACCTGGTAACTTATTCTATAAGAGTTTGTTATTCTATAAACCTTTGTTCATCATTGTCTTTGAAATTTTATTTCTTCACTTCTAATTGAATTCAGTTTTACTGCTGTAAGAAAAAAAACCCTCAACACTTAGCACCAGTCAAAGAGAATTCATTTTCCAGTAACTCAGAACACTCTCTTTGAAGGTAAGCTCACTTTGCCAAATCTTTGAAGTTTGCCATATGTACCAATCCTGCTGCCAAATGCAGTGATGTGATTACAGACGCACAGCTTTTGGCAAATTTTCACTAAGACTTTGTCTTGATCAGAGATGTCTAAAGCTCGCCAGAAGTGTACAGAAACACGTAGACTGCTAATGGGTTGAGTTCCTAATAGGAGGACTGGGAATTATCTGAGAATACATATTTCCAAAGGATGAAAAAGCTTTCTTTTCATTTAGCCTTAAATAGAAGAAGGCAAATCCAGCAGACCATGCTGATCCAGCACAACTGGATTCTCACATCTCTTCCTAAAGATGGTCCTTCAGCATCCTTCTGCTCCTAGTTAGGGCACAGATGCTCCCACAGGTAGCTGTAATGGGGACTTAGTGTCAGGAATAACTGCTCACTGAATTCCCTTTTCACCTAGAAGTCTCTGTACAGAAATATCTATGCCTGCTGTTGTTCACGTAATGGCTAAGATACTGGCTACTGAAATATATTGTCTGTGGGTTTGGCTAATTTTGAGATAGAATTTACTAATTAACCAAAATCCACTTGGATAAAATCCAACT
The DNA here is from genome assembly GCF_047663525.1 of Anas platyrhynchos. NCBI lineage: Eukaryota > Metazoa > Chordata > Aves > Anseriformes > Anatidae > Anas > Anas platyrhynchos. The sequence goes on along the minus strand of NC_092588.1, from coordinate 23,741,192 downwards.
GGTCAGATGCCTTGAAGATTCTGCAGAGCAAAGGATAGGTGTGATGCTTTGGGAAGACCCAAAAACTTTTTTCTCCAGTGAAAAAGAAGAGCTCTTTTCTAGCCCTGGGCCATCTGGGTCTCTGAGCCTCAGTACTGGGGAGTTCTGGTGTCTTCTGGTAAACTCCTGCTTGTGCCGGGTCATAAAAATTTGAAACTTGAGTTTGGGTGATTTCAGGATGAAAAATGTGGCTGCAATCTCCCCTGCCTCAGTGTCCCCTCCTGTAAATGATGCTGACAACACTTAGTAGGAGTTAGGCTGCTCAGCACGCCCAGTGCTGGTTGGATCTGCTGAGATCTTTACACAGGTGCTTAATCGTTTCATACAACATCACACTTCAACAATTAAGTTAATGAAAGAAGCAATTAATTAGTAATTTCCAATAAACTGCATGGGAGGAAAGGGTGTACATTTTGGCATTATTGTACAGATAACATGTGTGAAAGTAAGGAAACTGCTAGACTCTCTGCCCATGGTAAGTAGTGAGTCCTGGCCTTGTATTTCTAGTGACAGGTCCTGTCCAGCATAAATATTTCTCCTCACAGGCTGGCTTCTCCTCCTCCTCTCTTAATTTCTTAATTCCCTGAGGAAGAACAGTGAAATTTTCTGCCATGAGTTTTGCCACATCTCCTTGGCAGCCTCCCCTCCTACCTGGCAGGAAACCAAACACAGATTCTGCTACCTGAGAGTCCCTGCAAGGGTGAGCAACAGCCGTGGGCAGCAGGTCACCCAAAGTGGCCAGCACACGTGCCAGATGGATGAGGCACAGATTGAATCAAGGGTCTTGGGAAGAGGATTATTTCTCCAAAACAGGCATGTGTCAGCAGTGTTCAAGAAAACCAAGCTCCTTTCCAACCTGCTTACCTTGGAGCTGACAGTCATGTTATTTTCTAGGGTAGGAATATGGGAATCTCGCCTTACAGCTGCAAAAGCCAGGCAAAAGAGTGAGCTCTGTAGGAAGGGCAGGTGACCGTGCAGAGCTGGTCCAGCTCATGTAGCCCTGCAGAGCCACCAGCAACAGCAAGGGCTGGCTCTGGTGGGAATCATCACCAGTTTGGTGCATGTTGGTGTCTCGCTCCACACCCTAAAGGGGTAAAGGAGAGGCAGAGGATCAGTCTGGGCACAGGAAAATATTGCTTCTACTGTGTTGGATGGCTGTGTTTATCCAGCTAATGGCCATACACTTCTAATTCTACACAGCTAATGGTGATCTCCAGCAGCACAGTCCTGGGCTCGCCCTCCTCATCTGTTGGACATCTGAAGTCAGCATAAGGGGTCCACTAAGCTCTCTTCTAGTGATACAATTAATTTCTCTGAATTCTGCTTTAAGTCCCATTTTGAGTGTCTGTATGCTTTTAAAGAGATATCTTCCCCTTAAAAAAGGGAACTGGCTTGGCTGCAAAATCCAGTCCGGAAAGTTTCCAGTCAGTGATCTCCATGTCCACGTTCTCCTGGAACAGGCATCACTCCCGTGTGCTTCCCAAGGAAGCGTCAGGAGATGCTGCACTTTGCAGGAAATGCAAGGGTCTGCTTCCTCAGGCTGCTTGAACTGAGGGACTGAGCGCCAAGTACATCTTCTGAACCAGCAGCATCCAGATGTGCAACCTGGCCAGATGTGTCACTGCTCCCTTCTGCCCACATGCCTCATTTAATTTCTGCATCCTGAGGCTGGGGCACATCCAGGTCATGCACTGGTGCTGGGATGGGACAGAGCCAGGAACTGCCTGGTCCATCAGTTTAGACATGGCCTAATTTATCAACATTTGGTGTGCTACACAGCTTTCTAAGAAAAATATTGCTATTAATTAGAAGGTTTATCTTTAAATCAACCAGAAATTCAGTTAGGTAGTGCTAATGGCTGGAAGCTGATATCCTCCACTGGTCACTCTTTGTTTTTGAGACCTCAGGCTTGCACAAGAGGCATGACTCTGAGCCACGTCAGCTCTTGAGTTCATCAGGACACTGAAGGGTTTTCACTGTTCTGATCCTCACCTATTCCCATCCACCAGCTTCAGCAGCACCCAGATCTGCTCTTGGCAGGAGCATGTCCCCAGACTCAGGTCTGCCAGTAAGTCCATCAATGCAGAGCACTTCATCTCAGCGCTTCATTTCAGATTAGGATGTAAGGAAAAGTCCTCAAGTTGCAACAGGGGAGGTTTAGAATTGATATTAGGAAGAATTTCTTCCCAGAAAGAGTAGTTAGGCATTGGAACATGCTGCCCAAGGAAGTGGTGGTCTCCATCTCAAGAGGTATTTAAGAGATGCATGGACATGGCACTTAGGCACATGTTTTAGTGGTGGGCTCAGTAATGTTAGATGGTAGTTGTACTTGATGATCTTATGAGTCTTTCCAACCTAAACGATTATGTGATTCTATGATTCTGTCACCTGCAATGAGTCTACAAGAAGCACCAGAAGCAGAAACCAAAATTTTATCTTGCTGTTCTTTTTTCTTTTGAGTTATTTTGGGGTCTTTTTATGCTTTCAAGGAAAGAAGACAATCCAAAAACTTAGATCCTTGTTTATTATTATTATTATTATTATTATTATTATTATTATTGTTATTCCTTTTCTCTCAGAATCATCCTTTCAAAACCTATCTGAATTCCTCTCAAGCTAGGAGTTTTCCCAGACATACTTTAGAGCTAGAGGGACAGAGAACAGTTCTTCCATTGCAAGCCTTATTTAGGCATTTACATGTGGTTTTTTGAAATGTTTTCATTTCTTCTTCTATAACACTAGTAAGACATAGTTCCCAGTGGTTGTTATGGTGAAAGCAGACTGTCAATAGCTTGACACAGCACCCAAGATCATCTTTAACCATCTGACACCATGGCACTCAGTGGTTCAAATTGTTCAGTAGGATTTAGAATTATGTAGCAATAGGCTCAAAATTTTGAGTCCTACTGGGAAAATTCAACAGAGCAGATTCTTTCAATGCCAAATCTTCATATCAGACTGTGAGGAAAGACAGGATGGGAAGATGAGAAAAACAGATACCCTGATCCAACCTAGGTTAGCTTGCCCCAGTCCATGCTGTATCGCCGACCCCATCCAAAAACTGGGAGGTAGTTGAAGACCTCAATTTTTCAGCCATTCCTGTTCCCCCTTTTTTCCTCTCTGACCTCCTACCCAGGTGAAAGCCAGACCAGGAGGGCTAGGAGTGTTGGAGGCAATCCTTTGCAGGATCCCTGGGACATTTCTGGGCTACCCAATCTTTGCAAAGTGGTCATGGGGCAGATCAGAGCCTGCACTCCCGCAGGACTCATTATAACCCATACTCCATCCTGGACTGTTGTTTGACTGTGGGGCCAATAAAACTCAGTGTCTAACAGCAAGGTGGAGATACTAAAATGAAACCTGAAGAGCGGTACAGCAAAAACTGGTTCCCAGCACACATTTCCAAACTCTTTTTTCAGTCAGCTGATCCTTAAAAAATGCTGTGTTTGCCTTTCTGCACATCCAGTCATTTAAAATATTATAATAGGAGATACTTTTGGATTACAGCTCCTTTTGGAATCAAATCAAACCTCTTTGCTATTTAAAAATAAATGCCAAAGTGTTTCAAAGACATTTATAATATTATGTCCAGTTGAGATGTACTACACTTTTCAAGATGCCTAGTTTGTACTGACAACAGTTTGAATATATTTATGTTGTCCCATCAAAAACTCAGTAGTTTCGACTTTCAAGAGGATGTTTTTTAAACATCTTGGGTAAATGGAGAATTTGACTTTCTGCCCAGGACACCCTGAGAGCTACTCCTTACAAAAAAGGAGGGAAAAAAAGCAACTAATAGGATAATAAATCCCAACATTTTTCTCTAAACAAGAGTTGTTTTAGTTAAACTAGTGTTTGCTTCATTTATAATAGCGCCCTATGTTTCTTTAGGCTATTGTATTTAATAAAAAACTTTGGACTCATCCATCATTATGCACACTTTACTGATTTCACTTTAAACATCACTGGCTAAAACTTCCATTTATCAAGCCTGTTTTGCCTAGCAGTTGTGGACTAATTTATTTTCACTTTGAAAGATTTGGTATCTCTGCATTACAGTGAACACAGTGTTTGTCAGAGGCTCACAATGTAGGGAATGAGCCCTGGTGAAATCAGTGTGCCCATCCACTACATGCCAACACAAATTGCTGCCCCCTAGGAGGACCAGACGTCTCCTGAGCTGAAGTTGAAGGAGGGAGCCTGGGTGGGTGATGTGTTGGAGGACCGATGCTGCTCTGCACTGCACCACGCACAGGCAGGGCACAGAGGAGACAGGGAGAGATGGAGGAGACTCACATCTGGCATCCAAGGGCTGTAAGGAACAAACATCTAGCACAGGTAGGTATCAGGGTCAGCAAACAGTAAGGAATTTTGCCAAGCACAAAGATCTTTTGGGCTTCTGCTAGCCTGAAAGATGCCCTGATTTTCCCCTATGCTCTTGTGGGCTCATCCTTCTCTTCTGTCTCTACAACACGGTTTCTACAGCAGCAGATAACATAAACTCCAGTGAGAAAACACATAAAAGAAAAAAAACTTCAGAAAGCTTCCTCTGGGTTTGTTCCATCAAGAGCAGGACATGGGCCAGAAAGAAATCCCTGCTTTTGGCAGCCCAGAACAGAGCCCCATGCTCCCTTCTCCTCACCATGCTGAGCAGAGACCAAAACCAGGGCTGCAGTTGGGTAGAAGTAGGGACAGGAAAGGGGAGTAAACTACCGCTGCAAGAGAATAAGGAGCTTGTTTGCTTTTCCCCAATACATGTCAGGAGGTAGTTATGATTATCCTAAGAAAAGCCTGGCCAATCTTGTAATGCAGATGTTTTCTCCCGGCTCTTGGAGCGGGGACTTCTCTGCATTGCCCCTGGCTCTGTCAGTGCCCCCACCAAGACCTTGGGCACATCGTTCAACCTTGTTGTTCTCCCATCCATATAACAGCCCCTCTAACATGAGTGTCATCCTCAGACCTGTCCCGTGGACCAGTGGTATAGTGTTTGGAAAGCATGCTAGAGGTGGAAGGTACTCTGTGCAGGCCAGGTACTTCTGGGTGTCCTTCTTCACTGTCATCTTTCAAGAAAGTCAGAACAACAGAGCACCTACCCCCAGATACCCATTTGTTTGTTTGTTTGTTTTCTACAATATTTTTTTTTCTACATTTGGTGCATGTCTGAGGACAAAGACATCTTTTTTCTTTTTTCTTTTTTTCTTTTCTGCTAGGATGAGAGAGGTGAAGAAAAGAGGGACAATGGAGAAGAAGGTTGGTGTCTCCTTGCTACAATGCTTTAGGGTTCTGGACCTTTTTTTACTAGTTTTGGCTGCTCTCTGATGCAGGGAGGGAGCAGGCAACAAACAGACAAACGTCTGTCTTCAGAGGGTGATGACCATAGAAATTATATTTTCTGCCTAATATTTTTCTTGGAAGCTTTGTCCATGGAGAAAAAAAGACACACAGCATCTGATAGATTTAAACAAGAGGGGAGATACTGATAACTTGTCATGCACCCTCTGGTTAGCAGATTCTCATGGGCAGATGCACAGGGCTGCAATCAATGACTAAGGAAAAAAAAAAATAAATAAAAAGTAAAACCTTATTCTGAGGAGAAGAACCCTTTGACCTTTCACAGTCGACAGCTAGGATATGCACAGAAATATGAAGACCTATATCTCCAGCACAGGAGTAAATCCAGTATTTAGTAATTGGTGTTATGCCAAGTATCCTTATTAGTGTGTAATTTTTTTTTTCTTTTTTTCCCCCCAAATACCACTAATATTGTAGCCTTGTGACAATGACATCAAGAGGTTAAAGATGTGTAGAATTAGAAGGAGAAGATTTAACTGCTTTGGTTTACAATACAAAGTGTTAACACATAACTATTGGTTTAACTATGGCAAGTTTCCTGGAGAATCACTTTCTTTTTTGCTCAGTGACAAAAAGAAAAAGGTAAATAGGGTAGTGTGACGTCTCTCTCTCTCTTTTCTTCCCTTATTGTTTAGCTCTCTAACAAGACTCTGTCTCTTTCTAATAACTAAATAGCCACTATCCTTTAAAATCTCTCTACTTTTGTTTTTGTTACTTGTTTCAGCCAAGTCAGCCATCTGGCAGAAGAAGGGGTGACCAGAAGTGAATGTGAAATCCTACACCCTTGGTTTAGTTGCATTCTTATACTTCAGCATTATTTTCCATTACTTTCCTTCTCTGCGTCCCAACATTTGGTTTGGACTCCCCACCCAGGCTGCCTGCTCAATGGAGGTGTTCATTGAGCTGTCCACCATGGTGCTAGGATTGTTTTTTGGAGTGGCTGCAGCTCATTTAGGACCCCGTCGTGGGTCTGAAATGTTTAATATATTTGTCTCCAGCATGTATTTTTCTGCCTTTGTCTACCTTGAGTTGTACTTCTTAGTGAGTTGACCGGTGACTGAGCTTTGCAAGTTCCTCCAAATATCAGCCAACCTAAAGACTATCGGTTGCCCAGTTTCCTTCTTCATTTTTGACCTTTTCCCAGGGCATTAATGAATATGATAAATCATATTTTAACCATTTTGGCAAAGTGGTTAAACATAGACTTGTTTGCTCTGTTCAGAGGAATGCCTGAGTGCATGTTTGGCCCTGGACCAATTCATACAGTGGGGCTTAAGCACATGCATAAAGCTAAGCACATGCATAAGTGTTCTGCTGAACAGAACTGGGGTGGCATGGTGGGCTTCATTAGCACAAACCTCTTGTGCTGTCCACCTTACCATCATGTTAAAAGCTTAATTCTTTGCTTTTCATTTTTCATTTTCAGGTTTAATTGCTTCTTCCATAGTACTATCTCTGTCTTAACATCAGTACTGCTGTGTTTCCTAAACAATGGCTTGCATAAGAAGTCTTGAACAATCTTCTCAAAAAAGATCTGCTCTGATCTTTACTTTTTTCTAGTCTTTACATTTCTAGTTTTTACTTTGTCAGTGAGTCCAGAGAAGCACAGAGCATTCAGAAACATGAGCACCATGTGAATCCACAAGAAACAAATCTAGAAACTGAAAACAGAAAAGTTTATTATTCAAATCACTCATATTTTAAATGCTTTTTAAACAGTGTTTTTCATTCCAGTTTCTAATGAATGGACATTGGTGTATCCATATTGGATATAGATAGCAAAATGGATATTGCCGTATAAACTCCAAAAAGCAGTATACCTTTCTGGAGAACTTCTGAGCATGCCAAGACATCCCTAGTACTGCCAGAGCAGGCTCAATTGATGCCCCTCAGCCCTTTCTAAGGTAAAATAAATCAGGAGATAGGAAAGTTATCTCTTTGAGAGGGCTCTTTCTGCATGTCACTCCATTTTATAAAGCTTGATGATCATCAAGTCTTTCTGTTTAATCCCTTGTCAACCAGTACACATATTATTGAGAAGCTCATTGGTTTTATTGATTGCCCAGCTCATCTGTAAGGTTGGAGAGGTGGTGTTTCTTAAAAAATGCTGCTGTAAAGGGAGTGTTGTTGAGCTCCTTCTCTCCTAAACACTCTTGGTTAGTTCAGTGCAGGATGCTGGTAACAGCATGGCAAGTTCATGCCTGAGGTCAATATCCCTTCTAAGTCACTTTTGCTACATTGGTTTTGTCTGGTTTTCACCCTATGATAGAATAGCATCAATAAAAGAAAATGCATGCATGGTTTCAGGTCAGGTTTTCATTTGAAATCCAAAAGGCAGTGCTTTCATGAGCCTTTCTGTCAAGCCTGGGGGGCCTCTAGCTGAAGCTGTTTATTGTGCCTGTGACTTGGGTATTTACACGGTTGTGACTGTGAAACAGAGATGGCGATATTTTGGATATTGGTTCTGTATGGGGGAATTCCTCCCTGAAGCCAAAGAGTCATATCAAGGGGAGCTGCTCAGAAAAGAGAGATTTCTACATCTGGCAATATTGGATTTCATGTCTGTAAAGCAAAAATGATATTATGCACATAACAAAACATAAACACGTTGTAAAATGCATTCAGCCCAGATTCCAAACACATTGAACACTGCATGATTTAATGATGGATAAACTCAGAAAAATATCCCAGTGGGGGGAACTACAGACTCCAGAATGACAGCTGCTATCATTCCAAAACAAGTAATTGTTTATAAATGAATATTTTTCATGATAAATTATTGAATTACATGAAAATCAGATGACTGCCTGCTGCCAAATTTGTTTTCAGTTTCACAAGACAGAATGGAATGTGCTGCAGACGGTAAGTGAAATTAAAAGCTGCTGGTCTTTTCCCACAAAGGGCTGATATTTTCCCTTAGACATTCCCAGTATCTCATAAACCTGCAAAATAGTGGTCCTGGGGAATGGCTATCTAGTTAGATATCCAAAATATTTTTGATATATAGGATTTCAGGGAATCTCTTTCTAATCTGAGCCAGTTGTAGTGTAAGATGCTATTTCATATTTGTCTTATGTTCTTTTCTAGTTCAGACCCACAGAGCCCCAGTATCTGTGAGAACCACTAGTCCTCGCAGGGATACTCTCAAGATATTTTTAACCATTACATTTCTCCTTTTTATTCTCTCTGCTTGCATTTGAATCATTTGAAAATACACTTTCCTTCACGTGTTTTGGTCATGTTTAAGTTGGCAAGTCCTTGCCTTTTCCCAGTGTTTTGAACAGGGGTAAAAATAACCTGAAGTTGTTGCTTGAGGTGAAAATAACCTGAAGTTGTTGCTTGAGCTTAAACACATCTTGAAGTCCTTGCTGGAGAAAAGCTTCCAATACAGCTGAGGTTTTTCTGGGAGCATGACAGTCAGGGCTGAAAAGCCCAGCTCATCTTTAATACCAATTCCAACTTCAATTTTTTCAATTCTTTCAGTTAGATGGGTTGTGCACAGTAACTCATTAACATAGTGGCACAGGCTCTCTGATGGGAGCAAAGTATCCTGCATAACCTAACTGTTCCCACAGAACCACTGAAGCTGCTGAACTAAATCTTTTACTTTCAGCCTTGGTATCAGACCTGAATTTTGAAAGCCAGCACCGCCATATCACATTTCTTTATGCAGCCTCGTGTATCTTCTTGACTGATGCAGCTTCTGGATCTCTACTGCAACCTGCCATCAAGTAAGTCAAGTGACAATTCACTTGTGCACAATGTGCGCATCAGCACATCCCTACTGACTCAGCAGAGAAATGTAACTGGTCCCCATCCTGGAGCGTACAGTTCCTGTCTGTATGTGAGCCTGGAGGCCACTCAAAGTGCACAGAAATTAGTCCTTCCAGCGCACACTAGTTTTGTTAAAGCACTGCAATGAGTTTGGGTTGCAAGGACTGAAGCCCCATGAGATGTTACAAAATTTAGAATTAGTTATCAAGGTCTCCCGTGTTAACCATGCAAATCCTTTGTCTCCTTTCTATGTCTCATTTTTTACTATCACATCGAACATAAGCCCATTGTCTTTATTTCCCAGGCTCTTCACCATGTAGCCCTACCATTTCGTTCTATCTAAGATGTGAGAATTCCCAAGTGGATTCAGAGCAAATTTTCATCTCCAGCGTCCTGCCTCCAGCAGGGCAGCAGATGCAACTATAACAGCAAAAAGGGTTCATTGATCACTCCTCTCTCAAATTGTCTCACTTGCTCTCAGCCTGTGGCTGGGAGACTGCTTGAACTGGAAATTGTAGTTTTGTGTTCAATAGTCCTTGATGAACTTTCCTGACTTTTATTCTTCTAGTGATTTTTGAACGCCTCTGTCTTTCTGGATATTGCAGTGTTTTACACAAATGAACTCCTTGGTTCAACTACATGTTGTGTAAAGGAAAGGGCACTGTTTCCTTTAAACCTGCAAGCAGACGTCAATGATTACATATATATGTGTGTGAATTTCTATATATAGATGTACATAAACACATGTACTCTCAGAGTTTGTGTATCATATGTCTTTTAAAAGCTGACTTGTTTGTCTGTGGCATTTGCCAGAAAAATAACTGCCAAATTAAATCAAATTAAGGCATTTTTTGGGAAAAAAAAAAAAAAAGAGAGAAAAAAAACTCCATTTTCCCCCCATCTGACCTTTGCCTTCATGTCCTTACATATGCTAAATTCCAGATTCACTTTTCTCTGCCGTATGTATCTAAATCCCTACCACAGACAGCATGATGAAGAAGTAAAACAAGGTCAGGTAGGAATAGGAAATTAATGTAAAATACACAAACTTGTTACAAGGAAATAAAAATAAACAGACAAATAAACACACAAATAAATAAAACCCCTCTGACATTTGGCTGGCTGTCGCAGACAAAAGCAGGAAACATAAGTGATAGAGGTTTTCAAATATACATGAGCATGGTTGCAGACTCTAGCTTTAAAGACCAAAAGATGACATCTGTTGGCCATTTCTATTGCCTTTTTTCTTCTTTTTTTCCTTCCTTTTTTTTTCTAAATTAAATTTCATTGAAGATTACTTTCTAGAGCTTGGTCATGCCGTAAGTGAATTCTGATGTTATTATGTCAGACCTCAGTGATACAAATCTCCTCACAATTCAAGCATTCACCACCTTAATAGTTTTTGCTCGGTGAAAGCTTGTATGTGATGACCCTGCCTGTCAATTGCTTCTGGATATGGAATTTGACTTCTTTTGATGTTTTTTTTTTTTCATCGCCATTTGGACAGATCACCTTGCGTTGAGCTTCTGATTTAGGAAAACCTGCTGGCTTTCCCTGATAAAGGCAGTGGGCCCCAAGCAAGCAGTTTTCTGCCAGATTGGACTCTGTAGCACAGGGCTGGATAAAGAGGGCTTAGCTTCTCTATTGGGAACTGACGTGAAGCACAGGAGTATGGCAAGGCTTTTAGTCTCTCTGATTGATTGATAAGAGCCTCACAATCCCTAGTCAGGAGTGTTCACCTTGCATTGTACAGAAACAAAGAAGATCTCCAGATGCAGAGATAATCAGTCCCACGGATGACATTAAAGCAAGCGATGACTGGAAGAAAGTCCTGTTATTAAACAACAGTGAGCCGAGGGCTATAGGAGTTGTGCATTTGGCATTCAGATGCTTTCACCTTTCCACAACTGAGCACAGCTCACTCCAGCCAGGTTGTGGAATGTTAATTTGTGCCTCATCAATACTAATGGACCAGGAATTATGACATGTTTTATGTTATCATTCATTTAAAACAGATAGTTTAGATTTCAGCCACAAGCTAAAGTTTATATATATTATATTTATTACAAACAACAGTGAACACTTAAGAGCCATTATTTTAAATCTAAATGACATTGTGTTTAGTATCCATTTCCTCCGGCTCTGAAATGTGCAGCCTGTGGAGTCTGTCATCTTTCCCTGAAAATCTCCTGGATGCGAAGTGACAACTCCTCACAAGTTACCAGAAACAGAAGAAAATATGGAGCCTGGCTTAGATGAGCTGTTTCACATTATAAGAATTTACAATGAGCATCTGACAGAAGAAAAGCAACGGGGCTTGAGAGGGGAGTATCATGCAGTAAATCGTTAGCTATTATCAGCGTTGACAAAACTGGGTGGAGAGGATGGTATTAAAACAGAGAACACTGGAGGAAACACATTGAACCAGGGAGTGAGTCCCTGGTGTATCAAAACTGAATATTTGCTTCTGAAAATCTTGCCAAATTCCTTTTTATAGATGATGTTGCATCTGGAGATGCAGCTCTGGCAAGGAGCAGTAAATGGCTGCAGAAGCACAGGGAAGGGCTACAATGCCTTTACTGCTCCCACGATGTTTGCCCATAGATGCCAACAGGAGATATTCTCCACCTCTCAAATGCCTGTATAGTCAACCCCAACCCAGGCATTCTGAATTATTCTTGGTTTAATGACTTTGAAGGAAGGCAGGAATCGGTTGTCCCTTCATTGTGGCTGTTGTGCTCAGCAAGTGGAAGCAGTCCTTGCCCCCTTGGTGCTCACAACATGAAGAAGTGTAAATGAACTGGAGTTCAATAGGTCTCAGTTTGCTGCTTCAAATAGAAATAAAGAAGGCAATTTAGTGAATTTTCAGGTGCTTCGTATTTTCATTTTCAGCTTTCTACACAAATAAAAAAGCTTAACCTATTCTTCAGTCTCCACTTGGAGTATAATTTTGACATTCGGAAATCTGATTTGGTGATCAGAAACACATGTAGAATAGCATTTAGAAGTCAGCATAGACTCCAAGCACGATTTTATTGGAAGTTTGGGTATGCCCTTCAGAGTAATTGGGATGTGGAATGTGGAAGTAGTTTTTACAGGAAAATAGGGATAAGGCCTCCTGTAGCCAGCCTCAGGCAACAGAGCAAGTAAAATATCACGAAGAATTCACATTCGACTTGATAATAAGGTTTCCGAGCATGTTAATTAAATGAAGTCTCACATCGCTGGCCCTGTTGTTTTAAACATTTTAAGGCCCTAATGTTACATAATAGAAACATAATTTCCCCCCCTCCAGATGCCTATATTCATTTGATTTTCCTAGCTGTTAGCTTTAAACTTTCTATGAACATGACCATCCACTCTTTCAGCAGTGCTGTTGTATTTTTCCCCTTCATTTTTCCCTAATGCTCTTCTTGGGTACTAATTGGCAACAGTGGTTTTAAAAATAAGTTCTTCAAATGTGACAGCTTCATGGTTTATCCTCCACCAAGGCACTGTTTTATTCAGTTTTGGAGACACAGGAAACCATTTCACTGGCAAAACCCACATCTTCTTTATTAAATTGAAAATATTATTTTGAAAAGTTTTGAAGACTATAAACTTATATATCTTTTTCACTCTTGGCTAGTCCAGAGTGCCTTGATTCTCTTGTAGGAACAAGACCACGCTAGTGAGGGACACTGAGGAGATCATCCACCTCAGAGCAGAAGAGTAAAAGATCTAAGTACACTGCCCAGAAGATGTCCAGTGGATACGAAATCCAGGTTGAATGTTCCTCCTTCATCAGGTCGAGCCTGTGTGAAAATGATAATAGAGAATCTCACTAGGAGGTCTTTGAGGGAAACACATTTTTATGTATCAGCAGCAAACCTCTGACACTTAAACCACGCATCTTTTTTGTAATTGAAATGCAGTGCCCAGGTCAAAGCCATTCTACAGTGGTAGATTTATAGTGTTAACAAGGGACCTTCACAGCTATGGGAGAAATCAAGACATCCAGGGCTCATCTTGAGTTGCTCAGGCTCCACATACACTAGTAATTAAACAGTTCAACAAAACTAAATTATATTAATAAAGGAAGCCAAAAGATTGGTTACCAAGCATACTGTTTAGTTATCTGTCATCTTTAGTTGTTACCATTCTCCCTGATACAATTTTGTCTTATGCCGCCATTTTTTATTTAATTACACAGTTTGACCTCAGGCCCATCACTGGATGAAGTAGAATCATAGAATGGCTTGGGTTGGAAGGGACCTTAAAGATCATTTAGTTCCACCCACCCTACCATGGGCAGGGATACCACCCACTAGACCAGGTTGCCCAGGGCCTCATCAAACCTGGCCTTAAAAACTTCCAGGGACAGGACATCTACAACCTATCTGGGCAACTGTTCCAGTGCATCACCACCCTCTGAGTGAAGAATTTCTTCTTTATATCTAATCTAAATCTGCAATCATTTAGTTTAAAGCCATTCCCCCTTATTCTATTATTGTCTGTCCAAGCAAAAAGTTGCTCTCCATCCTTTTTATAAGCCCCCTTTAGATATTGAAAGCTGAAATGAGGTCACCCCTGAGCCTTCTCTTCTTCAGGCTGAACAGTTCCATCTTTCTCAGCCCTTCTTCATAGAAGAGGTGCTCCAGCCCTCTGGAGAGCAAGTGACAAATAACATATGACAAAGAACATGAAGAAGGCAAAAGCATTTAATGTTTTCTTCACCTTAGTCTTTACTGGTAAGACCCATGTCCCTGAACAGCATTATTTACTTCTGTAGGTGTAGCTACAGATTCAGTCCCAGGTCTGTTCCCATCCCAGATCTAGCCTGCTACAGAGTGGTGTGATCCAAAAAAAGTCATTACCACCTCCAGCCCAGAAACATTTCTGGAGCTCACTTTCCCCTTAGCTCTCCAAGGAGTTGAGAAGAGAAACACTTGAGATTAAGGATCCCTTTCTGCCCCTAATCCTGCACTTTGTGCAGACTACCTGGCCAAAGATTTCCTCTGAGTGTTACAAATGGACAAAAAAATAAAACTCTACACTGAATTTTCTGTCTGTCCATAACTGTTCATGGATCTTGTTCAGGTTCAGGGCCTGAACAGGCTTTGCCACTGATTTGTAGTGGGAGAAAAGTATTTTAGATTATTAGCCCCATATAGTTCTCCCAGATTCATAATCATGATTACAAGTAGAACCATGTTTTTTTTCATTTCTGACCCAGTTCATACTGGAAGAATAACACCAGAGTTTTCACTGGAGAAATCCTAGGAGCTTTTCAGGAATATTTCAAATGAAAAACATGCAGATATAATTTATAAAACCCTGGGAACTTCTGAATGCTAATATGGATAAGGAGGTCCTTTTCTTCTCCCACTGAAATCATTGATAAAATCTACCGTAATACATAAGAATGCAGGTTTGATTTGTACTTTATTTGGAAAGGCTGTGAAAGCAAAACGAAGTGACCTGTCTCATTTAAGAATCAGGCCAGTAGCAAAGCCCAGTCCCCTGGCTTTCAGAACCATACTCTTTCCCCTGCAGCACAAGTTGAAACATAACAGAAAGCTCAGAGTTCAGGAGCATCCTCCTCAAATGGGAGTAGGCTGAAATGACCACTCAGAATGATAAGAGCTCATATGAATAACTTTATCCCAGCCTAGGTAAGTTCTTCAATGAGAGTTCAACAACAAGACATCACAATGACATCTTTCAAAATGGGTACAGAGTTCAGTTGTGAGGTATGGAAAATCAGATTACAGACAGATTTGTTGGTAAATGAATTATAACATGGAAATATAGTTAATGAAAGCACTGTCATTAAGAAGGAATTGGAGAATTTCTTGTGCAGTACACAGTACTACAGACATGATACTATTAGCATTTTCAGACCCATAAACCAACTTGGTCTCAGCAAAAGCAAGGAGGAAATTCCTTCCCCTGTAAAGGTAAATAGTAAATGATTCGGAAAATAGGCTAGAGAAGCCAAAGAGCATCTAAAGTTGCAGTAACAGGCAGAAAGAAGGGCTTCTGCAGGCATACCAATTGCAAAAGGAAGACCACAGGAAAAGAAGGCCTGCTGCTGAATGAGTTAGGAGAGCAGGTGGAAAAGAACATTGAGAAGGCAGAATTACTTAATGTTTTCTTCACCTTAGTCTTTACTGGCAAGACCAGCCTTCATTAATCCCAAGCTCCTAAGTCCAATGGGAAAGACTGGAGCAAGGAAAACTCACCCTATATGAAGGAGGATCCAGTTAATGAACACTGAAGGAAACTAGACATACACAGGTCTGTGGGGTCTGAGGGGGATGCGTGGTGAGAAAGCTGGATGATGCCTTTGCAAGGCCACTCTCAATTACCTTTGAAAGGTCATGCCAGTCAGGGGACATTTGCAAAGAGTAAAAGAGGGCAAATGTCACTCTTGTCTTCAACGAGGACAAGCAGGAAGATACAAGGAATTACAGGCCAGTCAGTCTTGCCTCAGCCCCTAGGAAGGTAGTGGAGCAACTAATCCTGGAAATCATTTCCAAATGTCTGAAGTAGAAGAAGATGATTTGAAGTCATGAGCATAGATTTACAAAGGGGAACTCATACCTGACAGACCCAGTAGACTTTTATGGTGAGATGACTGCCCTGGTGGATGAGAGGAGAGTAATAGTTATCTGTCTATAATAGTTGATGTAATAATGAGTAATAGTTGACTTCAGCAAGGCTTTCAGCACTGCCTCCCATAACATCCTCACAGGCAAACTGATGAAGTATTGGCTAGATAAATGGTCAGTAAGGTGAATGAAAACTGGCTCAAAGTATTGTGGTTAGCATCATGAAGCTTAACTGGAGGTCAGTCACTAACCATGTACCCTGGGTTCGCAGAGTGCACTGACAGCAAATTTTCAGATGACACAACGCCAGGCGGAGAGGCTGGTAAACCAGAAGGTTGTGCTGGCATTGTGAGGCATCTGTATAATCAGGAGAATTGGGCCAACAGGCACCTCCATTAAGTTGAAGAAGGGGGAACGCAAAGTCCTGCACATGAGAAGGAACAACCCCCATGCACCAGAACACACTGGGGAATGACCCACTGGGAAAGTTCCTGAAGGCCCTGAAGTTATTGATGACAAGTTGTCCATGATCTACCAATATATGTGTATCAATGAGTATAATATATATCAGGAGAGAATAAAGGAACTATGGTTGCCCAGCTGGGACAATGAGAGGACCAGATCCTTGTGGGCATCACAGCAGAGTGAAGGTACACTTACTGAGTCCTGTGTGCCCCCACAGATCTGAAGGCTCCTTCTGGACTGCTACAACCATCTGCATGCCATTCAGCATAGTCATATTAGACTCAGGCTGAGAACTGAGAATCAGAAGGAGAGCTGCCTCAGACTGGATAAAGCCCCAAGCAACCTGGTCTGACCTCAGAGTTGATCCTGCTTGGAGCAAGAGATTGCTCTGAAGAGCCCCTGAGGTCCTTTTCAGCAAAAATTAGCACAACACTGTTGTTCCCAGTTGACCCCCTGAGAAACCAGCAATATCTTTAAACACCATCGCACTGGCACAAGGTTTTTCCCTTGCCTTTGAAGTCACTGGATGGTGGCAGAGGCAGAAACAGTTAACACATGGGAAGAGAGGCTGAAGGTCTGAGCACTCAATATTTCTTCCCGTCTAGGGGCACCACTCAAATCAAACTGCCAAATACTTGCAGGATTTGCTGCAGTGACCAAAAAGTAGGTGTGTATTTAAGTCCCTGGTGGGCGATGGAGCCCAGAACTGCCCCTGCCGCCGACCGCTGCCCCGCAGGCTCTGTCTCGAGGAATTTTTCACCAAAGCACTTGGCTCCTGATAGCTTGTCTGGGCCTGCGGAGTGAGTCCTGCTGACCTGCCGGTGCTCGCAAAGGCCGCCCTGTGATTATTTTCTGTCTGGGAAAGTGACTTCCATTGTCTCAGCTTATTTATTTATTTCTTCCAAATGAGCGTTTCACTTTCAGTTCTGGTCAAAAGTCAGAAAGGAAGCGTTCTGGCTTTACCCACCAAAAGTCTTGGACTGCATTCCCTGACGGAGGACAGCAGATTTCTGAAGATTCAACCCATTTTAAATTAATTAAATTAAAGTTATTATGTGAATCCTTCTCACTTCACAGCCTGCTCCATTCCTACATACAGATAGAGTTGTGTGTTCAGAGCAAGCCTCCATAAAATGTTATATTGATATTGTCACCATCCTTCTTCCTAGGACTTCACCAGGAGCCGAATCTTACATAGTCTTTCCCCACTGAAAATTCCCCCTTAAACTCTCAAGAGGTCTGTGTGAACAAGAATCGAGTCCCAGAGATTCTTAAGAAAGGAGTTTCATTTCCACATGCTTGTGTGTGTGTGTAATCAGATCTTTAAAATTGGTTTGAGATACCGGACAAAATGTTCCTCACTAATAACTGGTCTTACACAGCAGAGGTTTCTTTTGAAGTACCAAGCGTGGATACATGATCCTATTTAATGACAGCACTCTAAATTACAGGCTGGTTAATTCTATGTGAATTCTTCTCATCTGTTTCGTATTTCTCGTACACATTACTGTAAAACAAGCTGTACCGATTTCTGTCAGTGAAACCACTGTCCTAATCTACCATTTTTCTTAGAATCTGATAATAATGGTTAACTTTACCTCAAGAGAAAAACCTACAGGCAAACATGTCACACATAGCACAGTTTGACTAAGAACAGATACATGCCACTGGTCATAAAGGGTAAACACTTAAGACATTTAACCCAGCTGAGCGGTACTAAATGGAAGGCAGTGGTCATCTGGCTTTTGAATCACCTAATTGACATGTCAGAAAATAAGCATTTTATTGACAGAAGGTGATTGCAGAGAAAAGTCATTTTTCATTTAAATAGCCAGATACTTCCCTTCCTCCTTCCCTTTGTATTTTAGTGTGGGGGGGAACATTATGTTAAGAAAGCAAAACCACAGTGCCCTGGCCCATTTGTTACGTTATTTTTGCCCACACAGCTACCTTCTGATAGTGATTTTCTTGACTGCAGTCGTCTGCTGAGGATTCCAACACTGAATATCTTCCAAACTATTTTTGCTCTCAATGTTTCCAACTTCAGTACTGACTGCTTTTCAAAAACACTGGCTTATAGAAAAATGCCTCTTGAACTCCTCAACTATATTAGGATTCAACTATCCCTGCAGAAGATGCTCAGATCTTATGCAACGCTGTGATAATACTTGTGCAGAGAAATCACCCCAGCCTTACCTCAGTGTGAAGCAGGAGTAATTACACTGGAACTGCCATTTGGGGTTTTCTTTGGTAGGATGGGGAGGAGATGGGTTCAAAGCAGTAACTTTTTGTTTCTTATGAAACATCAGTCCCAACAGCAGTTTCAGGAATATTCTAGTCTGGGTCTGTGAATACTTTTGGGGTATATTTGCCACAGTTTCCTTCCCAAGTTCTCCTTATCCATAGCAATACACTCACATTAGGGTAGGAGACTGAAGATAGAAATCCCTCAAGGAATGCTACCTGCCTTGCCAGTGTCTTCTGCAAGGACCAGCTGCCATCAGTGGGGATATGTGCCAATGTTGCAGTGTCACAGGCTCTCCCCATTCTGGAAAGCCACTTGCCTTGATCTGTAATCAAACTACCCTGAGGAAAGGCAAGGATGAATACAAACAAGGAAAAGGTGTCACCATAGGTCACAGTGCTTGCCCCAAGACCCGGATTCCAGCTATGTCATCCTGGGCATTTAGCTCTCTATTTGTTCAATAGAAAAAAGACAGAAACCATCAGAGACAATTAGGTGGGTGGATCTGAATCATCTCACCTCCACCTGGGTGGAGGACACACCGGGACACTGTGGCAGGACAGCCTCAACAGCCCAGGGAGCAGAAGCTGCAGTCCTCGGTGCTGCTCATCTTCCCCTCCACAGCACAGCTCCAGCTGTTTGTAAGCCCCTGCTTTATGAGGGAGAAGGCACGGAGATTTAAATTAATACTGCCTGGGAGAATACTGTGCAGTGCAGTCAGCCTGGAGAGCCACTCAGTGGAGATAAAGCACTGATTCCTTGTGCTCTAAGTCAAATTTTGCAGATCTTGATATGCCTCAGGTCTTTCCTGGTCGGCACAGTTAGCAGTCCCTGTTGATAAGGAAATGTATTTTATCTTTCCTACTTAATTGTGATAGCCCAAAACAATGCCTATGCTTTTGGAAAAAAAGAAGATCAGCTAAAACAGTACGCCACACCACGAAGCCCTTTCATTTGTGTGCTGCCCCAATTGTGTTTGTGGCATTCATAACTTTTTCTGCCCTTGAAGCTGCTAGGAGTGGAGGTCAAATAATTTTATTTTACTTCTACATGCACTGGGAAAAAAAAAAAAAAAAATTACTCATGTTTATAAAGCCCTAACTCATCCTTCGACTCTGTAGGAAAATATTCCCTTTTGTTATTTTAATAGTGAAATGTGATATTTTTTAATTTCTGGTACTGGACCTCTTGGTCCCTCGTGCTTTGTTTAAAAGATGAAGAGGAGTTGTTAGAACTATCACCATTCTCCATGCTCCTTGTAAGTGCTGTTTTACAATGCACTGATTCAGAGAGGCTCTTAAATAAGTGCTCAGTGGGAATCAAGTGAAACAGTAGTCATGTTGGCTTCAGCACATCAACTTATTTTTAGGATTAGAGGATTGAGCATGAGTTTTATTTTCAGAAGAAACATCCAATAATAGAAATGACTGTCGGTTTTCTATTCCCTTCAAGCTTGTCTAGCAAAAGCAGACTTGTGTTGAGTATTCGAGCCAATTTGTATTTTAAGAAGCACTTGTAGAAATTTTTTTTCATCTAGACAAAATACAACATTCAAGTCAGTGACAAAAAGGTGTATGAGCAGATAAATAAAAAAGCAAATCATTGCCAAAGTAAAATGTTACAGTATTAATTATAGAAAAAGACCCTTAAAATGTCACCTTAGTACTCATTACTAATAATCAGAGTTATGAATTAATTACAGTTTTGCTGGGTGATTTACTCAGTAACTATCTAGATGCTCACCCTGCCCTGGAGAGCTTTGACTCTACATGTTCTCAAGGTTTCTTCTGGAAACAATATATTTTCTGGACTGGACAAGGAGTTAGACCATTCATCTTCCATCCACCCAACCATAATTCGTCTTCAGAATATGTTATAGCCACTCATAAGGAGAAACTTAAACAACAGGTATGTTGGACTGTCACCATAGCTGTCTGTGTCCTGGAACAGGATCTCTCCTTGGGGCACTTCCTATGCGAATAGACATCTGAACGAGCCCGGGGGGCTATAACGAGAGGTCTCAGAACAAAGATAAGTTGATTATGTGTTCCAGATTTGAAACCCCCCAATGACATCACGCCCCCACTTCCCAAGATCATTTGGTGTAACATCTGTGTGTAATGCTAGTGCGGTCTTGATAGTCACTGGAGCAAAATCTCAAGTAACATCTGTGGCCTCATTAAGAACCAGGCCTGTTTGCCTTCCTTTAAAAACTACTTTTGGCTTGTGTCACCCGCTGATTTGTGACTTGTGTCTGTGCCTGCTCCATTCCCAGTATTTTCAGCAAGTTGAAAAGTGTTCACCATCAGAGACCGGCAGATCCCTGCCCCAGCTCTGATCTCTTCTGACCTGAGCAAAACTAGAAAGAAATGCTTACTAACCCAAATCCAAGAGCGTACAATTTCAGCAGTTGCAGAATGTTCCTGCTTGTGCTTCAGTCCTGTATGTAGCACTGGAAAACAGCCTGGGCAGTGTTTCCCTGGAACTAATTACACCAAATTCTCAGAGGCATCTGGGGATCTAATTCCCACTGATTTCACGGGATGTCTAAATCTCTTTGTGAGTGTAGGTCTCTCAATCTAAGGATGAACATCTATTCTCAAGTTACTAGTCCTGGGAGAGATGTCCAACAGGAACCATAGGTTCTGCTCACTTGCAAACTGGCAAGCGTCAAACATCTCATTCGGTTTCGTTCATTACTTTCAAATAAATCACACTTTTCTCTGGAAGCTGGCTCGATTCAAAAAGGCCTTGTGTCCAAATATCCACACAGTTTATCCTTACTCTTTCTCCTATAAAATATTTCCAGTGCATTTTCAAGAGACAGAGACAGCTGATTATGAGTCCATACTCATGTACGCCCCTCTCTTTCCACCTTTGCCTTCCCTACTGCAAACAACATACACCTCCAGCTTTCTCCCCGCCATTAGCCAAGCACAGAACACAAAAAAATAAAGTTCATTATTAATTTTCTGGTATTTCCTCTCTCCATCTCTTTTCTTTTTGCTTCTGATGACTGTTGGAGCTCCCAGTGTGGCCCATGCTCAGGGGTATAGAATATAACTAGATGTTGCTCTCTGGACCTGCAAGCTGTTCACCTTTAGATCTCATCAAAACAAACTAGATCTTAAATATCTCTGCCTGTGCAGGCTTCTGAAATACCAGGGTTAGACTTAGTGACATCTCAAAGCATGAATTCAGTGTACAACTAGGAAGAAATAACTGTACACTACAGCAGTATATTATATTTGCCCATGAAAAATACACTTGGGTTGGGCCACATATTCCTTATTTGAAATATAAGCATGTAGGGAGAAGAAAATATCTTTTATTATAAGAATTAAAATAATTCTGAAAACAGACATGTTTTCACCTGCTGCCATGTTCAGGAACCTCTGTTATCAGTCAACCACTGTTTCTGACAGTTTCTTTGAATCTCTGAGTATTTAAAACTACACGTCACACGCCACTGTATAGGGTCACAGGCAGCCATGAAACATTAGGCTCCCCAAAAGTGGGGTGCAGGTAAGAGCTGCAGCATGGGGTGTGGTGGTGGAGATGAACTTTCCCCATATCCCTGGTGTCAGACAGAGAGAAATTGAAGGAAGGATGAAAAAAGCCTCCATCCCTTTCTTCCTCTCCACTCCCCCACAAGGAAATCTGAGCCAGTATCACAGGGCTGGCACAAAACCTGGGCCTGATTTTTAGTCTGTTAATACATAACACAGCTCTCTTGAAACCAAACACAGTCATTAAGAAATGTTAGAAAGGACCTACGAAGCAAGCAGGGATATCCTTTTAAAACCTATACGTTTTGTGTCATGCATCCATATGTATACCTTGCTGTCCAGCTCTCTCAAAGATGACCGTCCTTGAAAAGAAAAGGACCTCTGCAAAATACTGTCTTTGTGCACGATAGAAAATAAAAATGGGGTATTCACTTGAATAGGAAGTCCACCTCCACTGAGAAGGTCATATGAAATCTGGGAGCCAACAAGCAGCATGGTAGTTCTGTTTTGGCTGATTTAGTTTTGTCGGTGAAACGAATCCACCAGAGGCAGAATGCAGCATCAAAGGCAAATCCAAATCATTTGGAAATAAGCTGTTTCAAATCCCATTATGGGGAACAATCCCAGAAACGTGGCACTATTGCTATTCTGAAGCGGGTAATTGCCATGAGCATTGTCAACATGTCATCATCAGACTTCTCCCTATTTTCTTAGCTTAATACTAGATGCAGACATCTAAATAACATTAGTAGATGTGGTTAGGACTTAGTCACCCAGCTGTGGGTATTTGTGTGGCAGGTACCTGGCAGCTGACCCCAATTCCCTGTAGCTTAGGAGAGAACTGTTTGGTTGGGGTTCCGTTTTGTTAAAATAAAAATAATAATAAAAAAGACATTATTTTGACTTTTCAACATGCCTGCTCCAGACTGACCAGATCAGCCTTTATAATTAGCCTTGTTAGCTTGAAGGGAGAAGCACTGATCTGAAGCCAGGGAGGGGGAGAACAGGGGGCTGGACAAGAAGCCAAATTAAGCAAAACAAACAGGAGCTTTGGAATTTCTGGGGAAAATCCCATTAGACACTTTTTCCCCACTTTTTGTGGAGCTGGTGCAGAATTCTCCCTCCATGCAATGAGTTATGAACTACACCAGCTTCGTGAGTGTGCTGGCACCAAGCTAAGGAATCAGCCAGTTTTTCACTTTTGAAGTGACTACTGACTAATTTCTAAAAACGGCCGCTTGGAGCATGTAGTAAGCACGCAGAAAGGAGTTCTTCTTTCCAGATCCATGGAAATGTTTACTCTCCCTCTTCTGCCTAAAATAAGAATTATAGGGCAAATTTCTGGCTGGTGAAGTTCAGCATAGCTTTGCTTTTGAGTTTCTTGGCATTTATCCACCTTCTGCCAGCTGAGAACCTGGGCCGTGTCCCCTCTGCTTTCCAGTGAAGCTGCCAGTGCAAGGAGGAGAGCAGAGGTTGAAAGAGGCCAGTTCCCAGCTATCAGCTGCAAGCATTTCTGCACTTTTCCCATTAAAATGCAAGCTGCCTCAAAGAGATGAGAAACAGGCTCTTATGTTCAGCCTCAGCCTGCAAATCAGAGTGTGGGACCACAAAAGTCCACATAGGAAATCTCAATTCCAAAATCTGGGCCTGATAATGCAATTAATAAATCAATGCATCTGCAATACATGTTAGGTCAAATTATAGTTCCAGCAAAAGAGATATCAGAATTATAAATTTCCTTTCAGAATTCCTGTAAATACATACTTGTGTATACACATGGATCTACTTGTGTGGAATTTAGATAAATAAATACCTTTCGTTTGTGGTAAGTAAAACCAACACAGTTTAGACCTATAAATTTCCTGGGAATGACAGAGCTCCTATTAAAATATTTTCTCTGCTGTAGAATAGATGGAAACTGAAATTCTATGTCTATGCAATATGCAGAGATATAGAGACATTCACGCATGTGGTTATCACACGGTATCATCTTAAGACATTGTTTCCTATTTTGTACAAAATCGCACACAACTTATATATTAAAGGGCAATAATACTGCGAAGTCAAATAGTTAAAAGTTAAGAGATACTAAGGTTAAGGATGCCACTGTAAAAAATGTTACTCAGTACAAAAAATTCAGCAGTTCAGTTATTCATCCCAGTTTGGAACAAAAAGAGAACAAAAAGAAAAATTCTGTCACTGGGCTTCTAGTGGCTGGGAATTCTGGTTATTCATCAGCCTTTACCAGAGGTTTCACTTACCAGCAGAACATGCAAAACCAAAAGCAAAAACTCTAGAGAAAAGGGTGCTGTAGTGTACAGGAGGCACTTTTGCCATCCTGATCCTTCCTGTCTTCTTCCTCTCCAGCTCCTCAATCTGGATCTGCTCCAGGCCCTGCTTTCATCATTTGAAATGAATGAATTTTGTCCAGCTGCTCTTCCCCTCTCTCTTATACATTTATGTTCCTCACTGCCTGTTTCCTACTCCCTCCTGCCCTAGTGAAGCAGCTTCAGGAAAAGCCCTGCTCAGTCTCTGCCTGTTCGACCTGAGTCATGCTTAGTGCAGACAGAATATTTGGGATAATAGCTGCTAAACTTCAGGCAACCCCTACTGAGTTGTAGCAAACTGAACTTTTTCAGGAGCTCACAGCTTCATCTAATTTGACTACCTTTTCATGGGAACAGGAAAGGGCATACTCCAAGGCCTGAAGTAATTTTCAGACACGAGGTCCAAGCACAGTGGTGCTAGAGTTCATCTGGGAGAGGGCTATAAATCTTCTTGTTTTTAACGTGAGCAAAGACTACTCATTTTTCTTATTTTCGTATTGATAGAAAAGTCCAGACCACTTAATTTGTGTATTTTCCTAACTAATTCAATGTGGCGTGGGAAACTTCAGGCCAAACACTTATCTTCAGTAGTTACAAGTGTAGGGAAGATGAACTTTTATGCAAAGCTTTCAAGTGGAAACTGCACTTACCAATTCTTCCTAGAGAAACCTGTAAAATGTCCCCTGTTATTATCTAATGGAGAGAAACCCAGCAACAATTTTAGTAGAAATGTGATATCAAATCGGTAAAATTTAGAAACTACTACTAATAATAACACCTGATAATGCCTCAAGACTACAGGAAGAGCCCTAAGTCTCTGTGTGAAGCAGGCATCTGGGCATGCTTGTGCACATGTTCTTGAGCTGTATCCCCATGCTGTATTCAGCAATCTTTGGCCAGGACCTGAGGTACCAATTTCTCCTTCTCTCTTGGCCAGGGGGCTCAGCAGCCCTCCTTGTCCAGCAGCACAATCCCATGCACGATGTGCCCTACGCAGTCCCTACCCCTTCACACCACCCATGTAGCCCATCTCTAGAAGGCACGTGGCTGTCAATCAGAAGGAAACAAGAACCTGGCTGTCAATCAGAAGAAAGTGAGAGCTGGAAATAAAAAGACCCTCCTTTTTTTTTTTCTGTTCTCAGCTTCTCAGTGCAGCAATGGTAACTGTGGAGAGATGAGAGTTCTCTCATCATGATTGCAAACATTATGGAAGGTGTTGTAGGTGCAAAGAGATTAAACCTTGTCCTGTGAGCATGACCAGGCCATGGGTATCTAATAATGGTGCACCACAGCAAAAAGCAAGGTACAAGAAAAAAAGTATTTGAATTTATCTGTCGGGGTGAATTTACATTAGTACTATCTGACTCTGTGCTTCAGGTATTATGGAAACCCTGAAGAAGTTTGAGGGAAATTTATTGAGGTGATGACAACCCTGGGACACATCACCAAGGTCTTAAGGAAGGAGCTTGGTTGGATATATCAGCTGGTGGACTTTGCTGCAGTGATGCACACCGAAGTCAAAGGGATGGTACCTGATTTACTGCAGTGAGAAATGGAGATCTGGCCTCGGGGGCTATAGGCTAAGAGTGGCAATTGGGTTGGCTTACATCTTTCATCATAAAAAAAATAATAAGTAGAGGAGCCATTATGCTCCCTGGGGATGACAAACGAACTCAGCCTTATGCAGCACCAGGGTGAGAGAGGTGTGAGAAGGGAAATATCAGGGAGCCACCTTGGCGGAGATTCCAGCCAGAATGGTGGAATCAAAATAGGAAAGTCTGGATCAGAAACAACAGCTGAAAATTTAACTACCAGTTTCTGCAGGAAGGGGGAAGAGGATGGCTGTGGTCACGGTTTCTCAGAGGACACGGCGTGTGCTCCGTCAAGCAGGAGCCACCAAGCACCTGCTCACAGCGTGCCCGGCATCAGGAGGCTTGGCTGAATGTAAACAGGCAGGTGAAGAGGTTGAGATGATGAAAGACAATAGACCATTACCAGAGACTTAATGGTGTCGTAAAGGAGATAAATGTCTTTGAAGTAGCACCCTTAAAACATGCGACCTCTAAAGTGACCTTTCCTTTCAGATTACGGTATGCGGATGGTTTTATACTGGCCGGTGCAAGCAGAGCAGGAAGAGCCAAAGTCTCAGCCCCTGTGCTAGGGAAGTACTTGGACACAGCATCCATCTAGATAGCTCGTTGTTTACTTTAGCTTACCAAAAGTAAAACTCTGCCATGATTACTGCCTTTCACAACACAGCTCTCACACTCCAAATAAATCACATTTATTATTTCTAGCTCCATTAATAAGACCAAGGACTTAGAGGACCTAGAGCCAAGTCCAGATCCTCCCTCCAGACAACAGAGGCTTCCTCTGTACTGGAAAAGCACTGTTATTTGTGTATGTCACCAGCAGGATAGTCTGGAGAAGGTAGCATGTGCTACCCAGTGTGCCATTTACCTGCGAGGGACACAGCTGAGGGTGGTTGGAAGGGATCACCATCAGAAACCCATCAGAAACAGCAGAGATGCAGTGAGCGAGAGTGCAATGGGGACTATGTGAAGATAAGCAGAGCTTATCTGTTTCTCTTTTTCCGGCTGGGAGCACCCCAGTATGAATTAGCTTTTTTTTTTTTCTACATACTGTCACAGCACTGATTTATGGTATTTAGAAGGCAAGCTCCTCTAGTCACCGTCAGTCTTTCTGCTCAGTGTTTGCATGGTGCCTGGTATAATGGTGCCTGAACCCATGGCTGGAGCCAAAAAGGGTAATGAAAAAGCTGAAAACATTATTTGAAAAGTTGTGTGCATGAAGTCTTTGTTCCTTTATACCACTTTGAGAAAAAAAATAAATAAATAAATAAAAGAAAAAAATTATTTTTTTCTGAATCTAAACACAGAGTCATCTCAGGTCTGCAGAGGTGGATGGGTGCTGCTAAGCAAGGAAAGAAGAATAAATGTCAACAAGTGAGGCCCCTAACGCATTTTAGCACCCCTACAGCCTTAATGAGAGAGGTCTGAAAGTCAAAGCCAGCCTAGCCCAAGCCAACACTGCACATGCAAGCAATTGCCAGGGCTTAAAGGACCAGGGCTGTTCTGTGCCACCCCATGCATGGCAATGGAGCAATGCTGGGGACAATGTCGACAGCAAAGCCTGACCTGCTGTTACGCCTCTTGCTCTGGTTGTTCCCACATCCCACACGCAGCTCCCTGCATTTCCAACCCCGCTCCCGGAGCTATGCGATGAGGCACAAGCATCTGCACCTATTTGCAGCCACATGAATGCAAAACTCAGGAACGCGCCCTGTGAGCAAGTGCTGCCCAAGCCAGAGAGCTTCCTGAAATAATTCCCTGCATTTCTGTCCCACCTTCATCGCTGTGGCTGAGGACGTGTTGCAGCCCGCTCCGTCCAGCTGGCTCGGGGTCTGGCAGGGGGTTGCCCCTGTATCTTCTCCTCCTTTTACTCAGCCCCAGTTTCGTGGTGGGCCGGTAGGCTGCAGGAGAGCATCAGCACCAGAGCAGTTCTGGTAACCCCTTTTAGAAAAGCTCCATGCTGTGTGAGGCAAAAAGAGGGTGTTGGGTAGGGTCCCTACACAGAGCCAAACCTGAAACCTTTTAAAGTGAGAAGAAAAGCTACTGTTTAATTACAAGTGGACTTTGGTGTTAAATTGGACTTTGGTCTAAATCAAAGTAAATCTATCAGCCTTCTAGGAAACTAGTGAGGGAGTTACACAGATTTATATGTCCCAAGAACTCAATCTGTTATTATTATACGATTGGCAAAAGGTTGTTTGAAGTTAGATCTTGCTTTCTCAAGCCTTGCCATTTAAGTGCCTCTGGGTTGCCAGAAGGTGGGGAACAGCTTGGAGGATGGCACCACTGCTGTTGTTCCCTAAACGGCTGCTTTTGGCCCCAACAGGGCATGGGATATCAGGTTAGACAGATCTTTTCCCTGGTGGGCTAGTCTGCCACAGGTACTCACAATACACCCTAAGTCTGAATGGCATGGGCCTCAAATGGTTTGGGGTGGGGTTTGGGTTTGCTTTGTGCATTAACTAGCTTCAGTCTTCAGTCCACAGCAAAGCCAGTGGTATTTGCCCTGAATGCAAATTCCACCATCAGACAGAGCTCTTTAACTTTCCCTGGTTGTGCCATGGCTGGAACCAGAGGGTGGCTGAGATGGGGGGAGCAGGAGGCACATGAGGAGGGCACCTGGGCAGGGGACTTGTTGCTCCTCCAGAACCCAAACAGAGCCCAGCACTGGCATGTTTTTGAGTCCGTGCCACAAGCATTTGCTCTCCACAGCGCTTTCTTAATTTGGCTAGATGGTATTTATCCCCTCCTTGGGAGAGACGGCTGAGACTCCAGGCAGTTTGATTTATGCCAGTTGTTCAATTTGTGACAACTGCTGTCAACAGCTGTTCATTTTAATTACTGGTGGTGGGCCCAGATGTCTCAAAGATGAGCTCAGTGCCACATAAATACAAGAAATACAGATAATATTAGCAGCTCAGCTTCCTTTCTAGGGGAGAAGTATGGGGCAACCAACTGCCCTATCTTCCCAACATTTCTCCTGCCTGCCCATCTTCAGCACAGCACATGAGGGAAGGACAGGAGGGGGAGGTGGATTGGCATTTTCCTTCCTCTTTGCTGATGCACTGCTTGTCACCTCTGCTTCCTCACTAAAACTGTGGTTTGGCTTATTCATACTGTAGATATGTAGCAGCTTGCCCAGAACAACCCCCTCCAGGCCTTTGGTACAAGTGGGACACGAGGCAGAGACAGCAGAGCTCGCTGCCCACCCCTGTTCTCCCCAGTGTTACTAGATCTCATTGTACCAAAAGGCAATCTTCAATGCTAAAACCATCGTAGCAGAAGCATCTTTTCTAGGCCTTCATTCTGTAGCTGGATATACAACTCGCTATAGGGAGAGGTTGCTTCACAACAGCTTCAGAGTCTCCCCTGACCCCAGCTGTAGCAATACTACTTGGGCTCAGAGAAGTGGCCTTAAGGTGATTAACAGGGACCAGGTTCTGGCCTGGATTTTGGCAACAAATACTGGGTATGGCAATTTCAGACCAGCAGAGAGAAGAGGGTGACTCCCAGGTTGTGCCCCCACTGTTGCCCATGTCAGATGCCACATCACCCGTATGGGAAGGATCAAGGGGCTAGGGATTTTGGCAAAACTCAGGAGGGTAGGGTCCAGAGAATGATAACCAGCCCCTGCACACCCCTCCCCAAGACCCCCAGCAAGAGGCAGCCTGACATGCCATGGGTGTGCACGTTCGGCAGATAAAACCTGGAATGTGACACCCCTAGGTCCGGGGCCAGCTGGAGGCAGGAGGACAGAGTCGGGAGCGCGTTGCGGTGCTGGTAATCGCACTGGACACATACGGTTATATTTAAGTGCTGGATGTCTGCTGGCTGGGGAGGCTGAGGCAAGACTGGACTTGATTAGACGTAATGACAAAAATGGACCAACTGTTGCTGAGAAAGCCTCTGCAGCAAAGTATTAGCTCTTTGTTATTGAGATATTACTGTCTGAGGCTTCGCTGCTTTCAACTCCCCATCGTTATCTTTACAGACTTCCACTGCACTTTAAATAGGTTCCCAAGTTCAGCTTTTTGCCCTTGGCCATAAATTTAATGTACTAAATATTTTCATCTGCTGTAGAACACACCACGTTTCGGAACTGGTTACTTTGTGGAAAATAAATGTGGTTTGAAAACAGGACACACTTTTGCAATCTTTTTTTTTTTTTTTATTTTTTTTTTTTTTAGTATAAATCTTTTCACCCTAAAAATGTCAAAAAAGGCATTTTTGTTATCCACTGTCTCAGTTAATGTATAATATTTTTATCTTTAGTTATACAATGAATGCTAAGTAGTGTGTTTTTTCATATCTAAAACCAATAGAGAAAAAAATAAGAAATATTTAAATTAATATTAAAATACAGTTGTATTTATTTACTTATAGAGTTACTTATTTACCTTGAAAAGATGTAATCAGTTTAATTATTTTTTAGGGTCCATTTAATATATGTGTATTGTATATTATTACATTTATCCACATGTAGTTATACCCAAAATAATACACTAAAAATGTATTTTTGTTGTGATTAAATATGTTTGATTATTGTCTCTAAGACACTGGAGTTATTTCTTTGTTGAGAGGTACTAGAGAAACATAGATGGTTTCAATATGCAAAATTGTAGATAGAACTAAATAATCGTATGTTCTACAAATCACTATAATGTATAATTTAGTTCTTTGATCAAATTAATGGAGCCTTAACTTAATTTAGAGTGTCTCTGAGTGCCTTGCATTTACCGGCAAGTGTAGTAGCTTTTAATCTTTATGCATTAGCTAAAAACCTGCTGAGGACTCTGTACCTCCACAACTGAGTTTTCCCAGATTTATGGAGGCAGAGGTAGAACAGGCAAGAAGGAACATGCCTTTACCTAATGGCCAGGAGACTTCACTGAGGGATTTTTACATGAAACAGCCACTGGATGAAAACCAGTGTTAGAAGCACAGAATCACAGAATAATTTAGCTTTGAAGATACCTCTGGAGGTCATCTAGTCCAACCCCCGCTCAAAGCAGGGCCAACTTCAAAGTGAAATCCAACCTCAAGTTAGATCAGGTAGTGCAGGGTCATAACCAGCTGAGGTATGAGGATCTCCACAGACGGAGGTGCTCTGGGGTGCAGATACCAGGACAGCCCCTGCCAGCTGAGTACCCTACTAAGTCACACATTTGGCTTCATTTCCTACCAGCCCTGTGATCCCTGCAAATGTGTCTGTGCGATACTGCAGCTTCTCCAGGGACCTACAGGCCAGAGAGAGATGAGGGTACTTGCCTGAAATGTGGGAATGTGGTTTAAAATCCCCTCAGGCAGAGGAAGCCTCAAACCCTTCCTTGAATGGTGGTCCATCTGCTGTGGCCAGAAACGCCGTCGACCACAGGCTTTCTTGTCTTATTGATTCAAGTCCTCTGTCTGTTGCTAAAACCATACGGATGCCACTGCATCCCCTTCCAGCAGCTGCACCCCCTCAGGGGAGCGCCCCAGCCCTGTCCCCAGCCCTGTCCCCACCCCCATGTAGGGGGCCCTTGCAGGCCAGTGCCGCTTCTCCCTGTGGCTTTTCATCCTGCTTCACCGGGGTCTCTGCAGAAACTTGGTCCAGTGAGGGCAAAGCAAAAGGTGACCACCCATCGAGGGCTGCTCCCCTCTATTTCTGAGTTAAAAAGGTGCTCTCCGGTTGCAGTCTCTGCAGAAGTGTGCTCAGCCAGCAGTTTGGGACAAAAGGGCTTTTTTTTTTGGCTGGGCTTGAAGCTGGACTCATGCTCTCAGTGCACAATGCAGAGGGATCCAGCAGGGTCCTGCTGTGGCCCCGGAGCATTTCTGGGTGGTGTGTGCATGCCCTGGCAGACCAAACATCTCCTTACATCTCCCCTCAGCCTGCACGGCAGCAGGGCTTTAATTAGAGCAGATGAGGCTGGAGCAAGTTTGGTCTTCTCAGCTGTGCTCCCAACAGGCGACACTTACTGGGCCACCACGGTAATCCCATTATCTCCAAGGGGTCTGCTCAGCTGTGCATGGGATTGATCTGGCTGTGAGCTCTGCTCCCATTACTACATGGTGTTTGGCCTTTAGCAGCTGCCAGGCCCAAATTACCACCTTTGCTGCTAAGGCTGGTGCAGCCTGAGGGCTGCTGGGTGGCCTCGTAAGGTGGCCAAGGAGTGTCCATCCCTCTTGTGGTGGCCGTGAGTGGAAGGTGCCCAGCCTTTCACCAGGAGCTTGTGAAAGATCATTGTTCTTTGAAGTGTTATGCTGCTGTAAAACATTATTTAACCACAAGCTCTTAAAAAAGGCTCATGCATTATATCACCTTTACATGTTGCTTAGTGTAATTTACTGTTTGGTTTAGAGAGCAAGCCTTTAAAAAAAAATCACAGAAATAACTTCCAAAGAGCCCAATGAAAGACATATCTGCTGTAATGGAACTCTTAAAATGCCCATTAGTACCCTTCACTTGTCACTCAGGATCTCAGGGTCACGCTTTTGGTATGAACTCTGTTTAGAAACCAGTGGGATTACCGCTTATGCATTTAAAACAAAAAGGAATTTGAGGACAGTCACTAGAGAAAACAGGTTCTCTAAGAGACTTGCAGGATGGGCACAAAGCCCATATTTTATGTATCACTCACAAACCTGAACATCCCATAATCCTGTGCCTTGTATCCAGCTCCCTGATCCTGGTGGCAGTGTTTGCTGGACTGACCTTCCCTCTATAGACCCTACAAGAGACAAGGCTGGAGACACAGGTCTTTTTTTTTCCCCTACATTTTCCCACATTTCTCACAAGGAAATAAGTCTTTCTGCAATTACTTGTATGTGCCCAGCTGATACAAGTCTTTCTACCTTCTAAAGCTCAAGTCTACAGCCCCTACCTCTGTGGATGCAGAAGACAAGTCTTGGCTTTGCCACTTTGACATGTTCCCCATAGGCAGCACTATGCTGCACCTCAGATTTTGTCCCTTGGTGCAGAGATCTGTAAAAGCACATCTGGGACAGGGCCAATATCTTTGATATCTTCTTCCTGCATAGTCACCCTCATGAGCACCTTTTGGTGATGGCAGTGGAGAACAAGACTCTAGGTAGAAAGAGAGAAAGTAGCTGGCTCCTACAGGTGATGCCACAGTCAACAAGCATGACTGAGAGCACAGTGAGACCCCCCCCTAGGAGAAGGTCCCATGGAGGTATGTTATGGCAATGTTATGTTGTGTTATGCTAATGTAATGTTACAAATGTACCATTGTTGAGGCATACACTACATTATACATTATATAATGATAATTGGATATGGTATTTATATGTAAATATGCATGTATATAACTATATGCCTGTGTGCATGTGATATATAATTGTTAAATATCTATATTGTTTAGGTATACAATATCATAGATATTATTGTGGAGGGAGCAGGGTCTGAGCCAGGTCTCAGTAAACCTGCCCCATACTCTTTTTGTCACACCTCAGACTAGCAGATTTGCTCAGTCCATGACACAGCCACTGGGAGATGATCTACAGAAAAGAAATGAGAATTTTTCCATAAAGAAACGCTCTCCTGGGACACAGAGCAATGCCCCCTGGTTCCTCAGGACCCTAGCCCAAAGGCCAGACATTCTGTGCCCAACCGCAGGGAAACTTTGTTCTGAGATACTTCAGAAAGCTCTTCAGTTAACAAGAGAAAGGCAAATATGCTCCTTGTCTACCTGGGCACCATGCGAGCCCCAGCTTATTATTTTTTATGTCCTCTTGTCTGGAGATGTCAGCAGTCCTCACATCAAAGAAAACAGTGAAAGAGTTTGAGGTGTTTTTTTGTTTGTTTGTTTGTTTTTTTTTTTTTTTTCTGTGTATAACTTTCTTGTTTGTGTTGTTTGTTTGTTTGTTTGTTTGTTTGTTTTTTATATACTTTAACTCAAACAGCAGTGGTTAAAATAGCACCAATGCAGTGCCCACCTTCGGAGCTGGAGTCAGCAAGGCAGTACCCAGTGAAGGCTTGTTCCCAACAGCTGCTTTGGTCAAGGTGGGGACAAAGGGAGATGGCAAACCACCCCAGCACCAGCAACTCATCTCAAAGAGAAATCCCACAACGTCTCTTCAAAGCGTGTGCAATGGTCACACGCGCACACCAATAGTGTGCACAATAGCACCATCTGGTGACTTTGGCCATCAGATTGTATTTCCATGGCACCATATTACCCTGGGGACAGCTTTCTCTCCAGCACCTGCACTGCCCTGCTCCATAATCTTTTCAGACATAAATCCAGGTGCTCATTTGTTCTGCAGAACCAAAAATAGCAGACATGACAGTAGCCTTTTAGAGCTAATCCTGCCAAACTCCCATCTTGGTGCTGGTGTGACCCAGTATTTTGACATTCCCATGTTTCAGCAAATTTGGATTTTAATTCTCTTTCCTATGAATTTGTTAGGTGTTTGGCACATAAGGCACCATTTTCCCAAAGCTTGGAGAGTTCTCACAGTCCATGTATGAAATTAAACATTTTGTTGCGTTTCTTAGAGGTTTGTCTCCTGTTTGCAGGGGACAACCTGTCCTTGCATTAACATACATTTCTTGATGTCAGTGACCATACCCTGACCATGCTCCACTGTTCCTTCCATTGCTGCTAGTGAGAGATTTCCAAAGCAAATCTCCCACTCAAGACAAGAGTTTGTGGGAAATCAACAACACTGTTGTCTTTCTTGGTTGCCACAGATAAAAGCCCTGAAGCAAGCACCAGGAGGGCAGAAACACAGTCTAGCATTACCGTTGAAGCACAAGTGCTCAAAGCATATATTTTTTCCTCTGCCTCACTTTTCTTTCCCTTGTTGCATGAGAAAACAAGATGTAATAAGAAAGCATTTTTTCATACTTTAGAATGAAACCAGGGTCTTGGTTAGCTTGAGGCAGCATTGAGATAAAGCATAACTGCATGAGCCCAGAAAACCTTCCTTACTCCATACATTTTGCTGTAACCAAAGAAGAAATTGTACCTGTGGCTTCCTTCTCTCCTTCACCTCAGGAGGAGATGGTTGCTCATGGCTGTCCCCACAACTCTCACCTTTTCTCATCTTCCTGTCCCATGTCTGCTCATAACACCACAGCCAGGTAGTGATGGAGGCACTTCACTATGCCCTGCAATCACCTCCTTACTCTGTGTCCTGAGACAGACAGCCTGTGGCCGGAGAGCTAGTGGATCCCTTTCCAATGTGTGCCCTGAGCAGGTCAAAGGCAGGTCAGGAACTTGCTTGGCCATTCTGAAGCACCAGGAAAAACTGGAATTACACCGTGCTTTCTCTGTAGATGATCAAAGCACATTTTGAGATGTCTTCTCTGCTTGTTTTACTTAGGGTCTGATTCCAAGAGCAAAAGGATTTTCAAGAAATCAGCCAATAATTAATGCCAACATGGAGAGTTTCCAGTCTGATTACATATGATGGATGTGGCCAAAGGGTAGGGATGTTCTTCATGACCACAATGTTGTCTCTTTTCTGGGGATGCTCTGATCTCCTGAGGAGCTAACTCACCGTATGCACGGGGTATGTCAGTGCCAGAAATTTGTCTTCTCTAGCCTCTTGCTGGGAGAACTAGTTGTGTATTTTGTTTATACAACTCCTAGTTGTGTATTTTGTTAAATAATTATTTGTAAATGTCTCTGTAATCCAAACTGCAAGGTATAGCATGCATCCTTCCTGGCAGTAGTAGCAGTAAGACTCCACCACAGACAAAATTCCCTGGCTCTCTTTTTCAGCTTATTTTTTCTGACTCATGAAACGAGCTTCACCTTCATTGTTCATTAGTAGATAATTCAAATGTTTTATAGTCTGCAGTGTTTAAATTCATTCATATTCTTGTAAAATATTTTTTAACGAGATCATTTATTCATCGTATTTTGTCTGTAAAACAAGCTAATGCTTTGCAACATTTAAATGACCCAAAGAGAATCGCGCTTAGCACCAGTAGTGGTGTGATGAAGTACAGTGATATCTCCCACTCAGACTCCTGCTGGCATGGAGCTGCTCTCTGCCTGTGAGGACTCCAACCCCAGGAGTTTCCAGAGAGGAAAAAGAAGCATTATCAGCCCCTCCTGCTGAAACCCCTCCACTTTGCAAGGAGTCATTAAAAATCATTTGGGCCACAGGGAGACACAGACCAGGAGTACTTTCAGCCTCCAAGCTCAATCAGTCACCAAGAAGGGGAGACCAGGGATCTCATTCTTGTTCCAGCGCATATATAGTTCATGAAATGACTATTTAACATGCAACACTTAACTGATCATCAGAGCACCACCGTGATGCTCCCTCCGTGCCAAACTTCCACTGAGCATAACTTCAGGTGCAGGCAGAGCTAGCTTGGGCAGAGCTTGGGCATGACAGCTGGAACAACACCTATTTTAGGAGAGGCACTGAACTGTTGTAGGCTATCAAAATGGAGACGCTTGTCAACAGGAGTAAATACAGTGTCAGGTGCCTCAGGGGTAGGCAGCAACTGAACAGAGGGGCCACAATTTTGGACTTAGGTTACAGGGTCTTTAATGCAACATTAAGAATCCTCTGAGCTCCTCAGCACAGAGGTATCGAGCCCAAGGAGGTGCCTTAAGATGACGGTGCTCTCCTGACACAGCCAGCCACTGCACCAGGCAGTGTTACCGTCTTGACCCAGACCTCTGCCTGACCCATTTTCTCAAGTCAAGCTCAGTCCCTCAAGCCTACGTGCACTCAAGCCCCATTTACATGCCTCATTTGCCTGAACAGCAATGACATCTCTGGAGGAAGCTCCGCACCCTCTGGTCCTCTGACCTCATCCTCTACCTCTTCCAACATCTGTTAGACCTCTGCAAGGAGACTGCCCTTCCAATTTGTACTGGCTGAGTCCATGGTGGCAGCTGAGGAGGGATCTCCAACCTCTTCCAGCCCATGCTGAAGCTCAAGTCCAAGGGCCTCACTAGAAGAGGTCGGTGACTGCATGGGTACCTTCAGTAGCAATGGCTGGACTCCCTACACCGTAAGTTCCCTTTCCATAACTGAAAAAAAAATCTTATTGTGGTTGTCTACCCACAGCTACAATTTTATGAGGCATTGCTCAAAAGAAAAGTTAAGTAGTCCATCTCACAATCAAGTGTTAGTGACCAGGGAGGTGATCATTCCCCTGTACTCTGCTCTGGTGAGGCCTTATGTCAAGGACTGTGTTCAGCTTTGGGCCCTTCAGTACAAGCAGGACATCGAGGTCTTGGAACATGTCCAGAGAAGCGCTACAAAACTGGTGAAGGGCTTGGAACACAAGTCTTATGAGAAAAGGCTGAGGGTACTGGGTTTGTTTAGTCTGGAGAAGAGGAAGAGCAGGGGAGACCTCATTGCTCTCCACAGGTACCTGAAATGAAAGTGTGGGGAACTGGGGGTTGGCCGCTTCTCACAGATTACTAGTGATAGGACTAGAGGGAATGGCCTCAAGATGCACCAGGGGAGGTTCAGGTTGGAAATGAGGAGACATTTCTGCTCAGAAAGAGCAGTCAGGCGTTGGGACGGGTTGCCCAGGAAGGTGGTGGAGTCACCATCCCTGGGGGTCTTCAAGGAAAGGTTGGACGTGGTGCTTGGGCACATGGTTCAGTGGGTGACATTGGTGGTAGGGGGATGGATGCACCAGGTGAACTTGGAGGTCTTTTCCAACCTTAATGATTCTGTGATTCTGTGATGATTCAAAATAGTACTGTGCAAGAGATTACAAAAGGCTAATTTCTTATATTAGGACTGAGTTTCTGTATCTGAGTAATATTCTGTAATTACAAGTACCATTGTGTGGTAGGTACCATGTTATCGTTTATTATTATTTATACTGCAGAACAGCCATTTTGGTACATGGTAACTTCTGTGTACACCGATCTGCTTACACCAGAAAGCACATGTACAATGTGCACATGGGAATTAGGACTGAAGATGCATCTTGCTTCTGTTCTTTTCCATAAAGAATAGAATGAAATTACCTAAAAAACAACATTGGCACGATGGTGGTGTGGGGTGAAGGCAGGAGCACCAGGCAGACAGCTGCAGGGAGCAGAGGCATGCCAATCGTCCAGAACACAGTGAGGGACCCAGCCATAGCCGGGAAACAAACGGCAACACTGAACCCATGCATGGAAATCAACTGGAGAGTGGCATGGGACATCAGCGTGGAACTGGATGACCCTCTGGTTCTGCAGCCTGGCCTGAAAACATCCCTAATGGAAGGTATCCCATTTGGGCAGTCCCGGGCAAGGACTGGCTTGTCCTGCTGCCAAACACTGTGGAGCCCATGGAGATGGATCCACCAGATGTGGAGGAACCGATGGAAGTGGATCCATCTCAGCCACAGCAGACCTGGAACTACCCCAGCATGTCTTTGCCACCTGCCACCCAAGTGCTCAAACAGCATCGCAGCAGTGCCTGATGAGCTCCCTACTCGTCGCACAGGCTCCATCCCAAGCATTAGCTTGGAGCTACCAAACACCATGGACATCCCAGAGGCTCACCTGCAAGATGTCCCAGCAATAAAGAATTGTGCTGATTCTCAGGGGTTGTGTGAGTGCTTCTTTCCCATCCCCCAGCCCTTGTGCAAGAGGTGGCATCCCTTCTGCACAGAGCCTCAAGGAAGAGCACAAGAGAGGACCCAGCTCCCTTCAGGCTGCTGCACTTGGGTGACACAAGGAGTTCCCGAGGGCCACCATGCACCTTTAACATGTGTGAAAACAGACTGAGGGGTGAAAATAGTGTGTAAGCGACTGTGAGTGGTTAATTTCTGAAAAGCCTCTCTCCATCATAGTTGAAAAGTCCCAGCAGTTGTGTGAAGTCCCTGATGACTGAAAAAAAGGGAAACATCATGCCCCTACTCTTCAATAATTAAGGAACTAAACAAAGAGCACCACTCTTCAACAATTAAAAGAGTTAGGAGACATTTCTTAGAAAGAATGGTCAAGCATTGGAACGGGTTGCCCAGGGAGGTGCTGGTGTCACCGTCCCTGGGGGTGTTCAAGGAAAAGTTAGGGACATGGTTTAGTGGGTGACATTGGTAGTGGGGTGCTGGTTGGACCAGATGATCTTGGAGGTCTTTTCCAACCTTAATCGTTCTATGATTCTATGACTGCAAGTCCAGCTGCCCAACTAGACCCTAAAAGAAAAGATTTATAATCTTCTTGAGAACGTCCTATATCACTTTGAGGGCTCTCAGCACTCTGTACCCCATGCTAAGAGACAGAGAAGGCAAAGCTAGCTGAAGCCCTCATAATGCACTGTGATGCAGCATTCGGACTGAGCCAGGCAAAGGTTTGGCACATCCAGCCCTTGAGCACACAGATCCTGGCACTTGGCTCGTTGTACCAGCACAGCCAGATGCTCTCCAGGCCCGCAGAAGCCTGGCACAAGCCCATGGGTGGCTGCAGCATGCTCCCCATGCTCCTGCCTTGGGCATAAGGGTAAAGAACAGGCTCCCTGGGAGGGTCTCTAGGGTCTGTACTGTGGAGGGACAGATGCTTCATTTTCACGTGCACAACCGCTAATGGTAACAGGGCAGAAACACTCTAGGAAAGATATGCTTTCATGTTATCTGATCTTAACTTTCTACTTCAGTTTGTAGGGTCAAGAGAGAAAATTCACTGCATGCATTAGTACCCAGTGCTGATGTTACAGAAATCCAGACACACAGTGTGCCTGTTAGGGCAGCCCGCTTACTAACACTGCAGTTGGCAACACATTGGTCTAAGAAGGTGATTCCAACAACAATTAAACACTTTATTAACATTTCTCTGTCTGACTCTTTAAGAGTCCTTGTTCCTCTACAGAAAAGTGGGTCTGAAACATAACCACGCAAAAAAAAAAAAATATATATATATATATATATGCTCGAGTGCATATCATCTGACATATTTTTATCTGTCAGTTCTGCAATAATGAGGGAAGACAGAGGGGTAACACTAATGGGCTGCAGTGCCCTGGCCAGGCTGGAGTCCTTCCCTGGGTCCATGTCCAGCTCTACATCACCAGCCTGCTGTTATCCTCCTCTCCGGCCTCTGTATCTTTGCTGTCTCCTATTCACAGCTGGTCCCTGCCTCCTCATCCTGCCTGCAGGCAGCAAATAGACTCAGCCACTGAATATCAGTCAGTGAAGCTCCTGTCCCATGTACCCCTCACCGTCTTGCCACCACTCATTTGTTATGTGCTTCACCTCCTGATAGCCCTTAAGCATGGGACTTTCAGGGTTGCTGTGGTCATAGCATGGGGGAAATACAGTTTTTCAGAGTGTTTTTTTTTGTTTTGTTTTGTTTGTTTTTTTTTTGCTAAAGTATATTTGTTGGCAAGGCTGTCTCTGATGAAGGGCCCATGTTTGGCTGCTTGCTCTCTACTCTGTTTTGTGAGTCTGAGGTAGGAAGCACAAGATGTAGATACCAAGAAGACAGTTTTCTGGTGGCAGCAAG
Organism: Anas platyrhynchos; assembly: GCF_047663525.1. NCBI lineage: Eukaryota > Metazoa > Chordata > Aves > Anseriformes > Anatidae > Anas > Anas platyrhynchos. Next base: position 23,700,879 of record NC_092588.1, on the reverse strand, counting down.
ATGGTCCCTGTTGTGGAATCCCTGATGAACAAGTGGTCCAACACGAGGCACACAACTCTTGAGGTAAATCCACCTTCAGACTGCTGGGAAGGGACAGGAGTGAGCTTTTCAAGGATTCTGAAAGCCAAGAATAGTCTCCTTGCTCCCCATGTGCAGGGAGAGCTGGGGCTGAGCTCAAAGCCCAGCCAGGGAATCAGCAATCAAATCCCACCTTGACTGTACGCTTCTCTCTTTAACAAACAGAAAAGCTCTCGCTTGTTTCCTGATGGGAAGAAGCTTTCAGCTCATTGTTCTTGCATGCAGGATTGATGTGGGTCAAGTGCTCCAGCCTAAATGCACCTGTGGTACACTGTGGCAGCATTTTGGGCTTGTGCCAAGGGACCTGCATAGCCCTGCATAGCCCTGTTCTATTTTTTTTTTCTTTTTTTTCTTTTTTTCTTTTTTTCTTTTTTTCTTTTTTTCTTTTTTTCTTTTTTTCTTTTTTTCTTTTTTCTTTTTTCTTTCTTTTTTCTTTTTTCTTTCTTTTTTCTTTTTTCTTTTTTTATCTTTTTTCTTTTTTTCTTTTTTCTTTCTTTTTTCTTTTTTCTTTTTTTATCTTTTTTTTTTTTTCTTTTTTTTTTTCTTTTTTCTTTTTTCTTTTGGGGGTATTTTGTTTTGTTTTCCTTCTTTCTTTTCTTTTCTTTATAGAAAAATAATAATAGCTCAAAAGAGGCTGGAAACTAAAGCAAAGAAATGATGAAAAGCAGAAAGCCCAAAGAAAAATTAGGGCAAGACTGAAGACTAGATTGAGTGAAAAACAGAGTGTGAGTAAAGGATGGTCACACCTGAGTTATACCTGAGATTCATACCTGAGTTACCTTCAAAACAGAGGAGGTTTTCCTCCAGCAGCACCTCAGGGAGACCAGACTCCCTGGCAAGAGGACAAAGGGACAGAGGAGAAAGGCTTGTCCACAAGGAGGAAGAAATGGGACACTGCTTGTATTTCTGCTCCTGCGGGACTATCTTGTGAAAAATACCAGGTTACACTAAACACCCACAGTTTCTGTAACTAATAACAGAGAAAGAAAATCCTTGGGAACTGCTTGTAAACCAAAATGAGTCCTTTCACACTGCACATTTCTGACAAGTCCGGAAAATTTGGCTTTTATCTGTGAACACCCTCTGCCCCCTCACCCCGTGCACCGCACATACTTTCTGCATCCCAGACAGCTCACAGATATCTCTACAAAGACGAAGGTAAAATAGTCATTACCTACATGGCTAGGGGGCATCTGATGTAAAGTGCATTCCCTGGTTTTTGGCTTACGGTTTGTAAAAGAGCACAGAGCACTTTCATCTCCCCTTTCAGCCCATCTGTGGCTTCGGCTGACATGACAAAATGTGGCACAACGGAGCCAGACAATAAACTATTGTGCCGTGTAACAGGAAGCAACAGGTAATGTTTAGAGGAATTAAATTATTTTTGGATCTGATACTGATAATCAGTTTAGGCGAGGGGTATCCAGTGCAAATTTATCCAACATTTTTAAAGGAATGGGAGCACTCAAGAAGCAGATAAGTTAAAGTGCAGTATAAATGAACCATTCATGAACTCAGAGACTTCCTTGCCTGTACACAAGGCACATGAGAACAGACCTTGTTGCCTGTCATCCTGGACTTTTTTTAATTAGCAGTTGCGAGTCATTCTTGTGCAGTATGTCTGATACCGGGGAGAGAGCTCTATGCTTTTTAGAAAGGAACAGAATGCATATTAACATGAAATTCCCAGAAATACAGAAAAGTACTGGATATCATTCCATCTTCAAATATCTGACTTTCATCCAAATGATAATGTGAAACCTTCACGTGATAGTCATCTATTAAAAACTGAGGCACTGGAAGACAGACTGGTGCAGAGCTATTCAAAACAGCTGCTAAAGCAATGCCTATTTAATTAATCTAAACTTTGTGACATGCTGGATGTCTGTGGGCTGGTTCCCATCCAAAGCCATGCCACACTGAGAGAGTGGCCACTGCAGCCATCCAAACAAACACGGACCACAGCCCCCATCACCTGCTAGAGAAAAAAAAATCTGGAATAACAGCAGTGCTGGCTGGTGCAGCTCTCTGTTCTTATGGTGCATGTTTATTTAGGAAATACCCAGCTCCGCAGCCCTCCCTGCAAGGCTGTGCCGGGCACTGTCACTGGCCAGGCAGCCAGAAGGGAAGCAGCCTTGACACTTGCTTTCTGAGAGGGCAGGGGATCAGAAAGAAAGCAGGCTCCCCGGTTATCTGGTAGGAGCAATAAAGCGCTTTCTGCAGCTGTCAGGACGACCCAGGGAGATGTACCAGACAGCATCAGCTCGACCCTGTTTTCTGTCCCAAAGCCAAAGGGTTGACACCTCTGGATGTTGCTGCCAACGCCTGCACCAGCCCAGGTCTCTGCAGGGGCCGACCCTACAAGGTGCTGAGCACTCCTGAGCAGATGCCTTGAAACCTTCTCAACACCACAGCAAAATGCGTAAGAAAATGTTATTTGTAATCAGCGGGGTACAAAATGAACTGTCCTGCGGCATTCGTGCACCTTGATTGCTCATGGGAGGTCTTCATCAGACTTGAGGCATTAATCTGGAAGTATTTGGCCAGGCATTAACCACGCATGAAGCATCTCCAGTGTCTGGTCATCACACAGCCCAAAAGAGTTATTCCAAATAAGGTGAATATTTGTTTGTGTGTGCTGCTTTCAGCTGGCCAGGCTCTAAGATGTTATCAGCACACGTGTGTGGAGGAAGTTTGTTGGGACGGAGCTTGCACTCTTGGGGAACCTGAGAAACGTGAGGGGAAATCAAGGAGAATTCCTAACAGATGCAGCCTGAAAACGAGGAGCATTTTATTAAAGGAATGCAAAGGAAAATCGATTATTTTCTGAGATCAGTTGTGTTGTGCCTGGAGCCATTAAAGTGTCCAACAAGGACTTTAATTCTACTTCAAGTGCAAATCTTGACTCGAACTTAAGTGCAGAGCCGCTACTAACATCTTCATTTTATAACATGTAAAGTGCACATGCAACCACAGAGCTATTCGTTTCCATGCACAGAAACTTTTGAAGGCACAGCACCAGCTGCTTAAATATGTCTATAATTATTCACGCATTAACACCTACTGAATTAGCAGCATTAGCACCTACTGAATCATCTTGTACGCATTTAAATAAATTAAGGCTCGGGTTCGGCCTCGCTCGCCCAGGAGAGTGCTGCTCCTGCGGTTACAGAGGCAGCGCTGCTTGACCCCAAGGCTATGGCACGAGCTGCCAGGGCTGCAAAGTGGGTGAAAGATGTCACAAATGCCTTTTTTTAAAAGCCTGCCCTCTCAGGCAAGGGTGCTTGGCATTGGAGTTTATTCCCTCCAGTTTCTTGGGTTTGTTTCAGTTGATGAAGATTCTTGTTGCTTTTTTTTTTTTTTTAATTATTATTATTTAATTCTTGCACTCTCTTTTAGTAGGCCCCATTAGGAAACTCACATTTCTCCATCTGTCTCGAAGCTTATTTTATGTGGAAATATTTCAAAACTCATGCAGCTCTTGTTCAGCCCCATGCAATTGAAAGGAGAAGTTCAAAGTTGGGCAGGGCACCAAGTCAGCAGACATTAATAACATTACCTTGTAACCATTCAAAACCTGTCATTTGTTAAGTCTGTCCCTCTCCCATTCCAGCAGGCATAAATCATGTGTATAAATGAGCTCCTACCCACAAAGGAGAGCTGATTTTAACATCTAAGGCTGAGCTGTCACCATCAGGAATTCTTTTTTTTTTTTTCTCTTTTTCTTTTTCACTGTTTTTATTTTTGAGTCCAAAACCAAAAGGGAGGCAATTGGATGCAAATATACCCAAGAACATTTTAGGAAAGGGAGATAAGGGACTTCTGCATCAAAACCACAGTCCCACACCAAGTTCTTCCTAACTCAAACCCTCTCCACGTAAGCAGAAAGGCAGAAGTGTCCTCCTCATCCTGCCACAATCTGGGAGGTGTTCGCTAGTGACACCCTCCTGCTGGTGGGGTCCAGCGGTGGGTGGCCAAGGCAGGTGGGCACTCTTCTGCTCCTTCCTGATGGAAAAGGGCTGACCAAAAGAGGGCAACGGGCATCAGCTCTGGCAAGCAAGGACATGGCTCTGGAGGAACCTTCTTCTGCCCTTGGTGTCTGCTCTGATGGCCGGAGGATCCCATGCATCAGGCAGACCCTGATCCTGCCCCTCACCCCTGTCCTGCAGGCACCAACTTGCTCATCCTTATCAGAGAAAATAGCTTCACAAACCGACACACAACAAATTCTACTTAAAGGTAAGATATTTATTTATTTATTTATTTATTATGGTGAGGGTGGTCTTGCACTTGAACAGCTTGCCCAGAGAGGATATAGAGTCTTTATCCTTGGAGGTATTCAAAATCAGGCTGGACATGACCCTGTGCAACCTGGAGTAGCCGACCCTGTTTGAGCAAGGTGTTGGACAAGATGATCTTCAGAGGCAGCTGCCAGCATGAACGACTTTGTGATTCTGTGATTGTGCCTCCCAGATACCCTTAAACATCCCTTAAACGCGGCACTCTGATGAGTGTTCCCCACCTCTAACCCAACATTTCGCCTCTAGTCCAAGCTGTCCTGCTGTGTGCAGAAGATGCCTTTTACAGTACAATGAGGGAAACCACCCCTCTCAGAAGTCCCTGCTGTCCTGGACGTCATGGGAGAAGAGGAGCCATCCTTCTTTTTTTATTCGTTTGTATATACACCCATACGTCCTGGACCAGGCACAGGAAAGACCTGGTCCCAAGGCTGTGCACAGTTACAACCCCACAGCATCACTGTTATCCCTCTGCCTCCAGCAGCACATGGGGTCATGGCAAGCATTGTTCCAGTCACAGGCTTCCTGCCATGAGAAACTGTGGTGAAACAGCTTTATGGGACACACCATTGCAAAGTAGCTCTGTAGGGACAATGGTAGTCTTTTATATGATGCTCAGAGGGCTGGAGCACCTCTCCTATGCAGTCAGGCTGAGGGAGCTTAAACTAAAAGAGGTCAAATTTAGATTAGATATAAGGAAGGATTTGGATTCCTTCATTTTAGTGGAAAATCTCCTTTGGACTATGATGATCAGGTTGCCAAGAACTTCAGGAAAACCTTGGCAAGTTGAAATGATGTAGCTGGGTGGCCTCCTGAGGTAGTCAATGCTTTGTAGATGCTTCCCTCAGCAATTTCCTCTGTTTCCAAGGCTTCTCCCTTTGTCTTTTCAGGGGAAACTTCCAAATTAAGTTCTTTCTCTTTCTCTTTCTCTTTCTCTTTCTCTTTCTCTTTCTCTTTCTCTTTCTCTTTCTCTTTCTCTTTCTCTTTCTCTTTCTCTTTCTCTTTCTCTTTCTCTTTCTCTTTCTCTTTCTCTTTCTCTTTCTCTTCTTTTCCTTCTCCTTCTCCTTCTCCTTCTCCTTCTCCTTCTCCTTCTCCTTCTCCTTCTCCTTCTCCTTCTCCTTCTCCTTCTCCTTCTCCTTCTCCTTCTCCTTCTCCTTCTCCTTTCCAGCTGTATTGTATGTCTTATTTTTTATTATTATTATTGTTTTTGTTTTTTATTATTATTATAATTTTGTTAGGTCTTTTCCTAATTTCAGTCATGCCATTTTGATATCTCTGGGTTTTTTTTTGGTTCTTTTCCGTTCAGCAAGACCATCAGCTCACAGCCCCAGTGCCACAGTTGAGTTTCTGCCTGACATGGGGTTGTGCTTCCCAGTCCAAGCAGGACTGGGAGTTTTCCTGCTTGTTTTATGGCAAGAAAAGTGGGTGGAATTAGCAGGGATTTCTTTCATGTAATCCCATTTAGCTACAAAAATAAAAAGAGCTAATGTGTTCCACAAACATGTTTGGACCCAAAGCATCAAGATACGATTTCTTAGCTATTTCTAGCCCTCATTTCCAGGCAGTGCTCTGTTAAGATCTCTCTCGGGATCACATTACAGACTCTTCCCTCTGGCTGTCTGTAGCTTTACGTTGCCCTTTTTGCCGAGCTCTCTGGTGATCTGCCTTCATTTTTCATGTCATGGTCCCACCACAGGTAACGCGTGGCAGCTGGTTGCCTGCCCCCAGTGACACCTCTGCTTGCACAGCTTCCCTTCCACCAGCCCTGCTTGTTGTCCACAGCATGATCAATGAGTTTTCTTGTTTTGCTTGCCTTTCTCCTTTCACAAGCTTCAACATTTCTTGGAAGCAATCAATTTGTGCATTGGGTTATAAGCATGGCATTTCCCAGCCTCAGCAAATGTCCCTAGGTAAGCAATAGTTGCCAATGTACAGCTGTACCCAACTCACCCTCTTCCCACATCAAAAAGTGTGTCTGTCTACTTCTACCCACATTTTCTAAGGGGAGAAGCTGTTCATCTGGGTTTTTCCTTAGCACTATATTTTCCCTCAGGTACATATTTTCCACACCAGAACAGGATTTCTGCAGTCTGAAAACCAAGGTCAGCGGTGACTGCTTCCCTGAAGGTTTAATATGCAGCAGGTTTGAGAGACATCATGCCAATAAAATGCCCATCAGTTCCCTCTTCTTGCTTTAAATGTAGTTTTAGTCCACGCGGAGATGAATCAGGCTGTGAAATCCTCCCACGCATCATCAACACAAACATATCTGTCCCCTGAGTGTTACCTGTGGGTAGGGTATTCAGGATCGTCTGACTGCAAGACATTGGTATTCATGTAAGGAGCCCACACTCAAATGGGCACAAGAGGCTTGGGGCTTCTGCAAATTCAAGAAATTAGGGTCAGAGGTAGAAGTGGTCTCATTGCCTTCTCTCAGCTACCCTGGCAGAGTTTCCAGACCCACTTTCTTTCTGAAGTTCCTGAGTCCCTGAGGACAGGAATGGTGAGGATGAACTCACTTTTTTTTTGTACTTGTAGGCTGTGTTTGGACAGTTTGGGTCCAGCCCATCCATGGACAAGACTGGGGTAATGGGGAGCCTTGGGGACAACTCTCAGCTCCTGGGGGCAGTCTGTCAGGCTATGGGGTAACGTGGCCACCCTCCATGACATACCACTTCTCCTGGGCCACCCTTTGCCCACTTTCTTCAGATATCACCTGGTGCCACTCCTACTCATGACCTGCACCTTGGGATGGGTTTCTTGCATCTGCTTTGGGAAATCTATCTGTCAAGATACCGGGTTTCACCAGAGGCAAATGACACCTGCTCCACAGTGTCTGTAAGTGCCCATGCCAGAGCTAGCAGCATCAATTGCCACCAGCTTTAGATATGCTGCTTTGAAGTGATTTGGGAACAGATAGGGAGCAGTTTGTGACCCTCTGCTTCCCAGCAACCTATCTGCTAGTTTTTCAAACATATTCCCATAGCTAGATGTGTACAGTTTTAATAATATCTACATTTTTACTTCACTCCATATCCTGCTTCTGCTATCACAAAAGATTAAAAGCTGGCTGCTACTGTCCTATAAAATCAGGAGGTACCTGCAGACCAGTCAGAACTCATTTTTTCTTTTCTTTGAAGCCATCAGTACCAAAGCAGTGAGTTCAGCATGGCTGCAAGAACACCAGAAACACAGCATTAGATGCACCCAGGTCTTAAACACTCCTTTTCCACCCACGCAGGCACACACAAACACATGCAGAGCCGAGACCGGGTGGGACAATAAAAAAAAGTTCTGTCGAGATACTTATTTTAAAATAGAAGCTGCAGCACAGCTCCACACAGACTTACGAGACAGTCACCTGTGCTGCTTTCTCTGCAGGGGCCAGTGAAACCGCTGCCTGGCGCAGCCAAGCAGGCTGATAAAACCCCGGCGGTTCCTGCAGGGCTGGAAGGACTCAGCACCATGCTCCACACAGCCAGCCAGCATCACCGCCCCGTGTTGACATTGGCAGCGGTGCACGGGTCCGTCAGAGGGATGGAGGGGAAGGGGTGACATCATGCAGCCTTCATCCTTCCACGGCGACCCACATCAAAGGCGGTGTAATCGCCGCCCAGAGGGATGGACGTGCCCTAACACACAATGAATCACGTTTTGAAGTCCTTGGAGGTCAGGCGCAGCTCCTGGCAAACCCAGAGGGGGAGGATGATGTGGATGACAACTGTTTGCAGTGGACCCCGGAGAGACTGTAACCGTGATGATGAACTAACCCCCTCAGAGGGTTAGCCCTCACGTGCTGCAATGGCTGGATAATGTGGCTGGCTATCAGTAGCTCTGCAGGGACACCGAGACATGCATCACAGTCATCCAAAGCATTAACACAGTTCAGAAAATAAAATGCTATTGTATATATCCCTGGAATTATTAGGACAGTTAAATCAGTCACAGATCCAGGCTGTATGCACAGGTCGGTACCACAGCATTGCTCCAGTCAGCCTTCCCAGTCCTATGAACCAAGAACTAGCTCTCCTTGTTTCAGCAGTGCTTCTGCACCAGCACGTGTGTGATGGGGACCATCACTTCCCCAGGTCTCTCACGCTGCACAGATGAGACCTTGGAGGCTGCATGCTGCAGTCACTGCATACCCACACCATTACAAGCACCTTGAGGCAAGCACACTTGGTAAAGCCAGCAGATTTAGCCTAGCAACTTTAGAAGAGGTAAGGAAATCAAAGATTATTATCAGCCAGATAGAGACACAAAAGCTCATTTTTTTCAATGTTTTTATTAATAAAGGACATGTGTCTGAAAGGTTTTCTAACACTCATCAAATTAAGGTTGCCTTACCCCTGCTCTAGAACTGTATAATGTCTCACTGTAGCTCAAGGCTGACTTGAAGTTTGATATGGTCATTTAAATATTGTTAGTTGTTGACCTTTTTTTTTTTTTTGCATATATTCATTTTTACACTTTTACTTAAATGCTTAGACTCTCCATCTCTGCTGTCACAGGTTTTCTCCAAGGAGAGGTGAGTAACCTCTCCCTTGATGTGACCAGAAATTCCTTCTGAATCTGAGAAGCTTGCTGAGCAGCTTCCTCTAGGTACCGCTGTGTTTTAGAAAAGTGTTCCACACTGATATTTTCTGATGCATCTGTGCTTCTGTGAAGCATTTCAACATTAAAAACCTTGGTATCCAAGTGGATCTGCCCACCAGTGCATCTGCCCCTCTGAACTCCATGTCACTGCAAGACTGGGGATGTGGTCCTTTGGCCACGTATATCTATCACGTACCTCTGAGCCCCACAGGCTGACGGCACTCTAAACACCTCACAAAATGTTACTCGCAGGTACTTCAACATATTGAACGTGGTAAAGAACAGGATATTTGTGAACAGCTGCTTGGGGGACAGAGGTGAGCAGAGATCTTTGCTCTTTGTTTATGAGTGTACTGCAGCTGCTGGCAGGTCTCTGTTCACAGTTGACAAAGGAGCAGAGGAAAACAGAGGTTGTTGCTTACATAGGGGAGGAGGCCTGTGTCTGCATCTGCAAGGGATTGGGAATCCAAAGATTATTCACCGCAGCTGCAGGCTTCATCATGGGCAACTTCAGCAGAAAGAGTTCCCCTACTTGCCAAAAAGATCATCTCAGAGTGTTTAGCTGTCCCTAGCTGTACTGAACGAAGCAGAAATGTCATGATTTCTTTGATCAACATTTCAAAGGAGCACCCGAAGTGCTGAGGTTGTTTGCAGACTCATTTTCAGCTGAACCTACAGAAGGTAAGGGCAGAGCTTGTTCAGAACTGATAGTTACCATGTGCTGATCTGCTCTCCTAACAAGCTTCCATACAGAAAAGTGAGGATTTTCTCAAAAAACTTGCCAAGTGACAGCTCCCCTGAGTCAAGTTAGAGAGTTGCCATTTGTGGAAACCTCTTTGGAAGTCCTTCTTTGTATGAAGAGACTTTTTTTTGGGGTCTAAGTCTGACCAGACCAGAATATTGCAACTGCTCAGCAGAACCGCTCAGATTCCTCTGGCACCCACAAAGGCAAAGCTGCTGGTTTGAGAGGAGCTGGGGACAGATTTCCCATTGACATCACTTTCCTGGCTGTGACAGGAAATCACGATGCCTTTATTGTTCAGGTGTTTTATGCAGTCAGAACACTCAGTAATAAAAAATAATGACTCTGTGTATGGATCGTGGACCAAAATCCAGTGATATGCAATTCTGTGCAGTCCTCAGGCTCCCTCCTTGTGCTGCTGTTAAAGTTGTGTGCCTCCGCTGTCCAATTCTAAAACGTCTTTTTTCTATTACAGTTGCCTGATTTTTTTTTCCTGAAGATGATGGGAAGGTTTATCCTATTTACTGCATGTTTCACCTCTCTAAGCATCTCCAGAGAATGTGAGCATTGCTAAACAAGAATCCAGAGACTCCGGGGACTCCAAATCACACCTACCTGTGGTGCATTGACTGCACTGAAATACTTTCTGAGAGCTCATGTCTTTCAACACCACTTCCACTGGAAATGCTCCCAACCTTTCTTCTTTGCTTTCTGATTCAGCCAGCTCTCTTAGAAAGGCAGGTTTGCATTTCTAAGGGCATGTTTTCACTATTTGCTAAACCTAGATCCACTCCTCAGGCCTGCAGACTGCAATGACCACATTGCAAGGCTGGTCAGGGTCTAAAGACATAAACAACTAGCCCCATGGTATATCTGTCACTAACCCCTTTAGCCATGCCAGAGACAATGGTCAACTGTGCCAGAAAGTACTCTGCATCCTGGCAAATAACCTCGGGTCCCTTTTGGAGGAATACTGAATGGGAGGTAAGTTCACTCTGGAACACAGTAAGAAGGTTTCTATTATTGCCTCGTCTTTGGTGTTCAGGGTTATCTGAGGTGCCCCAGCCAGTCCCACCTGGCCCCAGCAGCTGGAGAGCATGGCCTTCAATAAACCCTCTCCCTGTCAGTGATGGTTTGGTGTTTGGGGACATCTTAAATACCTGCTGTCCTGAGCTGGTTGGTGCCTTTCCATAGAAAATCTCACAAGGCTGGGGTTAGATCAGACATTTAAATGTCAGGAGGCTAGTGGCTTAAGGTGGGCTACACATCTAAAATGGTTTGGAAGAGATTTTATTGCAAAATTAAATTGTAAATACAGACAGCAGTGAGTGCATCTGCACGTGTATGTGCATGTTTGTTTTGTCCTCCGTATGTGTCCCATCAGTGGGCATGTGCATATTGGACCCAGCACCCAGAAAACATTGAGCAAGCACCAAAACTAGTCCAAGTCCTCAGCTCTAGATCAAGACCTTAATTCCTTCAAAACCAGGAGGTGCTGGGATCTGAGGTTTTGAGCAGACAGAGCCCTTCAAATGTCCACTTCCCTCGCTCCCCTCCGCTGCCTCCCACCACGGTGCAGCCGAGGAGCGCCGGGGAATGCACTGACTTTGCCAGCTGGGCGCAGCCATGCCCTGGGGGGAAATTCATCCCTGGTCCCTGCAGCAGAGCTCATGTGTATGCTGGTGCAAGAGGTCTGCTCACCTCAGACATTTCTTGCCCGGCTCGCAGTGTAATTAATTGACATGAAATTATCCAGCCATTTTTCAAACCCTGACCCATTGTTTGGATCAGTGACCTCCTGTAGCACCAAATTCCACAGGTTGACTACATACTGTGTGAAGTAATATTTCTATCCATTTACTAGCCATTAATTTCTGGCCTTTGGGAAATCTGAAATATGTATGATCATGTGAAGGATCTCGAGCCATTCATAGCTGTATGTTGTGCGAAACACATTTGCTCATTTAACCAACTCCCAAGCTCATTTGGCCCTGACCTGAGCACCAGGCAAGACAAATCAGCCCAGAAAGCAAGAGGAATAACATGAAGCATGCTGCCAGCTGTTAGATGAGCAAATGGGGAGCTACAGTGATTCCCAGAGCCAAATTCTTATCTTATTTATGATAGCATAAATCTAGAGTAACTGCACTGAATTATTCTGGATTTACCCTTCTGTAAAAGAGATCAGAATCTGACACTCGCTTTGGAAACTTCCTTCCTCCGATTTCCATCCTTGCTAGGAACAGAATGAGACACCATTGTGCCGCAGCTTTTTCAAATATTTCTGTACAGAAAAGGATCAAATAACCAACAGTCCTGGGGAAAAGAAAAAAAAAAAAAAGAAATAAAATCCCATGCAAAACTTTGCATAATCAACAGAAATCTCCCTGTGTTACAAACCCAGAGGTTGCAGTGCCATGAGAACTGGGCAGAGTTTGTCTGAAGTGTCCTTTGTCTCCCTGTCCAGCCCACATGGGCATCTGTCCAGTTGTGGGTCGCAGCTGATCAGAGCAGTGGGGCTGAATTTGGTGAGTGGGAACTCTCAGAGCAGGAGCAAAGATGCTGCAGATGAAAGGAAAAGAGCTGCAAGCAGGTCTGAGTGTGTGCTAGCAACACAAATGTTCCTTGCTTTTTTTTTCCACCTTTTCCGTGCTCCTCGTGGTAGTATCATGAGGCTGCAGCAAGAGAGAAGCAATACTCAAATGCTGTAAAAGAAATACGGAGCAGGCTGTAATTCTGAGTTATGTAACAACGTGTTGTTACAAACCAGACTGTCCTGAACAGAATATTACTGCTTCCCTCATTTCTAGTAAAGTCCCCAGCTTCATTTTCCTAACACGTACTATTTTATTGCCAGTGTGTTTTATGCGAGACACGCCTGATTTGCAAAAGTAGTCCTGAACAGTTTCTTAAACTGATTACTTTGCAAAACATTCTGGGACATTTAATTGAAATGGCATCACCCTGTTTTAAAACATTGTAGTGTTAAATAAACTTGACCTGCAGTACCAAAGCACTCATTTTTCTCCAGCTACGTCATACCCTTGAAATGCATATGTACGTATATAAACCCTGGCTTCTCCAGCTGAAAGACAAATGCAAGCCCCCGTTTAAAAATAATGAAGCTCCCACCTTGTCCCAGAGGGAGAGGTTCTAAGAAAGGAGAGGCTTGATCTTAATTACCAGTGGGGAATGAGGTTGAAGGAGACAGGTATGTCAAGCATACACTCGTGCTGTGCACCCAGCTCCACTCCTGCAGGTACAGAGCCCCAGGGGCGACCCAGCTCTGGTTGTGCTGGGGAGAAGGGGGTCGAGCATCCCCGTGTGATGGGGCTGGGGGCAGCAGGGGAGAGGCTCTGGGCACTGTGAAGGTCACTCACCACTGCAACGTGTGCTTGGCCTTGCCATCACCCTACCCCTAACTGGGTCCACAGAGGTCCTGAGCTGCCAGCAGCCACCCTGTGGCCCTCACGGGGCAGAGATCCTCATCTCTTCCCCCACGCTGTCCCTCCATCAGTGCCCTTCCCTGGGTAGGAGCTGAAGAAAGGAAAGAGGCAGCTCAGCACGGCTACCCAAACCATTGAGCTGTGCTTGAGGACCAATAAAACTATTAGCTGCTGGCGTCAAGCCAAGAATCCATTAATGACAGGCTGGTATCTCCCCAGGAATGTAAAATGTTTTACTAAATAAACACTAAAGCAGGAAGCCTTCGACTTCTGTCAGTAGGTAAAACTCCAGCACGCTTCTATCCCAAGGAGGGAGAGCCAAGAGGTGAGCAGGAAAATATTGTTTCACTGATAAAAAAAAAACTATTTAGTACCAGGAGGAGCCAGTGAGATGTGTTATACAGTGCCTTACATAGCATGATGAGTGGCTCTGTGCTTTCCTGGGATCAAATCTTTGACTGAACAGAAAGGAGAGGAAGGCAGTGGTCTGTGCAGGCAGAAGGCTCCGTCATGCTGGAAATAAACTCACAAATTTTTGTACATGTTTTTTGGCCATCAAGCAGAATTTAGAATGAATGAAAGCAGGAATGTTAACAAGCTTTATTTATTTATTTATTTATTTATTTATTTTTCTCTTCCTTTTTTTTTCATCTGGGCATCAGAGCAGTGTGTTTGCACTGTTACACATGGGAAACATTACAGAAAATCCATACAAGCTAGCATTCCCTTCCCCCAGCACATGAAACACCCTGTAGTGCATGCCATGTCTGAAGGTCCTTCCCATGCTGGTATGTGAGATCTCCATCTAGGGGCAGAGCCTGATGTCCTTCATGCCAGCTGTCCCCTCCTTGTAAAACCTGTAAATCTTGTAGACTTTTGTAAATCTCGTGGCTCATCCAAACTCCATCCCCTGCAGAAGAAAGTGTCTTTCTACACTAGATAAGGATTTGCCCCCTCCACGCACAGCTGAAAGGAGAGACTGCGTGGAACCTGGTCTGAGGTTGAAGCAGGTGGATGTGGCCTCACCAGCAGGTTGTGTGTGAAAGCCACCTGCAGGACACTTCTATCCAAGACAGCAGAGACTTTGGGGCTATTTGCAAGGAGACAGGAGGGAAAAAGGCTCAGGGAAAGCAGTGCAGAGCCTAAATCAAGCCCTATGGCTATTGAGATGAGACCATCCTGAGCTACCAGCTGCAGCTCAGCAGTGCCATGGCCTTACAGCATGAATTAGCTGAACACTTACATTTTTTTTTTTTGCTTTAAACTTTACTCCCCTGTTTGCTGTCTGTTGGCTTTTTAGCATTGGATGCCCATCTGCACAGATATATACCAGCGAGCCTGACTACAGCTACATCTATGCAGGAAGAAAGGAGCTCAGAGCCAGATCCTCAGCTGCAGTAAATCAAGCAGCTGTGGATTCAGGCCAACAGAGACTATGCGTGAGATCTCCCAGTTTCTCCTCTCAAATTGTTACGCTAAACTAAACAGAAGGTTCAGTAGCTCCCTATCTGTGCCTTGCTTTTGCACTCTGGCATTTTGTCTGAACCCACGTGCCAAGGTAAATACAGGAAGGATGATCACACCAGAACTGCATTTGGATTGTCAGTAACTCACCTGCTCACATAACCACCTCCATAAGGAAAGGTGGGTGTAGTTTTCACCTCTCGCTGTTTTAGGGAAGCAGAGGCATAATTCGTGTGGTCTTGCACAGACACCCTGCCTGGAAGAAGATCTTTATAATCCTAGAGAGCAAAAGGAATTACGTTCTGATAATGGAGGTAAATCTCCTCGGTTCATGCTGGGTGTGCTGTTTTTCTGTTACAGCCCTGCACGGGGGACATCTCTCTTGAAACCTGGCAATGAAGAGGTGGTGTCACCCTGAGGGTGCTGCATGCTTGGGGACACCTGACACCAGCACCAGGAAAGCCAAGGTCCAGCAGCTCCATCCCTCACTCCGACCTGTCTGGCTCACACATCAGCCAAAATACAGCCAATGCATCCTCCCTGCTGCTTTATAACACAGAGCCAGCATGAGAAACTTTGTTTCAGATTCATTCTGGACCATTTCTTCATTAAGGAAGGGGTTTGAGATTGAAAAAAAAAAAAAAAAAAAAAAAACAACTGTGTTTTTTTTCCCCAGAGACCATATAGATTATACAGCCCAGTATATCCTGGGCTCACTAGCTGCATGGAAGTAATTTCTGCGTGCAGCCCACCAGACAAACAAATGAGCAAGGGCTGTGGCATCCGAAGGTGACCAGCAGCTTGCTGCTGCACGGTGCTAAAGGAGTCGCTCTGGTTTCACATCTGGGCCAAGCTGTTACATTTGTGTGACCTTTTAAAATCAGTGAACTTTTTGAGAAATACACAGGCAGCCAAATATTTAGGTCTTCCAAGTTACTGTGGGCCATTAAGTATTATTTACTTATCACAAACACATGGCTGAAGAGAGACAGAGCTGTCCAAAGTTTGGACTGCGTGTCAACTATTCACTTAATGTACTTTCTCGATCATTAGAGATGAACACTGTTTGTCACCAAGAGCTTAATCAGAGTCCATTCTTGGTGGGTATGGATATCCAGCTCTGTCCTCCCAAGGTGTTGGGTCAGGGCTTCCCCATGTTCCCAAGGATGGCAGCATCCACATGCCCTGATTACAGATACTCCCTCTGGGGTTAAAATGGTTGTAGATATCTAATACCATCAGTCCCAAGGAACAAATACAATGCCAGTTGTTGCTGGTTGATTTGGGGGTCCCTAATCTGAGAGCCTTTGAGGAATCTCAACACACAAAATGTACTGAATGCCAAAGCTGCTAAAAATCCAGAACATTTAGAATAAAATGTCAGTGTGGGAACACAGAAGCTGAAGACCTTAAAGTCACTTCTGTGCCTAGCCTCAGCTGTTCAGTCTGTACATAGCTGCCAGCATCAGAGTTAAACATTTTTTGTGCAGGAACCTGTGGAAATCTCCCAGTGACCAATTTATTCCCAGGGTCATTTCACTCAGGGAAGATGCACACACCACATTTTCCAGCAGGCATTGCTCATCCTCTTTGGCTGCTTTCATAGAATCACAGAACCACCTAGGTTGGAAAAGACCTTCAAGATTATCAAGTCTGACCATCACCCTGAAATACCAAGTCTCAGCACTAAACCATGTCCCTCAGTGCCACATCCACACATCTCTTAAACGTCTAGGGATGGGGACTCCACCACTTCTCTGAGCAGCCTGTTGCAGTGCTTGACCACCCTCTCCATCATGATATTCTTCCTAATGTCCAGTCTAAACCTCCCTGCTTGCAGAGCACAATATTCAGAACTGTAGTTGTGCTGCTGAGCTACTACTGGTCACATCCGTGACAGAGTATTATCTTTCCTCCCTGCACAGATTACAGCAAATTCAGAGCATAAGGACTCTGCAATTTATTTCTGCTTGTTCCTTTATATAGCCATATATACATAAATGATTTTGCATTTAGTTTTATTAATACTAAAAATATAATTTTAAAATCTAATGTTTTGTTGCATGTGGGCCCCCATCTTTGCAATGCTACAGCACGAAGCACACAGGAACCTGTGCACAGGAATGTACACTGAGTGCTGCAAAGAGCAACGTGCAGAGGCAGAAAGCATGTTGCAATGTCCACGCGCTGTTCTGGGCAGTGTTTGTGTTACTGTTTTCAGTCCTCATTGCAATCTAAAAAAAAAAATTAGAACTGCTCAGTGCAGTTGTACTACTTGCTGCACCGGGACACATCGCAGGCTATCTGCATCAGCAAAATACCAAGCTGCCATGGAGGTCTCTGCCGAGGGAGCCACCTCCGTCTGCCCTGGGGTCACGTACATATTTCTCCCCTTTCTGCCGCCTTCTAGGAGGAATCTCTTTGAATTCATGAAAACAGGGGATCGGTTACTCTGTGCAAGTTGTGTCAGGTTAGGTCAAGCAGGAGCCACCAGAGAGCTCGGGAAAGGCAGCATGGCCAAGCTGGGCCAGTCTGGCCTCTGCAAAATAAAATAAAATAAAAATGAACTGGTGGTGGGAGAAAAAAAATGGAGAAGATAGAGGGGAAATCTCACAGAATGTGGGATTTCACTTCCATCCTTGCAAAATCTTATTTAATACCAACAGTGACAGTGTTTCAATGTTATTTTTCCCACAGCAAAATCTCTTTTGTTCTTTTTTATAAATCTGCCTTTTCCAGAGAGAACTTTCCATCATAAAAAATTTTAGTTATTTTTATATAAAAATGAGAAAACAAATTTGCAATGGAAAAAAAAAAAAGTTCTGTTGTGTTTTGTTTTGTTTTTAAGTAGAGTCACTCCCTACCTTTGCTGTCATTATTTTCCCAGGCTAGCACTGGGGGGAAGGTGAATTGAACTAGCAGGGATTTCAAGGGTATAGTGTTTCTGAATGAAATTATATTTTTTATAACTATTAAAATGAGAGATTTGGGAGCTGGTGTTAACACAGAAAAAGCCACAACAGGGGGTGGGAGAGACATGAGAATGAGCAGAGAGCATCACCTGAGGGGTTGAGGGACCGTGCCCTGTGAAACCATAGCACAGAGACTGGGGAGGAGCTGTGCAAAGCCTGGAGAGCAAAGCTGAGTGCACAAGGAACATAGCCTGCAAAAGAAAAAGCACAGGGAAGGTGTGAAACAGGAGGGTTGTTAGCCTGAGCAAAGGGCCGGGATGGTTATTGATCAGCAGTGCTGGGCTGTGATGGAGCAGAGATGTGTCAGAGCCTGGGCGGGTACAAGGGAGCCAAGTGAGTGACCAGCAGGCAGGGCATGGCAGCACTAAAAGGGATGGATCACTCCGGGGCGATGGTTTGTGCTTGCTTCATTATTTAAAAGTAGGCTGAGGCAGGTAATTACTCATGAGCCTGACCACGAGATATTTAGCAGTTGAACCACAGGAGGAACTGCACGCACAGCCTACCTCCGCCTGGCAGGAGGTAGAAGTTGATGATTAATACAGCTGAAGTCACTTTACAGCTCGCCTCTCCACAGGCCCGTTCTCCTCAAGGAACAGGTCTGCTGCGAGCAGCCAGGCTCCTGCCAGCCCTGGGATGCTCAGAAATGCTGCAGATACCTCGCAAGGTGATGGGGGAGCCAGGCAGAGCCACAGGCTGAGCAAGAGGTGGACACTGTGCTCTTCATCTCCCCTGAGGACAGAAGGGACAAGGCATGGCAATGCCAGCCCGAAGTCATAGCCCTACGAAGGAGCCCAGCCTGTTTGCATGTGCTGGCTTCTGAATGTGCACCTGGGGGTGCAGAGCTCAGCAATGGCTTTGTTGGGCTGTACTTTGCCTGTTGTGACAGCAAGAGTCTTGATTGTGAGCAGCACTATGAAACCAGCGAGATAGATGTAACCAATGAGACAGATGTAAGCACCAGATGATACTCAATACCAGGAATGACCTGTCTTATATGTCCTCTCGCCGTTCTGGTAGAAGCCTACCAGAATGCAGGACACATGTTTTCCAACTCAATAGCAGGTATCCAGCTGGAGAAATGTGTTTCCCTGAATTATGGCCATATGCTATATATCCCGCTTCAACATATCATATCATGTTCCATCTGCACAGAATTTGACACTGCATAAAACAATCTGCTTTGAGTTTGAACGCATATACTTCCTCGCACAAAACAAAACCCTCCTGCTGAAATGGCCGCAAATCCAAATGCCTTGCAGTTTCTGGTGAGGCTCTGCCACAAAAAAATTAAAAAAATAAAAATAAAAATAAAAAGCAGAACCAAAGACGTAGGGAGGTGAAGGCATCAAACAAATTCCACCTTCTCACTGATAACCTTGCCCTAAAGGCTGGGCAGAGTGGAAAGAGCAGGGCCCAGAGCATGAAATAGCAGCAGACACGCTAGCGCTATCGAGCTATACAAAGCACAATGCGTAGGAGTACATTGTTCGGGCTTTCTCAAGGCTGCTCTAGCTCTTCCACATCTGTAACAGTGCAGCACTTAAAAGGGAGCCAAAGAGTAGATGCCTCAGCAATTTCTAATGCTATAGTGCTCGGCGGTATTGAAAAATTCAGAAAACGTTCATGCACGAAGATGGCTCCTCCTCACATGGACAAACTGCTAGGGCACGTCAACGTGGCCAAAAGAAAAATCCACACGCAAAACAGAAAAAGGGTTGTTGATTTTTTTGTTTGCTTGTTTTCCCAAGAAAATCTAATTATTTTCGAACTGTTTGGCATGTGGCCCCAGGATGATCCCATTTGCTTTACCCCCTCCAGCATTCACCCTCTCCTAAGGAGGCCCATTCCTCACTAGGAAGAAAGTCAGAAATGTTTGAGAAGTCCTTAACGTTGAACACCTCTTCTTTATTTCCTCTCTCTCTCCCCAGACCCTTCAGCTAGATTTGCTGTAGCTGCTTCATATGTGGTGGCTCTGCTACCTCTTTTGTCAGTGGTGAACTTGTTTGCCTTGTCCTTCAGCAGACCTGCCTTTGGCAGAGACACATCCTGGGTTAAACAGTGTTGTAGGGCTCTAGTTTCAAAGAACAAAAAGAAACAGCAACTAAAAGATAATGAAGGGTCAGTACAATTTCAGCACAATTAATGAAAAGTGGTGACTTGGTGTTAGGTATTGGCAAAAAGAGACAGGAATATGTTTAACAGCATTCCAGTTCCAACAGTTACTTATTTCATTAAAATAACAGGAAAAATCAGCTAAAACTGGGGAGTCTGTGGCATCGTGGATGCTGATCTTCAGTGGTGGAACATGTGTGAATGGGTATATGAACAGAGCAGGTACTCCACATCCAGCTCATGGCTGGCAGGCACATCTGAGAGGTTCATTCCTCCTGAGCCTGCAGGATTTCTGGTTCAGGATGGATCAGAGCTTTCTGTGTGCTTTTATCTGGCCAATCACCATGACATACAAAACCCTTCAGAGATCTTCATCTGGCCAAATATTAATAGCAAATGATAAAAAGAGGAGTGATGCCAAATTAACAAAACCCCATCTCTGAAAAGTCTCTGGGAGTCAGCTACCGTACATGGCAGCATCAGGTGCAGCGTATCTACTGGAAAGTTGAGATAACTTTTTTGGGAAACCAAGGGTTTGGACTTTTATGGGCGGCATAGGTGTCAACAGCAGATCTTGTCTATCGAATGCACAGAAGCCCACCAAAACTGCACGTTGTTGTCATGCCATAAGCCACTGTCAGTTTTATGGTAGCAACAAGAGTCTCTTCCCATGCACAGGACTCCACTAGAGTGGGAGCAAACAAAGGGTCTCACCCTGAAGCATTCAGCTGTCCGCATTAAACAGAATGCCTTACATAAAGTTACCAGAGACATTTATTCCACTAATGACATCCCAGCAGGAGGACCATCCAGTCGAGGTGCCACAAAAGGCGTTGCAATAAATCCCCTTCTCCCCATTTTAAGTTGCAAAATCCAGGCCTGTATTTCCCAAGGGAGTTAATTGCAGATGAGTGCTTAGCAGGATTTTTAGGAGCGCCATGGCATCCATTCTCCTTGGTCTCAGGCAGCTAATGATGAAAGGACCTTAGGTGCTGTGACACTGCAGACAGTTCTCCATACACTGAGTCCCCAGGAGCTGTGCTGCTTCTTCTGATGGCCAGGGACCTAGTAAGATCCATCCAGGTAGTCATTTTTGAAAATATTTCAGAGAGAATAGAGAGAAAGAAGGAGAGGAAGGCCTGGTCTGTTAGCCACAAGCTGTCCATGCTCCCCACTTGTCATGCCCAGATAAAATCACCGGGCCCAACTGTTATTCTGTCAGCATTCAGCAGAAAACAGCAGAAAATGATCTGCAAGAACATAATCATTAATGTTCTAAAGCTGGGCACAGGACTTTGCGTGACCCCTAATCAATCCAAAGCACTATGGAGTACCTCCCATATCTATTATCCCAGTTATGTTATCCTGAAATATCCAGGGCAATGGGATCATTTGTTACCTCACATTCAGATTTCATCCCACTAAAAAGCCCAGACTCTTTCTGGACAGATTTTGCATCCTTTTCTTGAGATTATCTCACCTTAAATGTAATACTCTACTCTTCTTTCTACCATATTTGACTGTACTTATGTCAAGCCACCCCTTTAATGTAGCAAGTTCATTTGGAAATCCATTTTCTTAAGTGCTTGAGCTTCATTTCACTCTTATCAGAGAAGAAAATTAGACTAGCTGGATATCATTTGTTTTGGATAAATTCATGTCAGCTGTTTTTATCACATCATCATTCTGCAGTTTTAAAGCACACAATGTTGTTTTTGCTTTTTTTTTCCAGTATTTTTCAATGTATTTGAGATAGCTGAGACAGGCTGGCTGATCTGTAATTCTTGGTAACTCATAATTCTTCCATATTTTTAAATATAATTTTTACTATTTGAAAAAATTACTGTGGCTGACTCTTTAATTATACCAGAGAAACTGTCATCAGGACTTGAGTACATTTAATTCAAATGTTCTTTCACTTTTTTTTTTTTTTCCCTGTGGTCTGTGTTTCAGTTCCCTTGCTAGCTCTAAGAGTATATGGCCTCTTGTATCAGGTAAGCTCTATTCATAAAACTGCTTCACACTTCAGCCTGCCCTGTCATTTGTCCTTTGTTTGCCATCCCCCTGAAGTGATAATCTTTTTCCTTCTTTTCCTCTCATATATTTTTCTGTCCCCTTTTACATTCTTTACACGTTAGCCTTTCTCTTTTGCTAATCATACGATCATAGAATCATTTAGGTTGAAAAGACCTCTGAGATCATGAAGTCCAACCATTGAGCTAGCACTGCCAAGTCTACCATTACGCCATGTCCCTAAGCACCACATCTACATGTCTTTTGAAGACCTATAAGGATGGTGACTCAATCACTTCCCTGGGCAGCCTGTTCCAATGCCTCACAACACTTTCAGTGAATACATTTTTCTTAATGTCCAACCTAAGCTTTCTGTGGCACAACTTGAGACCATTTCCTTTTGTCCTATTGCTTGTTGCTTGGAAGAAGAGACCAACCCTCACCCCACTAAAGCCTCCTTCAAGGTAATTATAGAGAGCAATAAGGTCTCCCCTGAGACTCCTTTTCTCCAGGCTGAACAACCTCAGTTCCCTCAGCCATTCCTCATAAGACTTCTCTTCTAGACCCCTCACCAGGTTTGTTGCCCTTCTGTGGACAGGCACCAGCACCTCGATGTCCTTGTACTGAGAGGCCCAAAACTGAGCACAATACTCTAGATGCAGCCTCACCAGAACTGAGTACAGGGGACAATCACTTTCCTAGTCCTGCTGGCCACACTATTTCTGATACAAGCCAGGATGCTGTTGGCCTTCTTAGTCACCTGAGCACACTGCTGGCTCCTATTCAGCTGGATATCGACCAATACCCCCAGGTCCCTTCCCATCAGGCAACTTTCCTGCCACTCTTCCCCCAGCCTGTTGCACTGCATGGGGTTGTTGTGGCCCAGATGCAGGACCCAGCATTTAGCCTTGTTGAACATCATACAATTGGCCTCAACCCATTGGTCCATCCTATCCAGATTCACAG
This sequence comes from Anas platyrhynchos, assembly GCF_047663525.1. NCBI lineage: Eukaryota > Metazoa > Chordata > Aves > Anseriformes > Anatidae > Anas > Anas platyrhynchos. The sequence continues at coordinate 23,678,189 of NC_092588.1, read as the reverse complement.
AATCACAGAATCACAGAATTTCTGGGTTGGAAGAGACCTCAAGATCATTGAGTCCAACTTCTGACCTAACACTAACAGTCCCCACTAAACCATATCCCTAAGCTCTACATCTAAACGTCTTTTAAAGACTTCCAGGGATGGTGACTCCACCACTTCCCTGGGCAGCCTGTTCCAATGCCTAACAACCCTTTCGGTAAAGAAGTTCTTCCTAACATCTAACCTAAAACTCCCCTGGTGCAACTTTAGCCCATTCCCCCTCGTCCTGTCACCATGCACGTGGGAGAACAGGCCAACCCCTCCTCGCTACAGCCTCCTTTAAGGTACCTGTAGAGAGCAATAAGGTCACCCCTGAGCCTGCTTTTCTCCAGGCTGAACAGGCCCAGCTCCTTCAGCCTCTCCTTGTAGGACTTGTTCTCCAGGCCCCTCACCAGCTTCATCGCCCTTCTCTGGACCTGCTCAAGCACCTCCATGTCCTTCTTGTAGCGAGGGGCCCAAAACTGAACACAGTACTTGAGGTGCGGCCTCACCAGAGCCGAGTACAGGGGGACGATCACCTCCCTAGCCCTGCTGGTCACACTGCTTCTGATACAAGCCAGGATGCCGTTGGCCTTCTTGGCCACCTGAGCACACTGCTGGCTCATATTCAGCTGACTGTCCACCATCACTCCCAGGTCCTTCTCTGCCTGGCAGCTCTCCAACCACTCATCTCCCAGCCTGTAGCTCTGCTTGGGGTTATTGCGCCCCAGGTGCAGGACCCGGCACTTGGCCTTGTTGAACTTCATGCAGTTGACCTCAGCCCATCGGTGCAGCCTATCCAGATCCTCCTGCAGAGCCTTCCTACCCTCGAGCAGATCGACACACGCACCTAGCTTGGTGTCATCTGCAAACTTACTGAGGGTGCACTCAATGCCCTCATCCAGATCATCGATGAAGATATTCAAGAGGACCGGCCCCAGCACCGAGCCCTGGGGAACGCCACTAGTGACCGGCCTCCAACTGGACTTGACTCCATTTACCACGACTCTTTGGGCCCGGCCATCCAGCCAGTTTCCAACCCAACGAAGCGTGCACCAGTCCAAGCCTAGGGCAGCCAGTTTCTTGAGGAGAATGCTGTGGGAGACGGTGTCAAAAGCCTTGCTGAAGTCAAGGTAGACCACATCCACAGCCTTTCCCTCATCCACCCAGCGCGTCACTTTGTCATAGAAGGAGATCAGGTTCGTCAAGCAGGATCTGCCTTCCATAAACCCATGCTGACTGGGCCTGATCGCCTGCTTGTCCTGCAAGTGCTGCGTGATGACTCTCAAGAGAATCTGCTCCATGAGCTTCCCTGGCACTGAGGTCAAACTGACAGGCCTGTAGTTCTCCGGGTCAGCCCTCCGGCCCTTCTTGTAGATGGGCGTCACGTTTGCTAGCCGCCAGTCAACTGGGACCTCCCCCGATAGCCAGGACTGCTGATAAATGATGGATAGGGGCTTGGCCAGCTCCTCTGCCAGTTCTCTCAGTACCCTTGGGTGGATCCCATCCGGCCCCATTGACTTGTGCACATACAAGTGCCGTAGCAGGTTGCCAACCAGTTCTTTGCGGATAGTGAGGGCCACCTCCCGCTCCCTGTCCCCTTCCACCAGCTCAGGGTACTGGGTATCCAGAGAACAACCGGTATTGCCGCTAAAGACTGAGGTGAAGAAGGCATTGAGCACCTCCGCCTTTTCCTCATCTCTTGTAACTAAGTTTCCCCCCGCATCCAGTAAAGGATGGAGATTCTCCTTAGTCCTCCTTTTTGTGTTGATGTATTTATAAAGACGTTTTTTGTTATCTTTAACGGCAGTAGCCAGATTGAGCTCCAGATGAGCTTTGGCCTTCCTAATTTTGTCCCTGCAATATGCTGTGATTCTGTGATTACTGGACCAAAGAAGGTGATTTATCCGAACACCAGGCCTTACATCCCAACACCACCAAACACCAAGCACCCCAAGGCAATGGGCACCCAAACATCCCTCCGACACAGCGGGCCGACCAGCCCAACACCGTGTGAGGAGTTGGACTTGGTGGTCCTGAAGGGTCCCTTCCACCTCGGGGTATTCAGTGATCCTATAATGCACACCGCCCAACTCCACAAAGGGCATAACCCCGCCCTCCATTGTGAGGTCACGCCGCGCACCCTATAAATTCCAGGCGCACGGCCCCATTGCCAGTAGCAGACGCTGTCTCTGCACTGGTGCGACTGGTGCGACTGGCAGTAGACGCTACAGGGTCAGGGGCTGCTGGCCCTCGCAGACCCAGTGAAGGTGACCGACCGTCAGTGGCCAAGGGCCACAGCAGTCAGAGTTCAGCCAATTCTTCCTGTCCCCGTGGCCATGGTGCGGGACATTGCAGGAAGGGGACCGATGGGGCCCAGCCGCCCCACGCCCCGATGGAGCCCAGCGCAGCTCAATGGCAGCTCTGCGCAGCAGGAGGAGCGCAGGCTGGAGCTGCAGGCACTGCGTGCCAAACTGGAGGCCGAGCGCCTCCACAACCAGGAGCTGCGGTGCCACTTCGCCGCAGAGATTTGCAAAATGAAGGAGGCGGAGGAGAGGGAGCGGCAGCTGCTGGTGCAGCAGCTGCAGCGCGAGTGGGAGAGGCAGCAGGCCCTCGACGTGCAGCGGCTGCAGGAGCAGCAGCGGCAGCAGCGCGCCACCGAGACCCAGCAGATGCTGCGCTGGAAGGCGGCCGAGCTGCAGGCGGCGCAGGAGCCGCTGCAGAAGGAGCGCGACGCTACCACGCACCAAGCGCGGGAGCTGCAGCGGCAGCTGGCCGACGAGCTGCGGAGGCCTTGCACGAGCAGCAGCGCAGCCCGCGCCAAGCTCCAGGCTGTCCTCAAGGAACTGCGCTGGGAGATGCATGGGGACCAGCCTGCCCGCATCCGCCAGCTGCAGCATGAGCTGAAGCTGGAGAAGAAGCTTTTCGTCAAGTACATTGTGGCGGGCTTCGAGGACGAGCAAGAGGACAGCCAGGGAACAAAGGGCCAAGAAGACCAAGAAGGGCCCTTGGGCAAGGCAGAGCCAAAGACGCCAACACGGGCTCAGCCTGCCCAGGACGCACCTCAGCAGGGAGCCAAGGAAAGCTGTGGCTCCGAGAAGGGCAGCAGCCGCCGCCCTGTGAAGGACGCTCACGTCCAGGTGAGGAGACAGGCTGAGGAAGCTGGGGGTGAGAAGGCTCCGGGGAGACCTCGGGGCGGCCTGAGGTCCCTAGAGGGGGCTACGCGAAAGCTGGGGAGAGACTCTGTCAGGGAGTGCAGTGGGGGGCTCAGAGGAACGGCCTGAGGCAGAGGAGGGCACGTTTGGGTCAGGTATCAGGAAGAAATCCTTCCCCGGGAGGGCGGCGAGGCCCTGGCGCAGGCTGGGGGGGCCCCAAACCTGGCAGGGGCTGGAATGAGGTGGGCTTTGAGCTCGGGCTTTGAGCTCCCTTCCAACCCGACCCTTTCTCTCATTTGGTGATTGCAGGTTCCAGAACCTTCCGACCAACACAAGGTGCTGCCAGGCACGCTCAGGTGGATGCTGGAGCAGCACGCCCGCCTCCAGCGAGCCATGAGCGGCCTGGAGAAGCAACGCCAGGCCCTGGAGGCAAAGCAATGCCTCCTGAGAGAGGCAAGCACCAAGGAAGAGTGCCAGGAGCTCCAGATGCTCCAGGAAGCCAAGGAAAAACTGGTGGTGCTTACCGAGCAGCTGGAGGAGAAATGCAGATCCCTGCTGAAGATCATCCACCAGGCCAGCAAGACTCCAGGGCCTCCACCCAGCCAAAGCTCTGCTGAGGCACTGCCACCTTGTGAGAGTGCCCCCAGCCCAAGCGAGGAGGTGCTGGTTGCCCAGCTCATGCAGCTGAGCAAGGAGAAAAACCGACTGGAGGAAGAAAATTCTCGCCTCCAAAGGCAGCTGGACGCAGCAATGGAAGTCCAAGCTGAAAATGCTGACCTGAAGAAGCAGGTAGAAAAAATGGCAGAGGAGCAAAACTCTGCCCTGCAACAGGTCAGCGAGCTTCAGGCCCAGCTGCAAGAGGCAGAGTGCCAGCTGAAAGCGCTCAAGGAAATTGCAGATAGAGGGCCACAGCTGGAGAGAGAACACCTGGAGACACAGCTGGCGCTCCAGAAGAAAGAACAGGAGCTCGAGAGCTTGCAGAGAGCTCAGGCAGAAGGCAAGAGGCAGCACGAGGAAGCCTCGCAAATGTTACGAGCCCAGGTCGCCGACCTGGAAGATCGGTGCCACCATCAAACCAAACAACTCAAGCTGCTCGCTGAGGAGCTGCAGCGGCTGCAAAGCGAGCAATCCAGCCCTGCCACTACCCGTCTGCCACAGCTCTCACCTACCCACCCAGCCACCTCCGAATCCCAACCGGCAGAGGACAGCCCAGGGCCCTGCCTGCCTGCAGAGGAGGGCGCTGCGGATGAGAGCCAAGAAGCGGAAACTTGGCAGCAGCCCTTCGACCTGCAGGCTTCACTGGGACAAGGACCAGCAAGGATTCGGAAATTCCTAGCTCTGAACAGCTATGACCCTGCTGATAGTCCCAACAAGCATCTGGAGCGAGAGCTTCCCCTCACGGCGGGGCAGTTTGTTTATGTCACTGGGGAGATGGATGAGGATGGCTGGTATATAGGAGAGCGGACAGACGGCAGTAGAGGCTTCGTCCCCTCCAATTTGGTGGAAGAAGTGTTTGACGACCTGAGCTTGACAGCAGTGCCGCCAGATCTGGGGGATGTCCTTCTGGACACCAATGAGGGGGAGAGCTCCACTGACAGCAGCAGCAGCAGCAGCAGCAGTGGGGAAGCCAGGGATGATCTGGACAAAGAAATCTGTCCCGATATGATGGCTGCATGGGCCGTTGCAGAAGCCTTCCTGGAGGAGCTGCGTGACGTGCTCAAAGAGGACGAAAAAACCTCCAGGGAAGGAAACGATGATTCCAGCGACCCCTTCTGTCTCTCATTCATGATGGAGGAGGAGAAAGATCAGGGTGGGGGTGCCGATGGCACCAAAAGTCAATAAAACTGTCAACAATAATGAGCCTGGCCTTGGTGATTCTTCTCCAGAAGGTTTATAGAAATGGAGAAGGACTTCTTTGCCCTGCAGGTCACTGCACGCTGGAACAGGTTGGCCAGTGTTATAAATGAAGTCTCAACTCAATCTAAATTGTGTAATATTTATAAAACAAATATTTCTAAAAGGTATAAAAGGCAAGTCAACAGTGCTGGGTGTGCGGGGAGTCTATGCTCCACCAACACGCACACACGAACATCAAACATTCTAAATATACAGAACATCGCTTTCCATACTAAACCCGAGTATGCCTATACATAAGTACAATCAGGAAAGGTAACAAACAATCCTTTAAGTTCCATGACTTAACAGTCTCCATATTCCATTCCTTTTCTTGACCACAAATAAGGCTCCATTTTCCATTCCTTTTGAACGATATGTCTCGCTTTAAGTTGTCAAGCAACTCGGTCTTTGGGCCTTATGTATCCCGTTCTTCCCGGATTGAAGAAAAGCATATCCATCTCCTTTTCAAGGCCCTACCCCAACCCTAACCGTAACCCTAAACTTAACCCCAACCGTAACCCTAACCTTAACCCCTACCCCAACCCCAACCCTAACCCTAATCCTAACCCTAACCCCAAGCCATAACCCTAAACCATAACTCTAACACTAGCACTAACCCTAACCCTCACCCTCAACCTTACCCTCACATTAAGCCTCACCCTCACACTTACCCTAACCCAAACACTAACCCTAACACCTAACCCTAACGCCAACCCTAACCCTAACCTTAACCCTAAACCTAACCCTAACCCCAAAAAGTGCCCCCAAGGGAAGCCTTTGGGTACACCTTAATTCCCCAGCGGAGACTTTACGCAACCCCACATGCAACTGGACTCTGTGTTCGCTTTTTCTAAACAACCCTAAACGTAACCCTAACTGGAACACTGAGACGAATATAAAAGAGGGCCCCAGAAAATGCGTACAGAGCCCCTTTCTCCCATCAAAAAAAGCCCCCAACAGAAACCTTTGGGTACAGCTGAACTCCCCAGGGGAGCCTTTCCGCAACCCCCCACACAGCATGACTGTTCTTTTCACGGGCATCAAATTCCAAAATGAGAACTACTCTTAACTGAAGGTTTGCTCCACAAACGTCCTGTTATGGCTGTTTTGTCTCTTTATTGTTTTGTTTTGTATTAAAAACATCCATATGCAACAACACGAGGCTGCAAGAGGAGACGTTCAGTCTTAATATCAGGAATTGTGTCTTAGAAACGTGGTCAGGCTCTGGAACTTGCTCCTGCTGAAAGGTTTCATGACACCAATCTGCCAGTGGTCAGGAAGTGTTTGGACAATGATCTCAGACGTATGGTGTGTTAAAGAATGCTCCCGTGTGGAGCCAGGAATTGGACTTGATGATCGTCATGGGTCCCTTCCACCTTGGGATATCACAGAATCACAGAATTTCTAGGTTGGAAGAGACCTCAAGATCATTGAGTCCAACTTCTGACCTAACACTAACAGTCCCCACTAAACCAAATCCCTAAGCTCTACATCTAAACGTCTTTTAAAGACTTCCAGGGATGGTGACTCCACCACTTCCCTGGGCAGCCTGTTCCAATGCCTAACAACCCTTTCGGTAAAGAAGTTCTTCCTAACATCTAACCTAAAACTCCCCTGGTGCAACTTTAGCCCATTCCCCCTCGTCCTGTCACCATGCACGTGGGAGAACAGGCCAACCCCTCCTCGCTACAGCCTCCTTTAAGGTACCTGTAGAGAGCAATAAGGTCACCCCTGAGCCTGCTTTTCTCCAGGCTGAACAGGCCCAGCTCCTTCAGCCTCTCCTTGTAGGACTTGTTCTCCAGGCCCCTCACCAGCTTCATCGCCCTTCTCTGGACCTGCTCAAGCACCTCCATGTCCTTCTTGTAGCGAGGGGCCCAAAACTGAACACAGTACTTGAGGTGCGGCCTCACCAGAGCCGAGTACAGGGGGACGATCACCTCCCTAGCCCTGCTGGTCACACTGCTTCTGATACAAGCCAGGATGCCGTTGGCCTTCTTGGCCACCTGAGCACACTGCTGGCTCATATTCAGCTGACTGTCCACCATCACTCCCAGGTCCTTCTCTGCCTGGCAGCTCTCCAACCACTCATCTCCCAGCCTGTAGCTCTGCTTGGGGTTATTGCGCCCCAGGTGCAGGACCCGGCACTTGGCCTTGTTGAACTTCATGCAGTTGACCTCAGCCCATCGGTGCAGCCTATCCAGATCCTCCTGCAGAGCCTTCCTACCCTCGAGCAGATCGACACACGCACCTAGCTTGGTGTCATCTGCAAACTTACTGAGGGTGCACTCAATGCCCTCGTCCAGATCATCGATGAAGATATTAAAGAGGACTGACCCCAGCACCGAGCCCTGGGGAACGCCACTAGTGACCGGCCTCCAACTGGACTTGACTCCATTTACCACGACTCTTTGGGTCCGGCCATCCAGCCAGTTTCCAACCCAACGAAGCGTGCACCAGTCCAAGCCTAGGGCAGCCAGTTTCTTGAGGAGAATGCTGTGGGAGACGGTGTCAAAAGCCTTGCTGAAGTCAAGGTAGACCACATCCACAGCCTTTCCCTCATCCACCCAGCGCGTCACTTTGTCATTCCTCTGCAGGGATCCTACCCTTGAGCAGGTCAACACTCCTGCCCAGCTTGGGGTCATCTAGGAACTTAGTGAAGGTGCACTCAATCCCCTCATCCAGATCATTGATAAAGGTATTGAAGAGAACTGGCACCAGTACTGAGCCCTGGCCCTACTTCTTACACTATTTGTGACTGGCCTCTAACTGGATGTCTTTTTTCACCTTTTGTATAATGCATTTTTGCTGTCAGATGACCAAATGGCTCCTGACTCAGGCACCCTGGGTTCTTTCATCACTGTCCTTGCCAGAAGGATAGCTTCCTATGGGACCTTCAGTATATGAACGTTTACCAAACTGCCTGTTTCCTTCCTTCCTTTCCCCTTTCAGCCCCTCCCTGAAGGACCTTCACTATCAATTCCCTGAATGTGTGGAAATCTGCCTTACAGGAGTCATTTGGTCTTGCTCTCCCCTTCTCAATCCTCCTCACCAATGCATGAGCTCCAATTGTTTTTGAGCAAGTTCCTCTTTATTACTCATATCTATCACAGCCTTATCTGGCCGTGTCTCCTGTAGCTGCCTCCACACTTTGAAACAGAAAGTTGTCCCAACACATTCCAAAAACTTGAGGAATAGTGCTCTGCTGCTTTTTGTGGTTTTGTTTTTGATTTTTCTTACAACAGATATCTGATTAGATAAAGTCCTTGATTACCACTACCTCATATCCTCAGTACGCTTCTGGTAGTTGCTCAAAAAAATTGACATCGACCTCCTCTTCCTCTTTAGGTGATCATTAGTAGAACCATACTGTTCCTCTCTATTTTATCTCCAACAGCTCTGTCCCTCCCCACTTTCTGGCCACGCATTCATAATATGCCAGATAATACTCTTCCCTTTTCTCCTGCCTGTCCTTCCCACACAAATTACACTCTCCAATAATATTAAAGTGCTGCAATTTATTCTGCAGAGTCTGTGTGATGCTGATTAAAGTGTAGCCTTTGTTGTGTCCCAAGACTTCTAGTTCTTCCTGTTTATTCTCCATACTCTTAGCATTAGTGTAAAGACATCTCAGATGTTTGGCAGTTTGCCCTTACATTATCCCTTCTGTCCTTCTATGGTCCTCCTGCAATTTCCCATTTCCACCCCAGAAATGAGTTGTCAACCAGACCTCCAATTTTCCTATTCACCTGCGGTCCCTCCTGCCCTCCCAGATGAAAGCCAGTGTCCTTGAATCCTGCTCACTGGTTCTTCCCTAATGCTAAAATTCTGTCACTCTGAGAAATAATGGTATTTTGCTAATTAAGCAATGCTCTGCAAGATGGAAATTCCCCTGAGAGTCTTCATAAAGAACAGGGTGGAAAGTTGTTAGTAGAAAAGGGTTCTTGGGGGATAAAAGTCCCCAGGCTGATTTCAGGCTCCCCAGCTCCAGAGACAGGGTTGACAGCAGATGTAATTAAAACAAACACTAGTTTTGCAGCAGCTCGTGGTGGCCCGAATGCTAGCATGTGACCAAATATAGGGGCCCATCAGGCTGAAGCCAGGCAATACTAGCCCCAGTTAAAACCTTGGAAGAACCCTTCCTAATTCCCAGCTGTACAATGCACTAAATAATAACGTGTATTCACTGAGATTGGTCAGACCGAGCGGTGCTTTGCAGGGCTGTAGTCATCGAGGAATAGGCAGCTGATGAGCACAGCAGGGGTAACACACTGACTCTCCTCCCTCGAACAGCTGGAACATCCACAGTTTACAACCGGCCTGACATCGCAAAGCAACAAGCACAAATATTTGGAAATCTAACGGTATAATATAGCTGGATGCTGACAGGAGAGCCCCACTCCAGAGGAAAAAAACTCCTCACAGCACATAGCCGCTATGCGAGAGGACAAATTGCACGCTATTGCAACCTACTGTCCTGCTGCCCAGCCTCTGGATGACTGACAGGCCTGAACGTCAGTCACTCGGCTTCCCCAAGGCTTCAGATGTGCTTCTGAAGTAAAGGTGGAGAGATTACAAAGAAGGAAGCTTCATTTAATGTCAGCGACTTTGTCCCTCCACTAGCATTTGAGGTTAAACTCTGAGGTGTGAAAAATGAACCTGCTAATTTTGCATGTCAGTGAACAGACTAAGCTCTCATCTACATGGAGATAATGGAGAGGAAGGCTGGACCCATTGGTCATGTGAGGAGCGAGGGAGTACAACATTTTTCCACCAAAAAAAAAAAAAAAGGTAAAAATACAGCCCCCATAAATAAATGTAAGAGAGAACTTGGGGTCCATAAAGGGGGAACAGCACTTGCAAAGAAAGGCCTTAAGCTCCAAACCATTTTTTTCCATTCAAATACTCATTATTTAATTTTTCTGATGGATAATATCTGTATTTCAGAGAAGTGCAGGTCATATTTTTGTGTGTTTGAGCAACACAGCCAGTGGGATGGATGAATTGGGTAACACTCACTGATAGGCATCCCACAGCCAGGCAGGCTGTCTTCAGCTGTCTTCTATCTGCTGGTGTCTATTCCCACTACTTATTAGATTCTGCTCCCTCTTCTGGCCAGCAACATAATAAAAGAAATCATTTCCCCTTTTCAAATTTGATTTTGAGCACGGGGAGTTGAGAAATGGAAAAGAAAATTCATATTACTTTGGCAGGACAAAGAGATCTGAGCTACACATCCACTGAGTTACCATATTTGGATTTCTCTGTAACAAAGGCTTTCAGTATTTGTGGTAAAAGCTGAAAAAATAGTTACTGGTATTTTTTGTTCAGCTCACTGGTTAGCACTTGGGGGGAGAGAGGGACAGGGGCAGAGAGGGAAGACCATCTGTCAGCTCTGTTGTATCCTTTCACTTCTCCTCAGCACTGTGCTGTTCCTCTCAGTTTTGTACAAAAGAATACTGCAGAACTAAAAAAGGAAATGGAGAGAGATTCCGTCTTTAGGAAGAGCAGACTTGCCAAAATGGGCTCAGATGTTACATTAGCTATAGCATCCAAAGGACGTGCTCAACAAGGCCAGCGTTTCCTCTCTTGCAGCAAGTGAAGTCCAAAAGGTTTGTCTCCAAAGCAGATATTGCAGATTCTGACTATTTAGGTTGTTTGTTTGTTTGTTTGTTTGTTTGTTTGTTTTTTCAGGTCTTCTAATTCCCTTAGGAGATAAAAAATCAGAGACATTTGGTAAAAGAGCTTTCAAACCTTTTCTGCCCATCTGAGGCATCTCCTAAAAACTGGTTAATGTAGAAGGTACAAAGGGCTCTGCAGTGCACATCCAACACAGCAAAATCTTCACTGTTGCTTCTTAAGGATTTCTTTTGTGGAGAGCTTTCCTAGGCTTCCCCCAGCTGGACTTTGTCTGACCAAACTCCCTAAAAGCACACCTGAGGTGCCCCAGAAAGGAGAGCTCAGTGACACTGCAGCTTCCTACCAAGCGTGCCATGTACAGGCTTGCAATATAAGCGATATCAGGCTTCATGCTGAAAGGAATCTGCATGAAAAACAGTTTTAGCCAATGCATGGTCTTTACACCTGATGCACTTGTGCTCCCCAGTCAGTGAAATCAAGAGGCGAGTCGTTCAACCTTCAATCTCTTTGCTATCTGTGAATTTTGTAAAACCTCAGCTTTTTACATTGTGTTCATTTCCAGTTTACAGCACCTGATGTGTCTTGACTACCTTTGCCCAGAGAGTGCGTTCCAGCCTGTTGGGTTGTGGATTTTCTGTGTCATTTTTCCATTGCTTTTCTCCATAATGAGAGCAGGAGCTGATGACTACTAGACCAGGGAGATGGGAGCAGCCACCAAAGCCCACACCAGCCAGAATGCCACTTTAAATCCAGCTTTAAAACCATTTTTTTAAAAAAGCTGCTATCCCCATATCTACTATTAGTCCCAAACTCGAAGCACTAGCAAATGCTAAAGAGAAATATTCCTCTGGAAGTTGTATTGACACTAAGGCTGGACTCCTCTGCAGGTCCCTCAGCTGCTGCTGTTCAGATGCCTGGGCCCAGTCCTGCAGCCCTTTGTTCAAGCCCCAGTCCGAGCAGGAGGTTTGCCAGAGAAAAGTGTGCGAGATCAGATCTAGTGATCTGGTAGCAATTCCACTTTATATGAAAGGAACCTTGTTTTCAAACACATTCCACAGTTGCCGCAAGGTGAGCAGCTCTTGCAGCTCTTGGGCATGTAAGATGAGGCTTTTTTGGGGGTGTTTTGTTTTGTAATGGGGTCTCAGACCCCCCGGGCTGCCTGCACTCGAGAGCACCCTGTCCTCTGCACACATTGCCATGAGAGAGGACGGGACTTCTCTTACTGAAACAACTACTCAGTGAATAGTTCTTCATTATCTATGAGATAACCAGGAAAGATTTAATAAATATATTACCCATTGCATCAAAAAATAAATATCATTTATAAAACATTCATTATCTTTTGCTCATCATCATAATACAGTGTATATACACGTGCCCAGTACAGATGAGATTTACAAACGGTTGCCTGAATTTTTCCCACTTCATGCATTCTCCCCCTTACAGTACCGTAAATCACCGCATCAAACGCATAAAATCATAATGCAGCTTCTTGCAAATTTCTGCCACCAGCACATACCAAAGATCTCGTGAGATTACAAAAAAGTCTTCGAATAGGAAGAATGGCTTTAGGTAAGTCTTAAAGTGGCACTTGCTCCAACTCGGCTCTGCAGCATTTTAGCACTGGAGCCAGCATTTGAGAGCTCAGATCTGCTTAACCAAATAATAGAACATATAAAAGCAAGCTGACTTTTTGGAAAAAAAAAAGTTTAATAATACAGTAATAGTTGTAGTATCGTCCAGTAAAGGTGTATTGTAAAAATGTTCTGAATATTAATTTACCTCAGATAACTTTAGAGTTGTAAATACTTGCATTATAGTGAGGTAGACAGTAAAAAAAAAAAAAAAAAAAAAAAAAAAAAAAAAAAAGTTTCTTTTCTCCGTTATTAGCACAGAATTAAAATCTTGTAATAATATTTTAAGGAAATGATAATGTTAAGTAAGAATGAAATATTTGATTAATGCTTAATTCTGTACAACTCAAATATAAACTTTTAAAAATATTAGAAATTATAACATTTCGAGTGCATATAATGTTTTATACATTAAAAAAAAAAAAAAGAGAAATGCCTGTTGTTCATCTCCATTTTGCACTTTTCAGTCTGTTTAAATAAACGAATATTTACAACTTTTATATGAACAACAGTGCATCCCAGGCAAAATGTGCATTTTAAATTATTGCTCCTGGTCGAGTCTTTTTACTAGCATTTTATATTATTATTCTCTTCTCTCTCTTTTTTATTTTTTTTTCCATTTTCCACCAATTTGTAGCTCTGCGACGCCGGAGAAGCTAAAGACTCCGGCCATGAGTGGGGGAAAGCCTGAACCTACAAAGAGTTGCATCAGGAAAAGGGCTCGGCACGCCTCCAAGTGCACTTTCCTCGGGTGAAGCTGAGCCCAGAGGTGGGAAGGGACCAGCAAGCGGACACAAATGCCTTTTCCAGCGCCACACTCGCGTGTAATACTGCTGCAGGTTGCCAGAGCCCCGGAGCTGGGGCTGCCCAGGGATCTGGAGCTGCCCAGGGATCCGTCCCCGCCTCGCTGCACTTGGTCGTGAAATCCGAGGGAGTTTTCCTTTCCCCTTCACCCCGCTTGTGCTTTCTGTAACACTTCGCTCTTTTCACAGTTTTTTTTTTTTTTTTCATTGCTGTCTTAAAATATAACCTAACTGGTAATTACAATCTTGAGCAATTCTTTTTTTTTTTTTTTTTCTTTTTTTCCTCTAGGGGAGGGGGTGGGGAGGAGGCTATTTGCGGCCGGTAATCTTGCAGGAATGTGAAAGAGAGAGGGCAGAAATGAAATAGCCCTTTTCAGAGGAACTTCAGAGACGGGGCTCGGTCCGCTCCCTCTCCCTCCCCCAGTTGTTTTTTTTTTTGTGTGTGTGTCTTTGTTGTTGATTTTTTTTTTAATTTTTTTTTTTTTTTTTTGTACTTGGGGAATTGCCTTCACCTTCGGAGGGAGGGGAGATGGGCAGATAAAGCCCTGGTGGGGGAGGCACGGGAAGGGAGACCCGGCTAGGCGCTAGGAGGAGGACGAGGAGGAGAGGAGGAAGAGAGGAGGAGGAGGAGAGGATGAAGAGGAGAGGAGGAGGAGGTGAGGAGGGGAGGAGGAAGAAGAGGAGGAGGAAGGGAATAGGAGGAGGAGGAAGGGAATAGGAGGAGGAGGAAGGGAATAGGAGGAGGAAGGAAAGAGGGGGACATCGTCCCCCCCGCGGCTCCCGGCTCCCCGCCGCCCCCCTCCTCGCCCTTCCTCGCTCTTCATCCGACGTCTTCCTCGCCCTCCGCCGCCCGGAGGGGCTCCTCGGCCGCTACCTGCAGCCGCACGACTCGACCACCATGTCCTCGTACTGCTTGTACACCACGTTGTTGCCCGCGTCGATGTAGAGGATGCTGATGGGAGTCAATTTGGTGGGCACGCAGCAGCTGGGCGGCGTGGAGCCGGGGTCCATGGAGTTCATCAGGGTCTGGATGATGGCGTGGTTGGTGGGCTCCAGGTGGGAGCGCAGCGGGAAGTCGCACACCCCCTCGCAGTGGTACGCCTCGTACTCCAGGGGGGCGATGATCCAGTCGTCCCAGCCCAGCTCCTTGAAGTTGACGTGCAGGGGCTTCTTGCTGCAGCGCAGCCTCGCCTTCTTGCCGTGCCTTTTGCCGTGCCGGCTGGCCGAGGCGGTGCGGCGCTGCCGGGGGGGCCGGCGGCCGGCGGGGGGCTGCTGAGGAGGAGGAGGAGGAGGAGGAGGCGGTGGGGGAGCCCCCAGCTCCGCCCGCAGCTCCCCGAGGAGGCTCCGCCGCCGGGAGCGGGTGAAGACCACCAGCAGGGCCCTCTCCTGAGGGGGTCTCGTCCCCCTGCCGAAGCCCAGCCCGCGGAGGTCCAGCCAGCGGCGGGGCGGGGGGGAGCCGCGGCCGGGCGAGGCGCGGAGCTCCAGGCAGAGCTGCCGTCGGGGCCGCTCCCCCCGCAGGCCCTGGCGCACGTCGAACACCTCCCAGCCTCCGGGCCCAGCCTCCAGGCTGCGGGAGCCCAGGGGCAGCGGGGAGAGGCAGGGGAAGAGCTGCAGGAGGGGGGCGGCCGGAGGGGGCGGAGGGGGCGGCGGGCGGCCGCGGGGGGGGCGGCGGAACAGGCGCAGCTCGGCCCCCACCAGCTCCTCCTTGTCCGAGAGGGTGGACACGTCGAAGAGGTACTTCTGGCGCCTCAGGGGAGCCGGAGAGAGGTCGTCTGTAAGGGGGAGAAAAGAGGATTAAAAGGGAGTGCTCGGGGGGGGGGGAGATGAGGGGGGTACGGGGGTGGGAAGGGAGGGAGGGCAGGGTGCCCCAAAAACACCCCGGGGGGACCCCTGGGTCTGAGGTGGGGTCGGGGGGCAGAGGGAAGGGAAGGGAAGGGAAGGGAAGGGAAGGGAAGGGAAGGGAAGGGAAGGGAAGGGAAGGGAAGGGAAGGGAAGGGAAGGGAAGGGAAGGGAAGGGAAGGGAAGGGAAGGGAAGGGAAGGGAAGGGAAGGGAAGGGAAGGGAAGGGAAGGGAAGGGAAGGGAAGGGAAGGGAAGGGAAGGGAAGGGAAGGGAAGGGAAGGGAAGGGAAGGGAAGGGAAGGGAAGGGAAGGGACCCACACCAGACAGGAGACCCCATTCCCACACCAGAGGCAGCACATGGCAGCCCCTACTCAGGCATGGCCTTGGCCCATCAGCCCAGCCAGCATCCACAGTGTGCTTGTATACATGTGTCCACATGTACATATGCACATATATGCTTATATGTTCTTCTTCAAGAGAAAAAAAAAAAATAGACTTCTTTTTTGACACATGGGTGTACAAAATGCAGCACAGAAAGCAAACCAGATTCCCCTGAGCTGCTTTCCAATAAAATGTTTACAACCCAGCAAATACAAAAATTCCCAAAGCCCCCGGGTTTCCCCAGAAGCTAGTAAAGCTTGTGTATATTTCAATAGTAAAAGTGTCAGTGGAGCCTCTGTTCAGCAGCCCCTCGCCGCTTTTCCAAGCTCAGCCTGCTCCAGAGGCCGAAAGGGAGCCTAAAGAAATATACAGCCCCTGTTATTTATTGATACCAAAGGTCATCGCTATCCCTAATCAGTGTATTTCACAACCTCGGCTCTACTTGACAGGTCTGGGGGAACCTCCTGGGGGGGCAGGAGGGACAACGGGATGATTTATGGAAACCAAGACCCTTCAGGCATGCCACAGCGATGTAAAAATGAGTGCGGCTCAGCACGCAGGCCAGCAGCGCGGATTTATTTACGCACCGGAGCTGCATCTTCCCACAGCCACCGAGAGGGAAGAGATGGAGTGGGGGGGCTCCGGTGGGGACGGTGGGGAAGAAACCTGCCCCAGTGGCTGCCCTGGGGAGAGGGAGCCCTGTCGGGGAGGTCCCGGGGACAGACTGTAGGAAACAACCCCCCGAAAGCTGGGGATGCCCCAGGTGATCATAACAGCCCCTCTATAGAGCCGAAAATGAAATAAAATAAATAAAAACAGCCCTGGGGAGCGGCGCAGAGGGGGGTCAGCCAGAAGGGGGTGTGCACCCCGAGGGCACGACCCTCTCCTCGTCCTCCCCCCATGCCCCTCTCCTCCTCCCCCTCGCCTGTCGCCCCCCCAGCGCTGCCTGCCGGGGGCACCTGGTGGGCGCAACGGGGGCTCCTGGCATCGCAGGGCTGCGGCGAAGCTTTCCGCCTCCCTCCCTTTTCCAGCGACCCCCAGGGAAGCAGAGCACCCCCTGAACCCTGCCCTCACCCCCGGGGTTAGGATGCGACCCCCTTACCCCTGCCCTCGCCCCCCGGCGTTAGGACCGGCCACGGCTCCACCTCTGCCGAGGGGGGGGGTCAGGTTTGGTTCCCGAGGTAGATGCTCGCCCTCTTTGTTACCCCCCTTTCGGCATGGGGTGGAGGGGGGAGCGAGGGGCTGCTTCCAGCCCCGTGTCCCTCCGGAGCCAAATCTCCTCCCCCAGCCCTTTCCCGGGGGAGGGCACAGGTGGCAGCGCGGCGCGGCCCCGCCGGGGGTGTGGGTTAGGCAGCAGGGAAAAGAGGGGACAAACTCCCTTCGGGTCCCTGTTTCTGGGGTTGTGAAGGCTCTGCAGACCCTTTTTGGCGGAGTAAAGGGGGGAACCAGCTCCTCTCTGCGGCTCCCAGAGTTTTCCCCGCGGGGGTGGCCGTGCAAAACGCGCTCTCCACCAGCATCCTCCCACGTCGCAGCGCAGCCTGGAGGGTTGGGGCGCTCCGGTGGCCCGGCGTGTGGCCCGGTACGCTGGGGACAAGGCCACCGGGAGCAGGAAGGTGGCCCAGGGCGAGCGGGGCTGCGAGCCGGGCTCCGGCAGCAGCAGCTCGGCGGTGGAAAAGCCCCGCTGGTTGCGGCGGTCCCGGCTCTTTTGTCAGCGAGGGGCAGGGATCCCGGCTATTTGAAATAAGCGGCTACGGATCCGATCAGATAAACGCTATTTATTCGCTCTCGTAACCTAATAATTCCAGATGAATACATAATCCTAACCCGGGACTGGCTCGCTCCCAGTGCGGTCGAGAGGGTGGGAAAAAAAAAAAAAAAAAAAAAAAAAAAAAAGGAGAAAAAAATAACAAGAAGAAAAAAAAAATCAGGGAGAGAAAGCGGCACCTCGGGAGCCTCCAGAAGCAGGGCAGGGGTGGCTCTGCTTCGGGGACCTTTGTTCACAGGACGAGGGAGGTGCGGGGACACCCGGGCTGTCCCCATCCCTTTGTGCGTCCCGGGACTCGGCATCTCCGGGTTTCCTCCAAACCAGAGAAGGATTTGGGGTGAACCCCGTGGTTTCCACCACCCTGCTCAAAGCTCTGCCTTCTTCTCGGGCCAGCTGAGGCCGTCCCTATTGTTATTCCCGTTCCTGAATTATTTGGAGAGAGCCGGGCAGGGGGAAGCACACATCGCTGCAAACGCCCCGAGGGGACGTGTTTATGCTCGCAGCGTTAATTTAGACGAATGTTAGCTGCGTAAGGAGCATTAGCCTTATTCCCACTCGCCGTTGTTTATTTTTGCAGGCCAAGATAAAATATTGGGGGCGGGCGGGGGGGAGAGGGAAGGGAGCAGACTACGCCGGATTTAAGCGTGTGCCACCGGCGGGGGACGGAGCAGGGCCCTCCCCAAAGCTTTGGGACGGGGACAGGGGCAGGGATAGGGGCAAGGACAGGGGCAGGGACACGGGCAGGGGTCGGGGGGGCTGTGCCGAGCCCCCTGCCCGCCCCTTCCTGGGTTCTCCCCTCTTGGCGGTGCCGGCGGCTCTGTCATCCCCGCAGCGAAACCCCTTTTGGGGCCGCGACGTTTCCTTTAATTCCCCGTGGGAAGCACCTCGGGCTTCCCAGCCCCTCTTTGTCGCAGGCAGCCCGGCCTTTGAGGCGAGCCGGGGGTTAAGGAAGGCTACGCCGAGTTTCCCTTTTCATGGCAGATCAGGTACCGGGCTGCCGGCCAACTCATCAGGGCTCGGATCTGAACTTTACATCACTGCAAATTATACCCAAAACCGCATTCGAGAAGAATTTCCCCCGCTTCCCTAATTCTCTTTCGAGCCGGATTTAAACTCGCAAACCAAAAGCACATTTGCCGTTTGCAAAGACCCCTCGCAGCCGCTCGCTCGAAATTAAAGCCCGTGTAATTGGGACGGGCTGCCCCTTGCCTGCGGAGTCGCAACGCTGACAGGTATTTGCTTTCGGAGCCCTGCGAACAAGGGGCTGCGTCTCCATGTGTGGTATTTCCCCTGCTCTCAATTCCCTGGCTCCGAGCGTGTTTCCTTTATTTTTTTTTATATTACACCGGCTTGAGGAGATCGAAGCGTTTCGATCGCCTGGATGAAGAATAAAAGGGGAAAGACGGACGAATTCCTCGGGTGAGTTCCTAAAGCTGCCCAAAGCCGAGCAAACCAACGTGGGGGGGCTGTTTCCAGCCCCAAAACTCGGCGGGGAGGCACACGGCTGCAACCTACCTTCCATCCCCGGCTCGCAGCATCCGTGCCGGGAAGGCTGCCCCGGGATGGGCAGCGGCAGCCCCGGTCCCCGGCTCGGTTTCGCCGCTTCCCAGCAGCCGGTCCCGGTCCCCGAGAGCTCCGGGAGGGGCTCCGGAGGGCTCCGGGGAGGGCTCCGGGGGGCTCCGGGGAGGGCTCCGGGGGGCTCCGAGCTCCGGGTCCACCCGCCCCGCCGCGGGAGATGCGCTGGGGAGGAGAGGGGCTTCCCCGGGGGGGCTCTGCCTGCCGTAAGAGACACCGACACCCCCCCGTTTGCCACCGTTTCGCCCCCCGAAATATTTCGATCGAGGAGAAATCACGGCGTCCCCCTGCCCCTCCCGGCTTCGTTCGCGGCGCCGGAACGGGACCGAATATCCCCGGGGCTCGGAGCTAAGAAAAGCAGCGAGGGGACGCTTCGGAGGATTATTTCTGGGCGATAGAGCTGGAAGAGCCGAGATTCAGGGAAGGGAAAAAAAAAAATCCAAACAATATCCAGATCTGCCCACAACTAGCAAGGGCTGAAACGTCCCCTCTCGCTCGGAAACCACATTTCAGGCACACAACGAGTCCCGATCGCAGCCTGCCGCGAATCTCCGGCGCAAGGGAACGAGCATTTCTCCGACCAGCTGCTTTTTTTCTCCAGGACTGCGGAGGGAGGAGGAGAAGGAGGACGGCGAGGCTGCGGGCTGGGGGCTCAGCCGCTGCCCGGGCTTGGCCCGGGGCTGCCCCGGGTTTTCTCGCCTCCGGGTTCCCGGTTGGGGTCAGCCCAGCCCTGGCCACTGGAAATTGAACAGCCCCAAAGCGGAGAGCTCGATGCCACCGTCCTCAAAAAAATAATAAAATATAATAATAATAAATCATAATCATAATCATAATCATAATCATAATCATAATAAAAGGGACCTCCTAGCAAGCCCTGCCGGGGGATTTCTGGATTAAAAATAATAATAATAAAACAAAATAAAAATCGGTTGTAGGATGGGGTTTGAAATGAGCATCTCGACACGCTCGAACCCCCCCTTTCCCTTCGCCGAGCGACCCCGCAGCGCTACCTGTGCCGCGGGCGCTGCGCGTCCCCGCTCCGCCTCTGCCCGCGGAGGATTCCCAAAAGGAAACGAACGCAAACTAAGGAAAAAAAAAAATGAAAAAAAAAAATCATCGAAAAAAAAAATATTTTTCACCGAATTTGCCCCGGTAACGGCTTTAGAGCTCGCTCCTCGCCCGGGCGCACGGCTGGGCTTGGAAGCGGCTGCTCGCTGCCTCGCTGCGGCCGTCTGGTGTGCATTAGTGTTTTTATAAGGGGCTCAAACAAATCGAATACAAGGTCACCAAATAATTAACAGTTGCGAATTCCCTCCTTCCCCATTAAAATACTTCCCCGCTTATATTTCATTTTCCTTCTGCCAACGACAACACTGCCTGGGCAAAAGGCGCTGCGCGGATTGCACTGCGGCGCAGCTCTCGGTCCGCCCAGAAACCCGCTGTTTTGCATCAACATGTTGCACCAGAGGAACTCCGAGAGGGATTTACGCTCTCTCCTTCTGCCCTGCGAACAGCCGGACCACCTCCAGCCCCTGCCCGGGGGCTCCCCCCATCCTCCTCGCCCCCCTCGCTACCCTAAAGGCAGCGCACCCCAAGCCCATCCGATGGAGCCGGCGGAGGAAAAAGGGAGGAAAAAAGGAGACGAGCTCCCGTTGCCGTCCCCCCGTCCCTGCCGGGCGAAAATCCCGCTGCTCCGGGAGCCTTTCGGCCCCAAAAAGGTGGAGGCGAGACGAAACCCCGGCAGCCACCCCCCCACCACCCGCGGGTGCCGCTTCTCCAAGGACTCCCCGTTGAAAATCGCGCATCCCTCGCACGATTTGCTTTTCGGTTTGCTCCGAGCCGTGCCGCCGATCGTGCTCCTTGTGGCTTTGCTTGTTTAGGGCTGCCTTCTCCAGCTCCCTCCGCTCTCCTCTTTTTTTTTTTCCCCCCTCCTTTTTTTTTTCCTGCCTGGTGGAGCCCTTGCAGCTCCTAATTGTCCTGCCTTGCCGTGGAGCGCCAATGCTGGGGGTCCTGAGGCCAGCGAGAGCACCATCTGCGTTTTAATGAGTTACTTCATGTGCCAACAGTAATTTTCCTACATTCAGCTAGGTCCTGTCTGATCTTGCGACCGTAACAAGGGGGAGCGAGTGGGGGGCGGGAGGGGGTGGAGAAGGTGGAATCGCAAATCCTCTCCCCCCACCCTTTTTGCACTCTTTCTATCGCTGGGAAAAAAAAAATGCACATATATATGTATGTATATATGGCAGTGGTGCGGCTCTCGAGCTAGCCTGACAGGGATCCTATTAGCTCCAGGGGGAAGGAAAGAAAGAAGCCGAGAGCAGGGTGCGATGGCTGGGGCCGGGCCGGGCCGTCCAGGGGGGTGCAAACCCCATCGGGGAGCGATGCTGTGCGGCCAAAACCGCCCCCCTTTTTCGGCTGCAGTCCCCCCCAAATCCTGCCCACAAGGTAGGGCCACGGCCGTAGATAAAGCGCAGCCCGTCTAATTGGGTCCATTTGGGCGGCTATATTGTCTGCAAATGAACCGACAGCAAGTTTTTCCCCCCCACCCCCCCACCCCCTCTGCTTTCCCCGAGCAAAGGCTGCTCATCAGCAGCACCACCGCAGCTCGCCAATTAAGCGGGCTAGGAGCCCACGGGGAGGTGGGCAGCAAACCAGCTCCCACTTCAGAGGAACGGAAGCTTCTCTTGAAGTTTTTTTGGTGATGTGCCATTGGCTGGTCCGCTTCATTACGGGAGACTAGACAATATTTGATATGTTATGACATGAACACTCAATTAGATCACTGAGTTGAAATACTCCAATCAGTGGCTTGATGCTAAGCAACCCTCTGAAGGTCCAGCAGAAGGTCACAGCCTGTGACACATCAAATCAAAATCAATGGGGGAAAAGTGAGGCTTTCCCTTAATCAAACCGGGACTTCTGTTAGCAAATCACTTCCCCCGGAGTACAATCTCCCATGCAGCAAGATGAGCTAAATTTGTTAAATTAACTGTCTTTCTTCGGCTTAGCAAGAATAGGATGATCGCGAACGGGGCTTTATCTCCCCCGATTTTCCTGCGGGGGAAAAGCGGCCGAGGCCGTTCTTTTAAGGCTGAGCTTTCGAAACCCTGTGCCTGGGAAGTCCCCATCCCGCACCCCCTTTTTTTAAAGACCTTCATGGGGCGAAGGCGGAAAGCAAATCCCTCCTGTCCCCTGTCCCTTGTCCCTTGTCCCCTGTCCCTAGGAGCTGTCTGGGCACCGTCCTGCGCCCCCAGCCCCGACGGCGCCCCCGGCCCCGGCACCCAAGGGGCACCGAGGGACACCCAAGCCCCCGATCCGGGGGGGGGGGGGACACACGGGGACAAGGACGGGGACAGAGCTGTCCCCTGCAGGGGGTGTAGGGGACGAGAGGATGAAGGGTCGAAGAAGGATCCGGGTTGGTTTTGGGGCTGCTGCAGCTCCGGGGAGCAGTGGGGTTTGCGCGGTGCAGTGTTTGGTCCCCAAAATCGAGGGGTCCCGGCGAGTCCCGGGGGATCCCGGGAGGGGGCTGCGGGGTCTTCAGGATGGGGAGAAGGAAAAGACGCACGACCTTCGTTAAGAACCTCTTAATGAGTCTGTCATTAACGGCCCGCAAACCGGCATAATGCGAATTAATAAATACCTAAATAAATCAATAACTACTCGGGGGGCATTCTGAGGGAAGGGAATTTCTGTTTTCCCCCGGACCCGCACGCAACCTGCGCCCGCTGCCCTGAGTCCGAGCCATCAAAGAGCGAGGGGAAAGCAGAGCGAGGCCCCCCCCGGGGCTGCGGGTCGCGGAGGGGTCCCGAGAGCCCAGCGACATCGCTGCTGCCTTGGGGACAGCGGGGTCAAGGCCTGGGACACGGCTGTCCCCGTCCCCTCCCCGTCCTACCTGCGCCTCTCCCTCCGAGGGGCTCCCCGCGAGGGGCGCAGCCCCTGCCCCGGGGGAGCCGAGGGCCGGGTCCCCCTCATCCACGGCCACCCCCGGGGCTGTCCCCACATCCAGGACTTTTAAAGGAAGGGGGATGCGGCCCCAAACAGGCGGCAGCCCGCGGCTGAGCCCCGCTCCGCCCGCCCCGTCGGGGCACGTCGGGGCCCGGCGCTACCTGGGCTCGGGGCGGCCCCGGGCAAACGCCGCAGCCCGGCCCCGGCGCTTCCCGGGGCTCTTCCAGGTAAATCCCGATAAAGCAGGGCGGCTTTAGGCAGCAAATGTTTGCCCTCGGTCAGTTTGAACTTTCTATTTGCCTTAGAGCTGGAGCGATAAGGGAGAGAGATCTTTTCTTTGGCAGAAGGAAATAAACCAGAAGAGCTTTTTTTTTTTTTTTTTTTTTTTTCTTTCATTTTTTTTCTTCTAGGTTTCATTTACACCCGTGCAGATCGGGGGCTGCTTTTTCCTTGTCCCCGAGCCGATTTGGGGACGACCACGCGCGGCTCCCCGCACGCAGCTCCGGGATTCGCGCTGCGGGCCGCTTTGCTTTAAAATAAAAGCACGAGCTCCCCAAAGACACCGAGGGGGAGGAAAATAAAAAGAAGGGAAGGAAAGAAGAAGGAGAGGAAAGAAAAGCGTAACAACAAAAAATAAAGCCCGCTGCGGGGAGATGGGGGAGTACTGGGGGGGGGGGGGTCGGCGCTTACCTTGTC
The DNA here is from genome assembly GCF_047663525.1 of Anas platyrhynchos. Classification (NCBI taxonomy): domain Eukaryota; kingdom Metazoa; phylum Chordata; class Aves; order Anseriformes; family Anatidae; genus Anas; species Anas platyrhynchos. Next base: position 23,654,847 of record NC_092588.1, on the reverse strand, counting down.
CCCTATCCACGAAACTAGTGATGGTGTTGGCGGACTTGGACGACTGGAAAAAGCTGGCGTTGATGCCCAACTTCTCGGCGATGGAGTAGGTCCTGAAGAGGGACAGCATGTACTCGTGGGGCTCCGCCCTGGGGGGCGCCCGGCCCCCGGGCTGTCCCCCCTGCCTCTGCCGGCTCTCCCGGGGGGACCGCGGCGCCCTGCGGCCCCTGCCGCCCTTGGCGAGCTCCTCGGCGGCGGGGAGGGAGGCCGGCAGGCAGCACGGTAAATCCCAGAGGAGGCCGGCGAGCAAGGCGGCGGAGAGCAGGGCCCGGCTCGCATTCATAGCGCTCGGGGCGGCGGGGCGGCGGCCCGACGTGAGGCTCCGGCGGCCCGACGTGCGGCGGGGACTGCGCGGCCGAGCGGCGCCGAGCGGGGAACTGCACCCGGGCGGGCCCGGCCCGGCTCGGCCCGCCCCGCCCCGACGCCGCCCGGACCGCCCCGCCGCCCCCGGACCGCCCCGTGGGGCGGGCTGGGTGCCCCGGCCGGCCGGCGGCGGGGGGCCGAGGAGGGGCGATGTGGGGCGATGTGGGGCCAAGGGTGCGCGGAGGGGTCGGGGAGGGGAAGGGGAGACGCGGGAGGGGAGGGCCGATGGGGAGAATCGGGGGTGCGGGGCACCTGCGGGGGGTGGGGGGGGAGGTCTGAGCCAGCCCAGGGTCACGTCGTAAGTGGCAGTCGCAGGTAGCTGGAAGGAGGTGTGGGGAGCTGGGGTTGGCTTCTTCTCACAGATAATGTCCTAGGACTAGAGGGAACGGCCTCAAGTTGCACCAGGGGAGGTTCAGGGTGGAAATGAGGAGACATTCCTGTCAGAAGGAGCAGTCAGGCGTTGGGACGGGTTGCCCAGGGAGGTGGTGGAGTCACCGTCCCTGGGGGTGCTCAAGGAGAGGTTGGACGTGGTGCTTGGGGACACGGCTCAGTGGGTGACATTGGTGGTAGGACCAGCTGATCTTGGAGGTCTCTTCCAACCCTAATGAGTCTATGGTTCTGTGCTGTCTTTCTCTAACATCTGCCTGAGGGGGAACCACCCCAAGAGGAGGCTGGGGCCCAGGAATGGCAGCATGGGACCAGCAGCACCTGCAGGATCAGTGGGGCAGCCAGGGCAGCCCGCTCCTTGCAGGGCCCAGGTCCCTCCTGCACCGTCAAAAGGATTCACCCACCCAGATCCGTTTGGTTTTCAGAAAATTGTGTCCCCTGTTGTAAGACTTGTCTATCCAAATGATTACATCCATCCACCTCCAGGGTTCACAGCCCTGGACAAAGAGGACAAATTTGTGCAATCCCCTCTCTCCTGCTCCCTCCTTGCCTCTTCCCAACTCCTCCTTGCTATCCTGCCTGAACCACAGCACGCAGCCACAAACCATCCTCCTCTGCCTCCCCACACTGCTCTGCCTCATGCTGAGCTCCTCTGCTCTCCTCATCTTCCCCCACTGTCCTCTGTTCTGCATTTCTGCCATGAGGATGGTGAGGAGGGCATTCAAAGCCTACAAGGGACTCAGTTCCCAAGTCACCGAGACATCTCCACCGGGGAACAAAACCACCCTGGGGCAGCCCCACTGGGCTGGTGCTGGTCCCTGCCAGCCAGCGCTCTCCCAGCCAGCTCCCGGGCTTGCTCCAAGCTGTAGCTTGTGTCGGGGGCTGCCCCCAGCCAGCACTCTGGATGGGACCACATGGATGTGGGACACCCCTTATCACTTGGGTTAGAGAGGGCCAGTCCTTGGCTTGGCTTTTTCCTTGTCTTTCACTTCCCATGCCCATCCCCTGGCTTCACGTCTCCCCTTATGTTCATTCCCCTTCCCTTTAATCTGCTGCTTTCTGCTCCCCTCCCCTCAGCCCCGCTGCTCTGGTGCCTCACTTCTGTTCCTTCTGCTCCCCTTCGCCGTTCCCATCCTTCCCGCTCCATGCTGAGCATTTGGGCTATTTTTTCTGGCCATGACCCACTTTCTGCTGGAGCCTTATCGCTACTTTTTTTTTTGTTTTGTTTCCTCCTGCCCCTTTTGTGCCCTCCTCACCCTTTCCACGCTCCTCTCTGCTATCTCCCATCAGCTGCCCAGCTCCGGTTTCTTCTCTGCCAACTTCTGCCCAACCTGAGTCCCCTGGGGCCCATTCTTTTCTGTCGTGCTGCATTTCATTGTCCTATTTTCCCTTTTCTGATATTGTTCCGCTTCCCACATCCCCTCCTTGTGGTGCCCAGCGCTGCTGCTGCTGCACGGCTGCCCTTTCCCACTCCCACCCCGCTGTTTTCCAGGGTCCCCCTGCAGCTCCCCGCGTGCCTGTTCCCTTCCTCCCTTTGTCTCTCAGTCCCTCTCTCCCCTTCCCTCTTTGTTCTCCGCTTTTTCCTCCATCGGCCTCCTCTCCTCCCAAGGGAAGGTGGTTTCATACTAATGCAGAGCTGCAAGGGTCGAGTGGTCCCCAGAGCACCCCTCACCACGCTGACTTCATTTCTACCTGCTGCTTTCGTGCTTTTTGTGCACTCTCTGAAATCGACTCAGACGGCTGCTCTCCACCCCCATTCGTGTATCACGGGCCCGATTTGAAGCCCCTTGCACTCCACAGGGGTCTTTTTTGGGTCACCTCTTGGTGCTCGGGCTGGTCATGAAACCAGCACCCCAACAACGTAAGCAGGTAGCAGAAAGAGCAGAATAACCCAACCCGTGCTGCCCCTCGGCCTGTTTATGGCAGCGTCAGGCCCCGTCCCATTGACATGACCGAAGACAATGCCATTGTTCAAGAGCATGCAGTTAATTGTCACGACAGCGAGCTAAGTGAAGGACGGAGCGCAAGGAACTGAGAAGACGCGGCGTGCCGCGGCCCCAGCGGCGCGAGGGACTCGCAAGTCCCCAAATGCCTGGAGAAGTTTGGGGTCATTCTGGGGAGGAGAAAATTGGGAGGCTCAGGGTCTACGCACCAAGGCGGCGGCCCCGGGGCTCGCGGCTCGGCACACGGCACGATGCCGGCAGCAGCAACAATGAGAGCAGGGAAAGAAGAATAGCCGCGGCCAGAGAAGAATAATAGCATTTTTATTTTTTATTTAAATGGTTTCCTTTCCGGTTTTCTCAACAATAAAAGTTGGCCGGGCTTCAGGTTATAATTGCATTATAAATATTTTGTAACAATTTTCTGTTTGATATACATTTCTCCAAGCTGAAGCAATTTGGGGAAGCTTTCTAAACCGCAGTTTTAAAAGCTGTTTCCTGAATTTCCTTGTACAAGGACACACAATTTTCACATGTTTCGAATTTCTTGCTTTCTGTCAATTTTTCTATTCTGGAAAAAAGGATCACCAGAGGCAAAATCTGAAAACCAGGAGACGGCTAAAAGCAAATGTAATTTATTTTTTTTTTTCCCCTGAAAACTTAATAGAAATTTATCTCGTAATTATCAGTAAGGGAGCAGCTTTTTGGGGGGCTGGTGTAAGAGGTGGAAATTCATCCCTGCACAAGTGGTCAAGCGATGGCCTAAGCAACACTCGGTGCATCTCTATTTTGTGGGCTCTTGGAAGATCTACAAAAGGTGTGCGAGTGGCATTTGTACAGTGCTGATCAGTTTGCAGGCAGTCTCTCTTCCTCTCTTTTATTATTTTTTAATATTTTTTTTTCAGCTAGATTGTGGTTGATTTTAACACGAACGACCGCATCGCGTGCTTTTATTTCTGCGACCCCAAATCATCCTCTATTAGGATGACTAGCAAATAATATGGGCTTCCTCCTCCTTTACCACAAATAGCTCTTAGGGGCTGTGTTCAAATCACATAATCAGGGGGCAGGGATTCCTACGGGCATGGCAGGCAGCATAACATTTTTCTGAAACGCCCGTGTGGTCCATATGTGCCGATTTCCAGCCTCACACCAGCCCCCACACGCCGCGGCTTTGGGAACGGGACTTGTCTTCCAAAGGCCCCAGGTCTGGGGCATCAGGCTCTCGTCGCTTTCTTCTACAACATATTTAGCGTCTCTGCTTCCTTGCTGCAGCACTCCCGAAAATGTTGTTGCGCAGTGCCCTGTACTAGCAGGAATATTTGTTTTCGGGAGGTGGATTTTGACCCAGAAGTTGCTTCCACTTCCCAGAGCAACCTTCCTCCTTCCAGCTCCTCTCCCTCTCCCTCTCCCTGCCTGATCCCAGCTCACAGCATCCTCGAGAACACAGCACCAAGCTGCCTTCTCTTGGCCCACCACATTAGCCAAATTTTGTGTTTTCGCTTGATACAGCAAACCATCATTTTTTTCTTTTTCTCGGCGCGCATGTTTCAGCCGGCACACTTTGAAAACTGTTACATAAACCTCAAAAACCTAAGCAGACCAAGAATTTTAACCATCAAAACAACAGCATGAGAACCAAAAGGAGGTGAAAATAGGCAGAGCACACCTGGATAAATAGAGTTGCTTTAGAAAATCCTGCACCAGCCTTGTGTTGCGGCCCGGCAAGGAAAGCAGCTTCGCTCCCGGCCACCCCGTATGGGATGCGCGGCTCCCCCAGGGAAGCCCCACACTCTCTGCGGGCACTTGTGCAGTCCCCCACGCAGGCAAGGACTTTCATGTTGCTGCTCATTTCGCTTCTGTCTTCGCCGGTCGGTCTTTTCACAAGAAAAGTCAAAGTCGGGGAAAGTAACGGGGCTAACCCTATGCGACAACTGTTGCTCTCCGCAGCGTTTTATTTTGCCATGAACCAGTGGCAACGTCGCTTCCCTGCAAGCTCCCCGCATTTTTGTCACTGTCCTAGATTGGAACCACATTGTCTCCTGCTCACAGTTAAAAACTTAATATATGGGCATGAAAGCGGAGCCACTCCTGCATTCTTGGAGCATCGAAACACATCCTGACATCGGGGAAACAAACTGCGGCACGAGAAAGTGGGGATGTTTGTAATATCAGAGTGGTTCTCATTTCGTCCGCCCTGGCGTAGAAAATTAAAATTATGTAGGAAATTGTCTTTCCTGTTTAGGATCAGATTTGTTTTTGAAAAATTACTACCAACTTTGTAAACATTAAAATAGAAGCAATAAAGATGTGAAATTTCACACAGGGGATCTACAATGTTTGTATAATTATAAGCATATGGTTACTTTACATGAGGTCTCTGTTATACTTTTATTTACTAGTGCTTTGGGAAAACAGAGGTTCTCAAATTCAGTGTTTATTTACATGTATAGGGAATGTCACAATCCCCATTAACCTGTCATAATCTGTAATTCTGCTTCGGAGCCCCAGCTATATAAACTGAACCACCGCTTTTATTATCATTTTTGATTTGTTCGGCTACGCTGCTCACTCGGACAATTTCTCCTTTTTCTAAATAACGTGCGTGCCCTGCTGCCAGCTGCCAAACGGGAACAACTCACTGCCTAGGTGCCTGGGCAGCCTCACATGGCTAATTCCAGCTGCTGGGGGGCTAAAAACAAAAGGCGACAGCTTTGGTGCAGTTTTTGTCTCATCCGAGCTTGGTGGCACTTGCATTCATTGTTTTCTTTTCTGTCTGACTTTCCGCTAAGCCCTGAGCCCAGCCCCGGAGGATACTCAGCATTTCTGCTTTGGTGCTGAGTATCCGCGGTTCCTAATTTTGTAGGACACAAAAGGACCTCAGCCCTGGCAGGATCCAGCCCTCCATTTGTGGGCTGAATCATAATTTTTGTTGTCTTTAATACTTAGTGCCCATATGCCCAGCACTGCTTTCTGTTTCAGTGCAACGAGAGCAGGGACTAATACATGAATAACAGCTTCTGATCTTAGAAAAAAGGGGGAATAATTTGCAGACATTTATTGCACTTTTCAATTCTGCATTAGGATACTTACAGATTTGACAAATTAGATTTAGCTATGTGTGTGTGGGGGGGTGTTTTCTTCTTCTTCTTTTTTTTTTTATTTTCCTGTTTTTTGGTTTTTCCCTTTGGTGAATACCCCAGCCGAGGCTTCCCGCTTTGGCTTTACGCAGGCTGGTGCTTTGAAATGATGTTCCCTGTCATGAATGATCCCAACCACACACTCTGCCTGCAGATTAACTGGGACATGCAGTAAATTCCTTTTTTTTTTTTTTTTTTTTTTTAGAGAGGACTCCTTAAAAAAAAATACATCACCACAGTTTGGCCTAACAGCACAAAGGAATTCATTTACATCCTTTCATTTTATGATTCCTTTCTGATTTCCCTCACTTCGCTCTCATCACTCCAGCCTTGCCAAGGGTATGTTGAGCATGGCAGCTGGGTTTTTCTACTTTCAGGCCCTGTCTACGCTGGGGACTTTAAGATGTCCCAATCATTATCCTGTTACCAGGACAGGTCCCTCAGCCCTGGGAGGTGTCGGGATGCAGCTTAGCAGAGACCTCAGAGACGTGGGTACCAGCCTCATCTGTACTCACACAACATCAGCAGTTTCCCTGCATCTCTCCTTGTTTCTGTTTTTGCCTCTTCCCTCATTTCAACTTGGAGGAAGCCCCCCTGGAAGCACCTCTTTTCAGGGCAAAATTATAAAAGAGCTGTGGTGATGCCTGGGTGCCAGGAGCTGTGCTGCAGCCGTCCCCGAGCTGGGGGGTACGGGAAGGGAAGGCACAGACTGAATGAGCCCTGTGATGGTGACAGCTCTTGTAGTAATTCTACTGCTTTTTCCTCATTTCTTTTTTATTCTGCTGGACTCCATCTCACCAAATGTCCCCCCAAGCTGAAAGTGTCTCCTTTCCTTTTCTTTTTTCTTTTCTTTTCTTTTCTTTTCTTTTCTTTTCTTTTCTTTTCTTTTCTTTTCTTTTCTTTTCTTTTCTTTTCTTTTCTTTTCTTTTCTTTTCTTTTCTTTTCTTTTCTTTTTTCTTTTTTTTCTTTTCTTTTCTTTTCTTTTCTTTTCTTTTCTTTTCTTTTCTTTTCTTTTCTTTTCTTTTCTTTTCTTTTCTTTTCTTTTCTTTTCTTTTCTTTTCTTTTCTTTTCTTTTCTTTTCTTTTCTTTTCTTTTTTCTTTTTTTTCTTTTCTTTTCTTTTCTTTTCTTTTCTTTTCTTTTCTTTTCTTTTCTTTTCTTTTCTTTTCTTTTCTTTTCTTTTCTTTTCTTTTCTTTTCTTTTCTTTTCTTTTCTTTTCTTTTCTTTTCTTTTTTTTCTTTTCCTTTTCTCTTCTCTTCTCTTCTCTTCTCTTCTCTTCTCTTCTCTTCTCTTCTCTTCTCTTCTCTTCTCTTCTCTTCTCTTCTCTTCTCTTCTCTTCTCTTCTCTTCTCTTCTCTTCTCTTCTCTTCTCTTCTCTTCTCTTCTCTTCTCTTCTCTTCTCTTCTCTTCTCTTCTCTTCTCTTCTCTTCTCTTCTCTTCTCTTCTCTTCTCTTCTCTTCTCTTCTCTTCTCTTCTCTTCTCTTCTCTTCTCTTCTCTTCTCTTCTCTTCTCTTCTCTTCTCTTCTCTTCTCTTCTCTTCTCTTCTCTTCTCTTCTCTTCTCTTCTCTTCTCTTCTCTTCTCTTCTCTTCTCTTCTCTTTAAAAACCCACTGTTCCCATCCCTGATGCAGCAAGAGACGGGCACCAAAAGAGGCAGCCAGTGACTTGCCCCTGGAAGCACCTTGTCTGTGGTGCCATGAAGCTGTCCTCGCCCAGAGATGCTGTCCCGTCCCAAGCCAGGCACGGCATCCGCATTCTTTCTCCTTCCCAAATTAACTCAGTTATTTTGCTGAGTAAAAGAGGATTAAACAAGTAGTAAGATGTTATCATTAGAGGCTTCCTATTAAACTATTACTATAAATACTGGCACAGGGAGGACTCAGCTTCCTCAAGCTAAGCATGTTAACAGCTAATGTTTCCTTTAAACATTGCCCGCAGAACGCATTGGCTGACCCAAATGTTTATCGGCACTACCCCTCACAAAACCAGACCCGTTTATTTGAAGTCACTCCGACTGCTTTATATTTAGGGCGGCAGTGCAGTTACCTTCTACATAAAACTGCACCATTAAATGGATTCTCCAAACGATTTTCAACACCACGAAGGTGAAAGAATGATGCGAAGGACTGCTGAAGCTCAAAAAGAAGCTTTCACAAGGCAGAGCATGGCAAAAACCCCTGACCCATAGTGTATTTCGATTCCTTCTGTAGTTTAATCATAATTTTGGATTCCCTTATTTGAAACACTTGCTCTGGGATTAATTAAATCAGCCGGTCTGATGCTGGAGCTACCAATATGTACACTCAGCCTTTATTCTTTCCTAACGTAGGGTTTTTTCTACATATAGGGGTACTGGTAGCAAGCCAGAGAAATGCTAGCATGCTATAGCATAGCTTGCGTGAGCAAAGAGCATTTCCAGCAGCAGACTGAAAATATTAGCCCCTCCAGAAGCAGAAAACATGGGCATTGCTTTTACGCTTGTTATTTTATCAGTGACAACTGAACAGCAAGCTCTCTGGAAAGCCAGGCTGGACATGCACAGTGCAGGTTCATCCCCTGCGCTCACTGCGGATGAAAAAGAGGAGAGATGCACAGTGTTTCGGGATGTGCTGGTCTGCCTCTGAATTTCCAGGGTCCAGAGGGATTTATCCATGCTGGGCCTGAGCCCAGTGCCCTCTGATGGCAAGGGGAGTCTTGGACGGGGCTGAGGTGAGAGGTTTTGTTTCTAGGGTTATTGGGAACGAGCTGCTTCTGTTCAGCATGTGTCTCCAACACACGGGTAAGGGTTTAAGTGTGGCTCTGGTTGACATCCGTGGGAGTTGTGGCTGCGGTGCCTTCCCCACATGCCGAGCATCCCGCAGGTAACAGCCCACGTGCCTGTGTGGGAATTCCTTCCCAAAGCTGCACACTCGGTTTCTCCTCGTTGTACGAGAAGACCAGGCACTCTATAACTGCTAGGAACAGGCTGTCTGAAAGGTGTTTTATTAACTAAAGTTTGGGGAGAAAATGAAACTGAAAAGAATACGACTGCATATTAAACTACATGAAGTGGTCATGACAACTGGGGATCTCTGTATCATAAAATTTTAACAGCTGGATGCAATCAGTGGGGATTTTCCTTTTTTTTTCTTTCTTTTTCTTTTTTCTTTTTTGTTGAGCATAAGAAAGAATAAGAGAAAAAAAAAAAAAAAAAAAAAAAAAAAAAAAAAAAGCTTCATTTTACTCAGGCAAGCTATTTATTCCATTCAGCTTTCTCTGCTTAATAGCAGCAGTTGTCTTTCTTTCTCCACAAATCTAAGTCCTGCCCATGCCCTTACTATGCCATCCTGGAGGCAGGCATCCTGCAAGAGGAGGTGTTCAACATAATCCCGCAGTATTTGTTTGGAAAAGGGACTAAACCCCAAGGCAAGGCAATAGCAGTGCTTGGCTGTTTGGCAGGGCATCTTCTATTCCATCGCCTGTAATCACAGCCCAGACTTTCCCTTATTACATTTATTTTGCTATAGCACCGCTTCCTTCTTGTTGATGTCAACACTGTCTTTGAGGTATCTTAAGAAGGATTCCACAGACTGAGCTTTATCAGAGCTATAGAAAAGGAGAGCATTGGCCAAAAAATAAAAAATAATAAAAAAAAAAATGTAGTGGGCTTCTTACCAAAAAATTAATGCATATGTTTAGAAAACAAGGCCAGAATTGTGTATAACTTACTGGAATCATATTCCTTCATAGCTCCACTGAGGACTCCCTTATGCATTCAGGGAGCAACGGGATATTATTCAGCATAAATAAGTTTGATGGCTCTCAGTCTGACTTGTATGGGTTTGCTCAGGCAGCCTTAGGAACTCGCATGTTTCCTCAGCTTGTCGTTGTTTCCGTGTCTGTTAAAATGCAAACCAAGCTGAGACTTCTGCCTTGACATTCCAGTGTTTGCATTTCGATGTTTGTTTATTACGGTAACTTCACTCTTTGTTTACTGATTCCTCGTGAAACCTACCCACAGCATCAACATATCCAAGGAAAAATCTTCAAAACCCGCAGAGGTTTGCTTCTGGATGAAGCTTCCCAAAGCCCAGCCTGGAGAAGAGCAGATACCTGAGGGATTGAGCTCCTTGAGCTCCTACAGGGGCGCGGGGTGATGCAGGATGGAGCACCGGCAGTCTGCTAGGGCAGCACCTGGGCTAACCTGCAAAAAGAGCAAACAGCCTGGGAGATTTTCCCATTCAGCCTCACAATGCCTTTGAAAGGTTACCCCAAATCTCGTTTTCCATGTTTCTCCCACGAAAGTCGATTGGAAACCCTTATTAAATTAGAAGGGAGCCACTGTTGAATGCTGAATGTTGGTGCAGGGAGGATGCTGCTGAGGTCCTGGGCAGAGCTGGGTGCTGTGATCCACCACCACAACCAGGTTATCAGGGCCAAGAGCCAGGAGCATCATTGGCACTCACAGCGGGGTCACACCACTGTGGCTCGGCTCGGGGATGCGTGCTGGGGGCCAGCACGAAGAAATAGGCAGCGAGGAGGCTTTGCCTACAGCCCCATGACAAATCGTTCCCTCTACTGGGGAGAACCACGGAGCATCACCACGCACTGCTCAGAATTCATTAAATTCACTAAAAAAAAAAATATATATATATATATATAATAATTAAAAAAAAAAAAAAAAAAAAAAAAAGAACGCGACGACAAGTCTTCTGGGGAATAAGCTCAGCTGAAAACCCCGGTGATGCCGTGATGCTCCCACGCGTGGCAGCCCCACGGGTGGCGAATCTCGGGGGTTTGTCCCGGGGATGCCGAGCGGGTCCCGCGGCAGCCCGGGGCCGGGCCGGGCCGTGCCGTGCCCGGGGCGGCAGCGACACCTCGCGGCCCCGCGGCGTGGGGACCGGGCACGGGCACGGACACGCGGGGGGCTCCGCGCTGCAAACAGCCCCCGCGGAGCTGCCTGCACCGGGGGGACACGGAGTGAGCAGTAAGTTACAGAAAAAATAACATCAAATGTTAAAAAAGTTGGATAACCAATCTTGCACGTGGCCAGGATGTAATGAAGAGATGCTGATGAAGGTGCTGATTAAAACAGTAGTAGAATGCAAACTTATTATTTATTTTATTATTTTATTTTATTTTATTTTATTTTATTTTATTTTATTTTATTTTATTTTATTTTATTTTATTTTATTTTATTTTATTTTATTTTATTTTATATTTTATTTTATTATTTCACTTTGTTTTACTTTACTTAACTTTACTCTACTCTACTCTACTTTACTCTACTCTACTCTACTCTACTCTACTCTACTCTACTCTACTCTACTCTACTCTACTCTACTCTACTCTACTCTACTCTACTCTACTCTACCCTACTCTACTCTACTCTACTCTACTCTACTTTACTATTTTTCTTTCCTGGGGTGAATATATATAGGGAAACAGCTGAGGTGCCCAGGGGTGACAAAACCTTTGGCCTGCGGTGTCCTTATTTCTGTGCTCAAAGCAGCAGCATCCAGGCTGGTTTTCACGCATGATGCAAGCTTTTTGCACTGCAAGGATACACCAGCAACACCACCAGAGATACGAAGCAGCCACAAAGAGCAGGCGAGGTGAAGAAACAAGAAGGTGGCTGTAGAAACAACGGGCATCCAACCTGGAAATCACAAGCACCACCTCACAGCACAGGGGACTGATGAGATAAAGGCTTTTCCCAGAAAAAAAAAAAAAAATGAAGAGGAGAAAAGGAGGGCTATGAAAAAGTGATAACTATTTTCTCTCCAAAGAGCCACGCTTTTCCTTGGACTTGAAGCTTGATTTATAAACCAAGCAAGAGCTCTGCATGGGATTACCCTCTCGCAAAGGGAGAATTGGGAAGAATTGGGAAGTCTTGAGAGCACGGCTGGGATGCACAGCACCCATATGCCTGGAGGTGCCCACAGGAGCTGTGAGCTGTACTGACACAGCACCCCATTGACTGGAGCATCCTCAAGGGCACGGCTGCAGGATTTCCCCGTGGCACCCGAGCCCTGCTGGCTGCTCCTTTAGGAAGGTTTCCTCTTGATGTAGAAGGGCCTTTTAATATTATTTTTTTTCTTTTCGAGCATTCACGTACATTTTGTCCTTTCGGCTTGCTGATAAATGTAGCAGTCTGCTTTCCATTTTCACAATGTGTTTTGCCCACGAACTTAATCTTCCCATCAGATGTTGAGAGCTGCAGACGCACTTGGAAAGCTCTCAGCTCACATGCGCTGCCCCAGACCACACCTTTTCCTTGAGGAATTCCCAGGCTTTCAACTTGAGACTGTGATCTCGGTAAACCCTCGTCTGTGATGTCTGAATATTTGCAATGCTTCTCATTGTTCGGGACTTAGCAGCGGCCAAGTGCACGGGGCAGCTTGCCATTCACCGGCAGAAATGTGCCGGGCTTCCTCCAGTGCACCGGCCCCGGAGCAATTTGCAGAAGGGCATTTCTCTTAAAAACTCTCACTCTGGGCATGAGAGACAGTCTTAAAATTGTGCCTGGGCTCCTCAGTGCTTCCTAAGCTCTGGCAGAAGGCAAGGGATAGCCTGGGAGTTGCAGTGAGAGAAAAAAACCCACGGTACATAAATAAGATTTAAGACTAATGGATCTGTAAGAACAATAATTGCAGAGCTCCACGCTGGTAAACTTTTATCGCACAATAATACACACGGAACCAGCAGAGAGAGGCTCTGATTTCTTTGCCTGAGCATACGAAGTACCACACATTTATAAAAGCACCATTCCGATTCTGTTATGCTGCTCGGAATGTGTTTGAAAAGCACATTAAAGTGTGGGGAAGTGTCCAAAAAAGTTGGATTGGTCTGTTTTATGACTGACAGGAAAGGCCAAGCAATTATCTGAACTCCTGATGGGACAATTTTGTTCAGATGTATTTTGGGGTCAGGAGGCAAGGATTTCATCAGAGAGAGTTCTCCAGATTATGAAACGTACAATGTGTCCAAAACAAGGTCTGAAGTTGATTAGACGTAAGTATTCAAAAGGAAATGATTTACATGACAGCACTGAATGTATTGTCCTCTCAGTAAGATCCGACCCAGCCATGCTGAGATAACTCATTTATGAAATAGGACTTGCGGACCTGGCTAGGAGATTTTTTTTTTTTTTTTTCCTTTTTCCTTATAGTGCTTTGCAGGGAATTAGTATATAAATCTTCGTGGACCAGGTGAAAATATAGGAATGGTTCCTCAGCTGGTGGAAATCAACGTGACTCCACCGACCAGGCTGAGATACATCAGCAGAAAGTTGGGGACGTGGTTTCTGGGTGTGCTAAAAGGCACTGCTATGTCTGTCACAGCCACTGGGCACGCAGAGCCCTCTTGGGAGAGGCTGCTGGAGCTGGAAGAGATGGTGCTGGTGTCTCACGGGGCTTTGCCATGAGGAAAGGCTGCAATTTGCACCAGCAGCCAGCCAGGGGATGGAGTAGGATCGCTCCGCTTTCCTGGGCTGTCTCCTCTTTACCTCATGCAAGATGTAGTCAGAGTCTTCTTAGGGAACAACTGCATAAAAGACATAAATAAATAAATACATAAGCCATTCTACAGTTTCTCTTCTTCCTTCTTTCTCCTATCCCTTTTTATGTATTTTCATGGACAAAACTCCCTATTTGCAAGTGTTTTATCCCCGGTGTGCTTAAATGCTGTTGTTTGTTTCTACGGCTTTTGCATTTTTGTCTTTAAATCCTGGCACGCATATTTCTCGGTGAAATACTGAGAACGAGCATTTTGAAATTCAAACAGGTTCCCCTTTGTGAGCTTTCTCCTTACAGGTGAGATCCCTTTCTCACACCTTCTTAGAGGGCTTTGCAAAGGTCCCTCATGCTTTTAGCAAGACAGGCTCAATTTCTCCGGAAGATTTACGATGAGTCACAACTTAATCAAGGAACCCAGAAAGATTCATTTTTCATACAACTTGTACAGCATCATCACCTGGGAGGCTCGGTCCTAGTAAATCTTCCTGGCATACCATGAAGGGTGATCCCGAATTTTCAGAGGCTCCCCAAATGCAAACTGAAGGGACACGCTGCTTTATGTCTCCTTCCAAGCCGAAAAGAAATATGTTTGTGAAATAAGCCCTCTATATGGTAATTTAATTTGTGGCAGATGTGCCCAGCGGTGATGACATCACCCCAAAGCAGGTCTTTTCTCCTTCTTCACTCCCCCCGCCCAGCTTCACAGGAAAGATGCAGAACGTAAAGGGATTTATCAGGTGTCTTTTCAAAAATGTGCTTTATATCCTGAAGTGCCTCAGCGAGCTGGTTTTTCTAGGTAAAAACAGCTGTGGGCTCAGGATCAGGCCAGGCAAACAGAGAAAAGGACTGCACAAAGAATTTCCAGTAAGCATGGCTGTTGTGGGTAGGTGGAATACAATCAAATATGCATCTCATTTGTCTTTAAGCATGTGTTTCCTCTTGCTTTTCATCTGAAAGTGAATTCGGCGCTGGATTTACCAGCGAGAGACTGTCCCTGGCTGATAAACCAAGCTCCATCCGTTTAATCATTGCCGGCCCTGCCGAGACAGCCAGCGCAGTTGCAATGTGTCAGCTCCCCCAGTGGTTTTGGTTCTCTGCACACCCCTCCTCAAAATCTGCACCTGCTGCCAAGTTCACACAGCATCGGTTAACGTTTGTCACCGTGCCCAAGGGTTTGGTGTCCGGGACCTGGGGCTGCCTGGGGGAGGTAGGCATCTCTGGGGAGAACTAAACCGAGGACTGAGGTGGGATTCAGAGTCCAAAGTCCCAATTTATTTGGATTTTAGGTGGCCGAGATCTTGCCTCTATTTCATACCAGAAGAAATTTATTAGGCAGAAGAAACGCGGGACTTTGCCATGTAGCATGCAGAAAGGGTTTTTGGAGCATGCTTTTGCAGACGTAGCATGCAAAGGATTTTGTTTTAATTCTCTGCAGTTGTGTGCTAAAGGTTCCCAGGGTGGCTGAGGCTGTCAGGGCCCTCTGGAGCCACCTGGTGCCACCCGTGCCCAAGCAGGGACACCCAGAGCAGGGTGCCCAGCACCACGTCCAGGCGGCTGCTGAAGGGCTCCAAGGAGGAGACCCCACAGCCTCTGGGCAGCCTGTGCCAGGGCTCCGTCACCCGCACAGCACAGAAGGGCTCCTGGTGCTCAGGGGGAGCCTCCTGGGGGCCAGGTTGTGCCCAGGGCCTCCTGTCCTGGCACTGGGCACCACTGCACACAGCCTGGCTCCGTCCTCCCTGCACCCTCCCCTCAGGGATGTACAGACAGTGATGGGATCCCCTGGGCCTCCTCTTCTCCAGGCTGAGCAGTCACAGTCCCTTTCCTTCTAGGAGAGCTGCTCCAGGCCCTCCAACATCTTCATGTCCCTTTGCTGGACTCTCTCCAGAATGTCCAGGTCTTGCTATTGGGAAGCACACTAGAAGTACTTCAGTCTTTTCCACCATGGTGTCACAGATGAAAATTCAGGGATCCCATGGCACAGGGCACTTCTCTAGCCTGGTTGTGTGAGGGGACATTCAAGGTACACCATCACCTTAGCATGAGGACACCCATCACCCAACCTGCTCCCATCCACACAGTGGAAAACCCCCTTTGCTTTCACCACCCAAACCCCACAGCTGCGGGGGAAAAAATAAAATCTCCCTGCAGTGCCTGCACTTTTTTCTCTTTAAATATCAGCAGCCAGCAACGAGCACAGCGAGTGCCAGAGACAAAAAATGGTTGTTGGAGGGTGAGTGCCAGCACCATCAGCGTGGTCACACTGGCTCCTGCTGGACCACACCTAACCCCCACAGCCCTGCTTGGGGGTGCCGGGCACTGCCAGCATCCTGATTTTTGGGGATGGAATGGGTTTGGGGAGCACTGAAAGCTGTGCTGACCATGCTGGGGGGCAGAATTTATCCAGAAATAGGCATATTTCAGCAAAGAAAAATAGATTAGGACAAAATTATTTTTTACTGTAGCCGTTTAGGTCTTGGCTTTGTGCAAATTGTTTCAAGCCATTGCCTTTTGCTAGGTGGGTCAGTGGGCCAAATCCGATGATAAATACAAAACTCTGAGATCATTATTCCCTCCTTGGATTTTAACTGATGAAAAGCTCCGTTCTGTTTGGCTGGGCTGCGGTCCAAAGCCCGGTGACCACCCCGCTGCAGCAAAATGCTGAATTAAGTTATTCTCGAAAAACTAAAACATCGCCGGGACTTTTGCTGATAGGAAACAGATAAAGTCCACCGGGTCTCGTTCCTTAATATTTTGTGCCCTTGCAATCATCTTCCTCCAGGCTTGAAAAACCTCTTGCTGTCCAATAATGTAACAGCCAAGGTGCTAGGGAGCACCACTGATTTTTGCTCTAGGGTTCTGCTCCTGGAGGGCAGGAAGAGCCTGGACACTGTGGGCAAAACACAGCAGGACAGGGCTTGGTACTGCCTCAGCATTAACCAGAAAACATGTTTCTTTGCTGCTTGCAAGCACCCACCAAAACCTAGGTTGAAGCATCATCCCCACAGGTGTTAGCAGCATGGACTGGACCTTGGTTAAACTCATGCTTTTCTTCTGTAGGTTATAATTTGGGGCAGGAGCTGAATGTATTTTCAGAGCAGGTGAAACTTGTAGGCTTATCGTTCAACTCCACCTTGCTTCTGATTCCAAGCGGGGATGAGCATTTCGGGGCAAAAAGAGAGCCAAGTCCCTCAGACACATCCACCTCCACGGCAGTAGGTGAAACTTGCTTTCCAGGAGAATTCCCAAGCACGTTATGGCAAATTTCCCCAAACCTGCTGCAGCTGCGCTGGCGGTGGGCCAGCAAGCTGGAGGCAGCGTGGAATTGAATATCGAGGTGCAACGTACATAGCCCAGAGCTACCAGCACCAGAGGCTCTGCCCCGGGTGCAGCGGTGGCAGAAGGAGTGCGTGGGGATGGGGTGAAGCATCCCTCACCTAGGTGAGGTGCCTGGCTGCCCGTGGCTTCCAGCAGGTGCTAGGACATCCCTTGGAGGAGATGGACTTGGATGTTAGCATCCTCCAGTCTTGGGAATTGGTAAGGAAAAATTAAAAGAGGGCAATCAGAAAGTGTAGCAAAAATGAATTGCCTCTTCTCCTGTGAAGAATGACAAAAACCCTGAGCACCAGGAGCCCTTCTGTGCTGTGCGGGTGACGGAGCCCTGGCACAGGCTGCCCAGAGGCTGTGGGGTCTCCTCCTTGGAGCCCTTCAGCAGCCACCTGGACGTGGTGCTGGGCACCCTGCTCTGGGTGTCCCTGCTGGGGCACGGGTGGCATTGGGTGGCTCCAGGGGGCCCTGCCAGCCTCAGCATCTCTGGGATCTGTGATTCCCCACCCAGGAGGGTGTCTGTGACCTTTTCTTCCCTGCAGCAGCAACCTGTCCTAGTCTGGGCATAACAAAGTCCCTTCATTTTCCTACTTCTCTGCAAGGTCTACCTGTTAACATCAATCCTGTCTTCAATTGAGGAGAATGATTTTTACCTTGAAATGCCAATAATTTTACATGTGACAGGCAGGAGGTGGTGATGCTCAACTTGACCATAACGGGGCCTTTGGATCCATCCCTCATGAGGTTCTTGTCAGGCCAGCTAAGAAATGCAGCCCAGATGAAGTCATTAGTCGCTGGGCGCACAAGTGGCTGAGAAACATGCTGAACTTATCACGGTTTGCCATCGAACTGAAAATTCTTTTTTAATGGGGTCACCCGGGGTCTGTCCGGGGCCTGTTTCTGTTTGATATTTTCATTGGTAACTCGGATAATGGAATAAAGTATGCTTATAAAATCTGCCCATCACGCTAAGCCAGGAGGATTGCGAGCGCATTGGGGCCCAGGATTAAAATTCAAAATAGCTCTGAAAAATCGGAGAGGTTTTCCAGAATCAACAAATGGAACCAGATAGAGACATGTGCAAAGAGGTCAAGAAGGCTCGTGCTGAAACAGGGGGTGGTTGGGTGGATGGATGGATGGATGGCAGAAGAGACCTGGGAGCTGTTGTGGAGCGAGCACGGACCGGGTGACCTCAGTGGCACCCAAGGGTGTACCCATGGGATGGGAAAGGCAAGAGCTGGGTGGTAGCTTCATGGTGGTGGGAACATCCTGGCTCTAGTGCTGTGTTCAGCATCGCCTTTTTAGAAAGATGCAAACAAAATAGAAAGCCTGGAGAGACCAACAGGGGTGCTAAGAGGTTTATAAAACCTGACCTGTGAGGAGGGGTTGAAAGAAGTTGGGGTTGTTTGGTCTAGAGAAGATGCATGGGGCTGGAGGCAGCGGGATCACAGGCTTCAGAGGTTACTGTGAAGAGGGTGAAGATCAGTTCCCTTGATGTTTAGTAAGCGTGGGACAAAGAGTAGTAGGTTTAATTGGAAGCAGAGGAGATTTAGGTCAGATATGAGGACAAACCACCCAACTATAATCAAAGATAAGCCCAGGAGCAGGCTACGAATGTGGGCTTGGGTACCGCAGCCATTGGAGGTTTTTAACAATCTCAGGTACCTGAAGGCAGAAGTGGAGCTCTCCTCTAAAGCCTCATTCCTGAAGGTTAAGCAGATCTGGTACTTGGAAGAGGCTCTCAGGAACCATCTAACACAACAGTACTGACGTTGGAAATTGAGTCAGTCTCCACAATGCTGTCCCTAATTAAAGTGCTAAAAAGTGAAATACCAAAGCTGCAAATGGCAAAGGTAACCGTGCTTCTTTGTACATTACACCGATTGTACATTGGTACCTCATTGTACTTCTATTTCCCTACTTTGTCCCTTGCAAGACAGCCTGTGATAAAGTGTGCTTTAAAAAGCACGCAGTTAAACAAGACATGCAATCTGCTTGCTATTATAGATCCTGCCTCGAGCCATGAATCAGTGCCTCTTCCCCACGACAGTCTTGGGTTATTCGAGCATATAGGTTTGTGTTCTAGGAAACAGTAAAAATTGTCTCCTCAATGATAAATAATTGCTTCTCCTTTAGAAGCACTTGTTATCACCTCCTCGAACTGAATATTTTTAGTACTAGCAAAGGATCTTCTTTTCAGCTCCCTGGAGACATCTGCTCTCCATATGGCCGACTTGCCACTGCTTACACAGCCTGTTTCTGGGAAGGAGACTCCTGATATGACAAATTGCAATTATTTCCAGCTCCTCGAACCCTTCACTAGTTCCTGACTCATGTAATCGAGCTTAAAGAATTCTGCACAACCTTACATTTTTTTAGTCGCTCTCGGCGATGTTCGTGTCACATTGCTTCTGCTGTCAGCGAGCTGCCCTTGGAGCATCAGGTGCTGAGCCCACCTAGGGTGTATCATCCCCAGGGACACTTCTGCTCCCCCCAGCCCCTCTGATCCCCTGCAGGAACCCATGGGAAGCATCACAGTGGCACCACCCTGCTGGCCTTGCTCTGGCCCCTCTGAAATGCCCCAGTGCTGTGATCCACGCTGGATCCCATTGCTGTGCTGCTGCTTTCTGTGGTTTCTAAACCTTGTGCTCTGGAGCGAAGTCTTATTCTGCCATCACATGGTGGGACCATCTTTTTTTTTTTGGCCACTTTGGCAGTGAATGCCAGAGTATGGATCAAGAGCTGAAAGATAATGCATTGTGCTTATATCTATAGTTACCTCTTATTCCCTGGGGTACCCTGTGATGTATGCATACTCTCTGATCTCACGCCGTAAAACACATGCACTATTCAAATGTATTTCCTCGTGCCTTGCTGCAGGAGCTGTCAGCTTGAATCTTTATAGAAGTAGTTACAGTAAAAAGAGACACAAAGCTATGTCAAGCAATTCGTTCAGCACAACGGAACGATATTGCAAATAGCAGCGGAGGAAAACCTCACAGCTGATATTTTAAGGGCAAGACCTTCATAAAGATTTAGTGGGCAGTGCTGGATACCAATACCTTTTGCTCTGGATATTTATTTATTTTAATAACTCAGAGCACCTGCTTTCCTTCTGCACTATCAGAAATCAAGGAGCTGCCACGCAACCGATCACAAAAGCCTCATTTGGGGGAGAAGCTCTGCCAAAGCCCCGCTGGGCTGCAGGGATTCGGGCAGCACTCATGTCAGAGCAGCATGTAATGCTGAGCCCCCACGGCACCCTCTGCCATTCCTTGTGCAGAAACAGTGCTGATTTCAGCTTGAAAATCTGATGCTTGGAGCTTTCTGCACACTATCATTCCCAAGAAGTATAGCTGAAACTCCAAGGGTATAATACGTGGCCGTGAGAAACTCATACAGCCATGCTATCTTTTCTATAATATATATTATATCCATCTTAATTAGAAATAAGAGAAGTAATTATTTTGGCAGCGGAGTGCCACATATGAAATTCTTGGAGAAAAGTACTCTGGATCACACTGAAAATACTGTGGACAAAGTAAAAGCAGAGTAGCAAAGGTGAAGAATAAAACCTAGGGGGAAAAAAACTGTGTTTTTGTTAAATTTTTGGTTAGTGAGAAACTAGCCTACCTGTCTTTTTATCCGCTAAGTAAGACATATGGGACACAGATTTTGTTTCTTGCAAATTAAAATAACATGTGGACTTGCTCTTTTGAGTGAGTTCAGAAATCTGTGCTTTATGGATATGCAAATAAATTCTGCATACGAGGCAGCATACAGGGCACATTCAGCAAGCACGACACCGCTTAGCTCCTGCACATACGAGAGTTTCTGCAGTTAAACAATATCAAAGGCATTGGCAACTCATGGCATCATTAAGGACCTAAAGGGCAGAGACGTGTCAAACTCCGTGTGCTGCTTTGTCTCAACCTTTCCTACACCCAAGGTTAGAGCAGGACAGTTCAGCAGCGTGTTCCCCACTCTGAGCCACTGCCAACATTTTTTTTAATGGGATTAAATTTTGCCTTGTTACTGTACAGACATATTTTAAGTGTGCTTGGCCATTCATTTGGAGTAGGATTCTCTTTCACTGAGCTATTATCCTGGATTTGTGAATAGCAAAGTCTTTATTTCATTACTCATCATAATTCTTCTCCTTGGATTTATCCAATTAGTGGTAGAGCTAATAGAAGGAGAAGCAAAGTGGATAATTTAGATCCACTAAAACTTTTTAAAGCTTTTCCCCTCTGTTAGTATCTCTACCAGTAATTGAATAAACACTGGGAGGAGTACAGCCTTTCGACGTATATTTAATTAAAAAAAAAATACTGAATAAGCAATAAGCAGAGGAACTCTCCAGAGGTGCCGCCCTGCCTTGCCGAAGCAGAAGGAGGTTTACAGATGACAGCAATACCAACCACAGCTAAACCAAGGCACACGCTGCTCAGGGAGAGGGCTCAGTGGCTGGGGATGGGGATGGAGAGATCTCTCCCAAACTGGGGCCCTGGCATTTGCTGCCCTGGGCAGTAGAGCTGCAGGGATCACCACCCCGAACCGAGCCATTCTCGGGCCACGATGCGGGTGGCAGTCACAGCCACGGCACACCAAACCTACTGAAAATACTTCTGTTTGCTGAATGAGGCTGTAACTAAAAAGCAATTGAGGTTTAGAGCTACCCAGGCTCGTTTTCCTTGCACTGCTGAGCAGCCACCGGTGCTCTGCACCTTGTATCAGCCGGAGACAGATCCGTCCCAGCACTGCGGTGCCACTTCGTCCTCCAGGACCAGCACAGGGCCTGGGCTGAAGTCCTCAGCAGGAGGGAGCAGTGCACACCTGGGTCAGGATAAGGGGGTCGGGCAGGTGCAGCTCACATCCCGGCACTGGAGGATACCAGCAGCATGCTGCAGCTCTGCAATTGTTGCAATCTTTATAAAAACCATGCAACAGGGCAGTATCTGCACTTCCACAGACACTAAGTCTTACCCAAGGCTTGTTAACCACCGTAAAACATCCTCCACCGTATTTTTGTGAGCACTCAGCTGTGAACATCTCAGGAATGGGAAACTGCACCTCTTGGTTCCTGCAATTGTTCGGTGGGGCAAGTCCCTCACTTGCTTAAACATGGATTTATTAAGGACTTGATTCTGGTCTGATTTCACAGCTACATAATTCCACCGCTATGAAGTTGTCCCAAATGACTTTTAAATGCAACACATGAATGTGGAAAAATTAGGAGGATTGCCAAAATGTGCTTGGGGAGAGCATTCTTAGATTTGTTTCTGTTGTAGAAGATGGAGCACAAAGCCTGATTCTGCCCTCTGCAAGAGTGGTGGCAGCCAGGAGCGAGGGCGTCACAGCTGTAAATAGGAGAGGAAAATTAAGACAATGGCTTATATCACTGATAGGCATTTTCATTCTAGTTTCGTTCCAAAGCCCTTTAAATTTCTCTGGACCAAGCATGACCATTAGTGACTAATTGTGCTTTGTAATTAAGCAGGGTCATTCTTCTACCTCTCATATAGGGCCCAGGCCAACGCCGACAAGGCCTGCACTTCTAACAATGACTGCACCGCTTCCAGCCCAAAAGCCACTATTGGTAGAATTAAAAGAAATTTATGGCAAAAATTAAAACATTTATATTTTAACATCTCCAGACTTTATTAGGTGTTCTTTATACAGTCATCTGGTATGTTTAAAGAGTGAGCAATCATATAAAAGGAAATATGGTCATAACTGATTGAAGTAATAAAACCCTGAAACTAAATAACATCTCATAACTCATTACACAGCATATATTAGATTTCATTACATCAGTATATGACTTAGTAGTAAATTCTCCTGTTGGTTATAAACCTCCAAAGTGTTGTCATCCTGAAAAATGAAATTAAAAAAGAGAAGACAATGCCAGGACGCTCTGGTGGTGCTTGTACTCTTACGGCACAGCCCCACCTGCCGTCGGGGCCAACCAGCCTCGATGGGATGGGGAAGGGACATCGGGGAACCAGGCCACCAGCGCACGTCACCCCATGGAAATGCCAGCACAGGAGCTTCCTAAACCCTGCCCTCTTCCTGAGGGTCAAGCATCTCCCAGCAGTTGGGTTGCTGAGGCCTGAAGGCTCTTCAGGACACCGGTACCTTCTGCTGTCCTTCAGAGCACGCCCCGTGAGACCCGTGCCCCGCTCACGGGTGGGGAGGAGAAAAACAGGGCTCGTTCCCAACACGAGGTCTCCCGTGCCCTGCTCCTCCCCTCCTCCATTTAACAGTTTATAATTACAGAGCACCCGATCAGCAGCTGTGCTGCTCGCAACATCTGGGAGATCTTAAGGCAGATCCTGCTCCAAGCTGCACTGATGTAATTGTTTTGCTGGGTGAAGGATGATAACTCTCCCCACGTGTGTATATACGCTCCTTCAAAATAATCCAATGGTTTTTTTGAAGCTCGCTTATGTCAACATGCGCTTTATTGTGTCTTATGTGTTTTTAAAGTGCTGGATGGGAGCAGCTGGAGGAGAAGTCCCCTTTCAAAGCGTACCTCCTCTCGATCTCCTTGACACAGTTTGTTGAATTGCTGCGAAGCATCGAGGCTTTAGTGGCTGGTTTGGAGGTGTCCGGCCACACAGCAGATCCACGGGGTGAGATATATGTATTTAAAGGCAAGTATAAGAATGAAACAAATAAATTTCCCAGTGCTCTAGGGGTGGAGATGGCTACTCGCCTCCTTTCCACAAGAAAGCCCACAACCAGGTAAGGAGGAGGCTGGGCAAAGCTTGGCACTCTGTATCCTAAATCTTGCACCAAAAATCCACCCTGGGGACCAGCTGCAAACCTACAAGCTGTCCCGCAGAAGATGCTGCTCCAGGCAGAAGCTGTCCTCCAGGGGTGGGCAGCAGACAAGCCACACAGCAATGCTCCTTAAGGCAAGCTGGGTGGATCTGGGCTACCACACAGAAACTTTATACTACAGATATGAAACACGTGTCATAATTGTATCGCCAGTCATATAATGGGAGTAGCAGCGTCTTTAAACCAGCTGTAGCTCTGGAAGGAAATATGCTTTGTTGGATTTTCCCAGAATTTCTTTTATTCTGTATTTTGCAGGGGGAGGAGAAGGCATCCCTGCCCCGCTGCAGACTCAGGTCCTGATTCTGCCCTGCTGCAGTGCAAGGATTTCGAGGCAGCGCCTGAATAAAGCTCAGAAATACTGATCTCACCTCTCCTCTGGTAACTCGGCGCTTGCAATGCACAGAGCAGAGCTGAGCCAAGCCTCACCTGGCAGCAGCACGCATTTTGCTTTTTATCAGAGCCACCTCCACACTCCTGTGACAGTCTCGTTAGCTCTAATAGCCAGGCTGGGCTCCGAGCATCAGCGCAGCCCTGCTCGTACACCCATGGAAAATTAAAGGAGCTTTCCTCCATCTTCTTCGGCCTGAGAACGCAGCTGAGGATCTTTCAGCGTTTGGAGGACTTTTGGTCAATTGAAGCAAACCAAACATACCTAGATGCTTTTACGGCTGTTTCAGAGCCCTGTCTTTTTTAAGCTAATACTCCACCAGGGAGCACAGCTCGCAGACAAAAGCCGTCTGAAGTGCCTCGAAGAGATCTGAGCCTTGGGCTCTGCACTTTGCTGCTTATAAGCAATCATTTCAATCTGCCGGGCCGCGGCGGGAGTATGAGGCTTCATAAAAGGGCTTAGGTGTTGTAATACTGAGCACAGCAGCGTTTCGCTGGGTGTCTCGCTCTCCAGCCTCCCCGTGCAGTCCAGAAGATTTAGACACAAAGAACCAGATCCGCACAGGCCAGCAGGGAACCACTTTAGGAAACGCTGAAGAGAGCACAGCCCAGCTGTGCTGAGTGAGGTGCCTCTTTCTGATCAGGTTTCAAGCCCCAGCTCCCTTCCCAGAGTAGGGGCTGAAGCAGCACATACTCATAAAACAGCAACAGCAATTAGAGCACTTGCTTTGGCTTTGGGAGGGAAAGATGCAGGTCTCCTCTTTCACTGCAGAGATGTGAATTCCCCAGTCCCAGACCCACGGTGCGACTATTGGGGTATCCTCCTGAAGCCCCTCTGGAAACAGATGAGGTCAGGCCAGGGGAGATGGACACCAATCATCCCTGAGCACTCTGGCAGCAGGACAGACAGCTTGGGCACCTTTCTGACACGGTTTGATGGGTAAGACTCCAATATCCTTTAGAGAAGACTGAAGTCTCAGCGAGCACCACAAACTGGGGGTTCCCAGAGTTAAGCCACGCAGGTGTCACCCTCTCTGGTGGCCTGCAAAACACCAGCTTTTTGTGAAGAAAAATGAATCGAGCTCACGGCCTGCCAGCATAAACTAATGTTAAGTCACTAGTGACTAGAAGGTATTGAGGTGGTCTTCTCCAGGCTTGCTATGAGGAGCCACCTTGCCAGGAAAGCAGAAGCCAAGGTGATTTCTGGCACCCCAGCTTATCAGACTGGCCTGACACCTACTCCAGCACCACCAACACTGAGGTCCTGGGCAAGCCAAGATCTATTCAACACCGCAGCATTTACAGAACTTTACTTGAGGAAACTTGCACCTCTGCACAGCCTGCAGAGGAGTTTGGGGAAACCGAGCTCTGGGATCAGGCCCAGTTCTCCAACGGTACTTAGATACTAACCCAAACAGTTTACAGCGGAGATAGTCGCCTAAATATTTTCCAAAATCTCAGTCCTTTGGGCCTTAGACTAGCTGGAAAAGAGGCTGAGAAGTGAAGTCACTCAAGGCACTCAGCTGCATACCAGGAGGGACACCGAGTTCCAGCTCTGGTCTCACCCCAGAGCAGCGGTGGTGCAGGTTGCATCTCCCTGCCCTGCCCTTACCACGGCCAAAATTTCAGCCCACGAAAGCTGATGGCACAACAGCACTGCGGTGAAACCCTTTGGATAATCTTTGACTTCTGCTACCTAGAGAGAAAATGCTTCAAGTAGGAATGTGTTTAGCATAATAACGCTAAAACAGTTCCATCGCAATGACAAGCATGATGTTTCATCAAAATTCTTAGGAGATTTGTATCTGCTGCAGCTCTCCTTTGGATGGGAGTTGGATGTAAAACAAGCATATGTTTCTCGTTACAGAGCTGCAGAAAAATCCATTGTTTCTTGGTTGACTGATGTGAAATTTAAAGAAATCGGTCTGCCATAACAAACACGATCTTCAGCAATCAAAACCTATTCATGTATTTCACTATGTATTTAATCGAAGAACTTCAAGTGAAGTGAAAGTTCACTTAAAAATTACGAAAATTAATTCAAGCTAGAACTGTCAAACTGCAGGATTAATATTATTAACTGGGACTTTCTTAATTTGACACAAATAATTCTGATGTGCCTAAAATGCTGTGAACTTAAGCTAGAAAAAGATCCCAGTGATGTAAGAAATCTATATAGAATTCATATTAATTAAGATCAAGGTTTCAAAATCAGGTCTGGAAACTCAAGACATACACTGCTGCCTTGTGCATTATGATATGACCACAAGTTACAGGTTCATTTTTTTCCAGTAGGAACCCCTTTTTAAGAGTACTTTTCAATCATTTTCTGTACACAGCACAACCTCAAGTGCCACACTCTGCACAGGTCACAGAAGTATCAGCTGCTGTATTTCTACGCTTAGCATCCTAGGAATGAGGAAGGTCTTTTTCAACTCAAATTCCTCACGAGATTTGCTCCCAGCACTACCTCCTGTAGCATCAGTGGTGTGCCCAAACGAACACCAATGCTTTTGTCTGTTCTGTTTTTCAGAACAGAAATACTGAAATGAGCTGCACTAATGCAGATGGAAGTCGGAGATCACTGAATAAAGTGCCTTGCAGAGTATTACAGAGGAACTTCATGACAGAAAAGCTAGTTCTCCAGAACAGAATGCTGTTTTCTTCTTCATCAGACTATCTACCTATCAGTGCTATCAAGCTTTTCCTTAAAATTAGACAATTTTTCAGATTGTAGGGTTTTGCAGCCAGGGGTTCACACTCTTCACAGACCAGCACACAGCCTACACCAGAAATGTGGCAGGACACAGCTGCACAGGTGGGATGGAAGTGTTGCAAGGAGATTATAGATACATGGATTTCCCTCCTTTTATTATTTATTTATTTTAAACTGTTTTCCAAGTTACTCACCTGCTAGCTGGTAGCACAAGCATCCAAATCCTACATGATGTATTCTAGATAAGAGCTTGTTCTCTAACATCAAACTGCTACAACTCCTGGTTCCAGCGCAGAGGTCCCCCTTTCACCCTGACCTGCTCCCTCCCTGTTTCACATTATTTTTAGATTTTCTTAAATGTCTCAAAGAATACTCACCCATCATTGCCAGAAAACCAAATACATTTTCCTTTCTAATATTAAACTGAGAAATAAGCTAACAGTCTTCACTGAACTCTTGAAAAATACTTCAACAGAAAACTTCTGTACAGTATGGGAACTTAAAACTGATTAATCCACATCAGAAGCATCTGAAAATATGCCTAAATGGAAGCTGTCAATCTCAGCTAGTCAACAGGCAAGCTTTGACACTGCTTCCTTTTATCTCCTCCCCTGAAACTGCAATAAAGACCACTTGGGAAGACTTTTGTTAACCTCCACCACTCGCCTCTGACTCTTGAAATACGATATACGACAGTAAAGAGGTCGATGGTTTCAGAAGCATGATGCCAATTGGCCCTTGGATGCTTGGCACCTTCCACAAAGGTCAGACTATTTTCAAGTGCTTGTGGCCAACAAACCCCTTTTGTCTACCCCAACTTATTTTTGAAAACTTTTGAACCAAATTAACCTTAATCCAAACCTATAGTCAAATAAACAGATACGGCCTTTCTACAAAACTGTGGCTTTTCATAGAATTTTGACCAGTTATGCCCTTCAAATGCTCCTTCCATTAGATAATTAAGTTCTCTATTATTTAATAGCTAATGAAGTAGTTCTAATTCCACTAGGAAAAAAAAAAAAAGTATTCTAATAATTCCATACAACAGAATTGTGGAACTTTCAGGTCCTGTCTGTCTCTTGAAGAAAATTAGGAAGTTCTCTAAAACCCATCAGCAAATGATGTATATGCTTCAATGGTAAGATTTTGCTATAAGAGGTGAAGGAAACCTCACATTCTTGATGTAACTTCCACACAATTTTTTCAAGGAATATTGGTGATGCAGATATTTCTGCAGCATTTTGCTTCACCATACTGTGAAGTGTTGAAATAAATATTTCACCTAGTAATCGCTCTACCCATTTTAAAAATGTAAGCAACTGAAGCAAGCAGATAAGACGAGTCTGAGTCATGACCAAAGCTAAGATATGGATTAGAATGAATGGAAGCTATTTGGTTATATATTAATCCAAAGGTACAGGCATGGTTTGCTCCAAATTTATGTATTTTTTTTTTTAAACTGTTCTCTAGCTTTTGGTCCTCAGATTACTGCATTTGGTTTACAAGCATGCATAATAAAAGAGATATTGTGTTACTACTGCACAAGATTGTGCACTCCATATTGAGGGATATAAAAAGCCTTAAATTTTGCAATTTGTGTGCAACACCAAAGACTGTCTCAGAAATAACACTACTGTTATACTATGGATGACCAAACTCAAGGTCTTCAGACAGCAATGGCTGGTACTTTCCACATACAGCTGAATTGTTTCCGTGTTGAAATAGGGCCCAAGCTCTGTGGATCTTTATTGTTATTAAGTCTGTTAGCATCATGGTTTAAAGTAATTGGTGCGACTCACTGTAAATAACAACATGCTCTAGGCCAAGAAAAAAAATACATGGGATGTTAATTATACTGTAGAAAGCACATCAGCTTTTTAAAAGGATAAAATCAAGATGAAATGAGACAGTCATCAAGGTTTATATGAAAATAATCTTACAAGCATTGACAACACACCTGGTATAAAGAGCTAGTAAAATATTTCCTGATTTTATGATTAAGGAACCATTTACATTTGTTATTAATGAAATAAGTACGTGCCTAGATACACAGGATATCACATGCTGCTATCTCATGACACCACTGTCATATCAAACACCGGTCCAGTATTCTCATCTCCAGGGAGAACTGGTGACAAAGGAAACAGCACCCCCATTTTAAGTTAACAGAGCAACTAGCAGCAGCAGCCCTGGGCATTTCTTACCTTACCCTCTAACTGCAGGAAACAGCTGCACTCTGAAAAGAGTAAGAAGCTGGAATGAAGACTGCATACCATTAAACTAATATGTAATGTATATGCTCATAGGAAAGATTTGAACATTAGCCTGTTAGCATTTACAAAGAAGTCTTCCAAGGAGATTTTATACTTTGACACGTTTATTTTAGTTGGATGAACAGAACCCATGAACAAGCTGAAACAAGTATTCCTTCAGCTTCACATTTGCCTCCCTGAAGACTTCAATAACCAAATGTTTAGAGATATCAGAAGTATGTGGACATTCGCATGAAGTAGTAGTTCAATAGTTATTTTTTGTTCCATGCTTCCCTTTCAAGCCGTTCACGGATTACTTCTTTAAGGTATGGTTCAAGATAATGCTTATCCTGAAAAAGAAGAGAGTATTTAAGATTAGTTAACTTCAACTCAAAAGGGAGGTCCAGAAACAACTCAAACCATCCTACGGATTACTTCTCTCTCATTCTTCCTCAGATTTGGCTACAAACTAATCTACAGAGGGGGAAAAGAAAAAAAGAACTATACCACTCACTCTGAAAGGGTAAGCTTGTCATCTACCAAGTCTGCAACGACAAACTCTAATGCAACCACTGCTAATTCTTAATGCTTCCCCAACATTAACAAGTCAAACGATGCCTTCAGCTATAACTTCATATTTTTTGACAAATATCCAAGCGTGCAAAATCCACTTTAAATTTTCCTCACACTGCAGAAGCTTATTTTGAACTTAGCTTCTAAACAGCACTGCAAATTCAAACATAACACCTTGTCTGTGCATAACTGCAAATCAACTGCTGCTCAAGCAACTTATGCAGTCAATACCAAAATATGACCAAGAACACCACAAGAAACAACCTCTGCTTCTATCGAGAAATTAATGCTCTTATATTATTTTCCAGTCCAAAGTTTAGTGAAAAATTCCTGCCAGTTGATTTGGAGAAAGTTGAAACAAGCAGTAACGCAAAGTCTGAATTATTCCACTACAAAGAAACATGTTAATTGAAAATAAAAATGAAGGTGTAGCTTGATTTGGTTTTCAAATTACAGCAATACATTTATTTTAATACAAGGCTTTCCTTTAAATTATTGACATTTTCATAAATAAAAACTTTGGCTCAAGATTTTGTACAAAACCAAGAAACTCATTCAAAAGAATTTCCAAGCCAGTTAGAGCATACTTCCTTACTTGATAGCTTAGAATATTTCATCTGAATATAGAAGTGCTATAGTTTTGAGCTGTAGTTTAAGCCTTTGTCATCTTGAGCAAAAAGATTTAATTTCCAATGTTAAAATACAGATTTTTAAACAGCATTTAAAAGCTGTGTTTTTCAGAGGTATACCATGAGATGCACACATTATAAATAACATGTAAACATGCATCTCTTCAAGAGACTGAACATCCCAATGACACTACAATGATCAGTCCTAATGACCTCCACCTTGAGGCTACTCCATACACATACCTCTTCGTATTTCACCCACTGGTCTTTCGGAAGGATCTGATGTTTCAGGCTTAAGTCGAGTGCTCGCTTTATGCGAAACATTCTTTCATTGTAAAGATCTTCTGGAAGTCTCTTCAGTGCTTCTTTTACATCATCATCTTCATAGAACGTATCATCTCGCATTAATCCTGCACCAACGATATTTTACATTATCACTGAGTTGATGTTCCTAAGTAAGATTTAGGACCAACACAGGTGTTTTTGCATAACATGGACGTAACACTTAAAACGCAAAATTTTGAGGAAAAAAACAAAACAAAACAAAACAATCCAGGCAAAGAGAACCACTAACTGCTCACAGAGAACAAATTGTGAATGCTGACATTCACGTACTCTATTTAATTGCTCTTGCTCCTTTTCTTAAGAAGGAATATGGAAAATCGATATTTGATTTAATGTATTTCATAATATTTTGCATCATCTATGCAGAACAGTAACTATTCAGGATCTGATGGGTGGACTTTTGTTCACTTTATTTCATATCCTTGATTTCAGATGACTGTCTAGGCAAAGGGTTTAAGAGCTGATTCTGTTGTGGCCAGTCAACTGCAGATGTGACTATTTCAGTACCTAAGAATTATTGTCTAAGCTCCAGTGAGGATAATGCCTCGATCTCCATCAGGTCCAACAAGCAAAGGGAACATGAACCTACTGATTTTTTTTTGTGCCTGAGTTTCCACTTCTTCCCTCCATCAGAACATAGTTCAGGGAGGTGTAACTAGCCTTCTGACAGCATAAGGAGATACCCACACTGTTTTTAGAGTGAAGAATTTCTGAAATTTAACCAATCCTGCTTGAAATTTCAGTATTAGTAACAAAGCACAAAATGTTACTTCTGTAACATTTTAAAATTGGTATAGATTACAAGTGCACACCTACTGCCTTGAGGTTAAAGGTTTTGCTCTCATGTGACCAAGTTGGCAGGAGTCTCACAGTAAAAAACAAATTTCCTTTGAGTCATATATTCTTGAAAATACAAGGCGTGGTTTTACAGTTTCTGTTTAAAGGCACAATATACATGGCTGCTAGTTTAACCACTAGCTTTCAGTCACATTCACAGAAAATGGAACAAACGTATTAATGCCATCAAGAATGTCAATGGATAGATACCACTTCAGCTCTAGAATTGAGTGGTCAAAGAATAAACTTTAGTTGTTCAATTTTCTTTTTTCTTTCTATCTTTCCTGGGGCAGGCAAGTAAACTTCTTTAAATCATGCCCTGAAGGTGCAGCCAGTACTAGTAACAGTCTCTGAATATTCAAATTATCTTGTCATTCAAGAACAGTTCTGCAATCTCTATTGTTGAAACAAACTTGGTAATAACAAGGGATGAATTAATAACAATACCATTAAGGCAAAGCCCTTTACTTAAGGAAACACTATTTTTACAGCCACTTTCCCATTATACAGGCCAGAGACACAGCAGCTCAAGTTACAGTGATACAAAGTGCAAAAATAGCTAAATCCTTTTATACAGGTTGGATGCTTTGCACAAGTAACCCAGACAGACCAACTGCTATTAGCAGCAATCTCTCCAGTTTGGAATGCAGCCCTTGGGAAGGTACCAAGATTAGCAGGTACTAACCCATGCAATTAACTTGGTGGGGAAAAAAAAATAAAGAATCAAGCTTTCAGGACTGCTTTCTGGAATTTTTTCAAGGGCTCCAACTTAACCTTAGTTGTTACAAGTTATTTCACTGAAAAGGGGAGCAAACACAGAAACAACAGAAGAGAAGTCACTGTCTCATTTCTAGGTAGCAGTCACCGGTGACTGAAGTTGTTGATAACTTTTTTCTTGAAAGAAAAGTAGTAGCTAACATTAATAAAAAGACATGCAACAAATTGTGCATCCAGACACCAGTTATGAACCATAACTAGATGAAGGACTGTTAACCTTGCAAAGTTTCTAAGGCTTAATGAAACACTCACCGAGCTTGTTGAATCCAGCCGCGTTGTAGTACCACTTGCGGATTCTGTCGATCAGACGGCCACCTCCTGAAACTGAAAGTGACTGCCATCAGTCGGGGAACACGACAAAATGCAACCTTACACACTGCTATGACACTATTTGTTGACTTTGTTCACGTACAGTGACGAAACACCACGTCAGGTTTGGACTTGAGCATGTATGACCAGGCTCCTCTGCTTTCCAGTATTCTTACACGGATCCTGAGCATACAGCACGAGTGCTTGCTCCATACAATATTCTGACCTCTCTTTCACTCTATTTAAACATTAGAGCACTTTAAGACTTGGAACACTGCTAACAATTCATCCCCAAACACATCAGCAACAGCTTTAAGCTCCATAACTTTCTTGAGCTAACACCACAGTGTTTACCGCCCTGTTTCTCAAAGCCTTTACCTAAGTTTCACAGCTCTCATTACGGGTTAATGCGATTTCAAGACCAGCACATTATGTTGTTAACCTTCTGCTCCCCTCGCCCATTACTTAAATACTATTCCAGACCTGCTTTTCCAAACAGCTGCCAAAGTCAACGGGAAGGTCAACACTGAAACCTCAGAAGAATCGTTGGCTTTAAGAAGGAAAGGATGCAAAATGCAGGATACTGATCTAGCAGGATACTGATCTTTTCCTAGCTGTGCTTTTGGATATAAAAGGAGGGTTGGTTGGTTGTGTTTTAAGTGTAGTTAAATGCTGTTTGGTACCAAATTAATATAACTTGACGAGGGTCTGGAAAGGTGAAAACAGCACAGTTCAGGCAATGCGGTGAACGCAAGGTTATATTTTATGACTTTAAGTGGGCTGCCTTATGAAGACAATCCAGAAAGTCAGTGCTATGTGTAATAGCAGCACACTATCAGCATGTCGCCTGGTCATACTTCGACCTTCACATTTTACCTGAGAAGCAACCACACCACACGAACCGAGCCTGAAGCCGCTACTTACCACAGAACAGTTTGGGTTGGAATAGACCTTAAAGCTTAAAGCCCACCCAGTCCCAGCCCCCTGCCATGGGCAGGGACACCTCCCCCCAGCCCAGGCTGCCCCAAACCCCATCCAGCCTGGCCGTGAGCCCCTCCCGTGACGGGACACCCGCACCCTCCCCGGGCAGCCCCTGTGAGCGCCTCAGCGCAGCCCCTGCCCAGCCGCCCCCTCCCCCGCTCACCGGTCGCCCTGGCCGCCATGTTGACCTCGGCGCGGCGCGCTGCCTGCTGGGGGGCGCCCGGGGCGCATGCGCGGCGGGGCGGGCTCGATCCGGGCACGGCCGTGAGGGGAGGAGCGGGGCGGGGGTAGGGGGGGCAGCGTCCCGCCGGTTGTCCGTGAGGAAACGTCCCGCTGCGCTCCTAAAGACAAAAATAAAAATAAAATAAAGAAAAAAAAGTTGGTTTATAACAGCAATCTCGTCACACCAGGCAATTTGAGGTGGCTGAGGCTCGCAGCAGCACTCAGGGCGCCCTTCAGGCAGCCGCTGCCCGCAGCAGGAGCGGTGCTGTCGGAAATTTCTGTCAGCTTGCAGCCAAAAAGTATCTGATACAACTCAGAAAAGCCTTCTCCTCCCTCTCCTCTTTTCTTTTAGCACTTCTCTCGGTTGTCTTTCTTCACGGTGTTTCTGGGAAGCTATTTTGGCATAAGCTCACACAGTTAGCATCTCAAGGAACCCCTTTAGCTCTGGCAGCGGTGTTCTTTTTTACATCTAAATTAAAAGCTCAAAGTTTAAGAAATCCCATTTCATATGTATTCTGTAATGGGTAATGGTTTATCATATGCTAATAGTGCTCAGGGCAGCCAAGTAAATGCAAAACCAAACTAATTTAGTGTTATGAACGCACACGTTTTCTGTAATCATTACTCTTACTAGATTGTAATAGTTTATTAGCGTTTAATATTTAAAATCTGATCTTAAGTTAGATTTAGATCCTTGGGTTTGAAAGGAAGGAGTGGGGAAGGGTTCAGCCAGCCCATTTTCAGCCACCACTTCAGCTGGTATTTGTGCACCTCCAGCAGGAGCAGCCAACGCGACAGAGGATTCAGTGATCGCTGTGATCAGAACAGGAACAGGAGAGCATCATGACAGACACACAACACAGCTTTTTCCTGCATTTGAAATGAAGATACTCTGCTAAATCAACCCATATACTGCTTATCCTGATACTATTCCTTACCTTGGGTGGTGTTGAAATTCAAATTTTAATTTTTATTCCGGGTAAAAGTCCCAGATTGTGATGCTGAGAACTCTTCTCGTTCTTTAAACTGCACTTTAACGTTACTGTATTCCCCCCTGATTAGGGGAATTTAACCTTTTGCATTTTATTCTGCTATCTGCAGTCAGAATCTTCAGGCTTTTACTCCTGTGGCCCAAATGGGTATTTTAAGTTCCAACACTAACCTTAAAAAAACGACAGTTTAATGAAATAAAAAGCTTAAATACAAAAGACAACATCTGGATTTCAATTTCCTGACCTATTTTAACTGAAAGAATAGTTTATTGTTTACAAGTTTCTATTAGTTTGCATTTGTGCAAAGTTAGTTTCTTCACTTTGCCCAAATACACTGTGAAACATTTCGTAACTCTGTGTTAACGTGGTTTATTCACTGATAATATTAACTACTTTTAATGCTCCCACAATTTCTATTTTACTTCAGTTATAACTGAGCAAGATAACTATCAATTAAGTACACATTATAGCTTTTTTTTTTTTTTGTGCACAGTTGGTTACTTCTATACTAAAGCCATACAAATCACATCAGGGTGGAGTAAAACTGCTTCAGCCTCTCAACAGTGCAAAAGCGAAAAATGACTTAAAACTAGATGTGTCCCTGAAACCTAGGAGGAGCTTTTCTTCTTATAATTTGCCTAAATTCAATTTGCCTAAATTTCAATTTCTGTTATATTTCAAGCCTAATTTCACTGTATAGCTTTTAGGATACTAACTTCAGCAGCCAGCTTTACAAGGAAACACTTGGGTAACCTGTTGAAAAGCACCTTCTTTTATAATGGGCTTCACGTGTCATACTGTACTTCTCTTTACTGTATAAAAGAACAAATAACATTACTAGCTCTTAAGATGACTGGGGAAAAAATAAAGTGATTAACCATTTTTTCCATCTCCCAAGCTTCTGAAGTTATTGAAAGAAAAGAAAAATCACCTTGATTTACTTTTGTTAGCATGCTCCATCATTCATACTGAATTAAGAGTTAGCAATTAATTACAAGGATCACATCAATAAAAATGAACATATACTTACCTAATCCTTTTAATTCACCATAAAGTTACCATATGCCTTTACATCCTACAAGTGTTTCATAAATAATGATGACTTAAACAAATAATTAAAAAAGTTTGAGACCATAAAAGGGAGCATTTTTAAAAAATGTTTATTTTACAACTTTATTCTATTCCTTTCTACATGTGTTAATAATTAAATCGTTTTTAAGAATTTTTCAAAGTCCTGTATAGACGCTTTGGCAATCTCTGTACAAAACACCTCATCCGGCAAGGATACTAGCTGGTCCAGAGAGATGTAGCTGGGTTTTGCTGGGTCATACTGGGCTCTTCCCAAAAATGTAAGAAACTTGTGCCTCTCTTTGATTCGTAATAGCTTTGCGTTGAAAACCTAAAAAAGAAAAAAAGGGGAGAATGATCAAAATCTGAAATTTAGACTACCTGAAACAATCTAAAAAACAAGAGCATTTTTTAGACAAACTAGGGATCTAGCAAGAAAATATTTTACATCTTTTTCCCCTCATTTATGTCAACCATAAGGTAGGTTGTATTTAAATACAAAAATGACAGGCTCAGCTGCCCTAGTCATGTCATGAAACTCACCGGTTTTGAAGATGACTCGGAAGAACAGAGAAAGGAAAGACTGACCACACCAACAACATAGAGTGGAAGAAACTAACCACTTACTCTTCCGAAGAGAGACCATAAATAATGAGGTGAAGCACCACAAAGCCATGATAAGACAATTGAGAAGGAAGTGAACAGGACTTGTGATCATTTACAGGTAAAAAAAGGAGAAAAGTGAGACACAGACTGAAGTTACAGAAAGCACTGGTGCTAAGATATGTTAGATACCAAGATAAGTAGCCAAAATCCAGACGAGGAGTCATATTTCCCCATACAAGTTTGGCCTTTTAGCCAGTTTAATTAGAATCAGTTAGTACTAGCTTTAGGAAGAGCATTGTTGCAGTTTGGAAGTAGCAATTTATACTTTTTTTTTTCCTTGTAAGAAGTTAGAGTGACTGCCTGTCAGTGCTTGATGAAGTGAGAAATACTTTGAACTTCAAGTTTGTGAGGAAATAACTTTAATGAGAAGATGGAACAAAAATCATCAAAAAATTCATTTATTTTCACTGTTTATTGCTGCAGCAGAAGAAAGGTCAATCTAACCACATAAAGGATAAAACTTCTTTGCCTTTAAACTACATTTTCAGATCTTAGGATGTACAAAATTTAATTTTTAATTCGGCAAACATGAAATAAATGGTTATATGTTTATCCTGTTTACTGAACAGATCCTCTGCACAATTTGTCTTCTTTTCATGTCTCTACACAGAAGATTTCAGGACAAGGAATCCCTAAGCTGCTATTAATTCTCTTTTATGAATCCAAAAGAGACAGGCATGATTATTTCTGTCAAAAACTTAAAATTGACCAGACTCGGGGGCTGGGAGGGCACATACACAAGGGAGAGAAGAAAGGCACTTTTACACTTGAATACTCAATGGTTGCTGACTTGTTAATAAAAGTCTTCCCAATTAAAGTAAAAGCCACACATAAGTTGAAGAATTGTGTGTCCTGCATACAGCAGGCCTCCACTTTCACCAACCTAGTGAAACAGTGATGCACACAACACCTACAACTTATGCCCGGATTAACAGCTCACCTGAGGAAAGCGAGTAAGCATGTGGTGGGGAATGCCCATGATGTTGTGCAGGTAGTCAAACGTCTGTCGGAGTCTCTTTCTGTTTGCAGTTAAAATCTTGGGGGTTTTATACGCTATCTGTTGAATTTCGTTACGTTGAAAACCAAACTCAATTTGACAAACCTGAAAGAGAGTAGAATTTGATTTTCCAAAGTCAGCTACAGGAAACAGCTTATTTTAACATGCCACTGAAATAAACTTAGGCAAAATTCTTCTACCCTTTGTCACACGGCAATATGAACGCAAGCCATATCATCATCTTCCAGTTCTCTGAAGTCAGAGAGTTTAAACTGTTTGTCGTCCTGCATTAAAGTGCAATTTGCTTATGGAGTATTCCTGAAGTTAAGACGGCTTCTGTGAATGCTATCTATTTTTCAGTTTGTCCAAGATATCAACAAAAACGCTTGTGTCTCAGTACACATAGCAGTTGTGAACACAAAAACTCTCCCCTGAGAATCCTTCCTAAGTTGAACCTGAAAGAGTTGTATAGAATATGCAATGTATTCAGTTTATTTTACAGTTGGTTCATGCCTAAAGTAAGATGTCTTTTTCAAAGACTGCCTTGACTGCAATTATGGTTTCCCAAAAGGAAAAACAAAACAGATTTTTTCAATAAAATCATGAGAACTCCTCCCGACACGCAGGATGGCAAGCAGTTCACTGAGTTGTTGAGAAAGGAATTCAGCATAGAAGAGTGTCTGGTAATTCAACCATTTCTTCTATCCTCCAGTGACATTTACAAGGAGCTTGTTTTCCGTCATGAATTGGGTGGGCTTGCCAGGCAACACAGCCAGACTTTCAAATCCAGCTCAGGTACTTCTTCACAGCTGGCACAAAGATGGTGCTTTTGTGTGTCCAGTTTGATGTGCCAAGACCACTCTCTTCCAGGACTGCCTGGCAAAAGCAGAGGGAAGGGCACGGAACTAGGTTTTGAAGATACTGTAGGATTTCCAGGCCTTTACAGGCAATTGTTTCTAGAGATGACTTTAATCAGGTCTTTCGACTCCTGACTCTTCCTTAACTGCTTTATAATATTTGTGTATCACAAGGAACACTAACCGACTACGATGGCATTCAAGTATGCAGAGATGTGTTTGCACTGTTGTGATGCCTTCCACAGATCTGAGTTAGCAGGGGGCAGCTTACTGCAGTAAGAAATATGACTGCAAATAAGACTTCTTGTTAGATCAGTGGAGCCATACAGCTGACCCCACTGCAGTTGACTGTGGCGAGTCCCTTTGCCTTTTCTTTTCTACTATGTGAAACACTTTCCTCGACATAAATAGTGAGCTCAAGTGTAATTTGCTTTGATTGCACTCAGATAATATATTTAATACTCAGTAGCTACACCACGTATGCTAATATCCTTACTGTGCAAGTCCTAGCAATGATCAACACACCCTACATGATTCCCACAACAGATGGTGGTAATGCAAACTTTCCAGCTTTACCCTCTCAATGAATCTCTAATTGTGCTTGAAGAGACCTTTGGAGGATGGAATATTCTATCCTTGAGCTTGCTTAGTCCGTGATTGGTATCTTTTGACAGCCAACATGAGCTGCAGCCTTTATTTCCAATTAGCAGCCCGCTCAGTGAGGGGTAGCACCAAATCATTCCTGAAGCGTTGTTACAGGGTTATGCTTTGAGAATGCTGCTTGCTCACGACCAGCTTAAATCACAGAGGTCTGACTTCAGATTCTGAGTCAGAAACATCCAGCTTCCTGAAAAAACAGAGCTTCTAATTATCAGTAGATTCAGATATCAAGGACTTGAAATTCTTTCTCCTCTCTTCATAACATACGTTAAAAATAAGGATGCTACACTTTGTATTTCCTTGCAGATAGGCAAGATAGTCAGATAGAACTGAGAGTCTCAAAAAAACACATTCATCATAATATATTGAATCCCCAGCCTGTGGAAACAATGTTCATTAAAAAGAAAGCAGTATTAATTGGAACAGGCTGTTACTTTCCAGTCTCCTCCCTTACCACACACACACATTTCAGATTGCAAGATTCCCAGTGCTTAATGGTTTCAGAGCAGTGAGTCTGTGTGAAAATTATATATTTTAATTCATAGTTATGCATTATAGGATAATGGGACTTCTCAATTTGTTAGACTACATCATGCTGTTTGGCCTAGCTGGCTTTACAGCACAATAATTAAACCAATACACAGTTACATTTTCAAAGGGGAAAGGAGTCCCTGTGGGTTTGAAGTTATTTACCCAACAGTTGTTAATAACGACCATCTGCTATCAGACAATAGGTGTCAAATGCACATTTTGGCAGACTAGCTACCTGCCAAGAGGAAAATAATCAAACGCACATTTCTTGCTCCTAAATCCTCATGAACAATTCGAGTTAGCAAAAAAACATAGTAATTAAGGAAAGGAAAAAAAAAAGGGAGAGAGCAAGCCCTATTTTTCACTCATTGTAAAAAAAAAACGGGTAACAATTTGTGTCATCAGATAGCAAAATCTGGCAGGAAGGGACCCAGATGAAGTTTGTAACCTACATCAGAATAGAAAACAGAACAAGACATTGTTCCACGTATGCTGTACACTGACTGGCAAACCGCAGAGGAAAAGAAGTGGTCTGACAAAATCCTCAGTTGTTTTCCATCTTCACTAAAATTATTTCATGAAATTCTTTCTGTACAGGATTCTTTTCCAGGGAATTTTATCTTCTGTCAACTCAAACTATGCAGGTACTCAATATATTTTTAACTTCTACTAATAAACTTACCTGAAGATTCTCCTTTACAGGCTCTAATTTGCCAGTCAGTAGCCTTGGCAGACGAATTACCAGATCCTTTGTCTGCAATTAGGGAAAACACACACAAAGGAAAGATTACCATGAAAGTACAGTTGCAAATATATCTGTAAAAAAAAAAAAAAAAAAAGATTTTTTATTTTTTTCCAATTGGAAGAGAGATGCATTTTCACTTGCATTTCATCTTCTCTCTAGCCCAAAGCTGAGTTTGCAGGAAACAGTTATGTATTAAGATGCAAATGTTACCCAAATGTCACGTTAATTTGGAGAACAAAAAATACCATAGCCTCTATAAAACAGATGGGGAGAAGGAGTAAAAACACTCCCCAGAAGTAGATATCATGCTGAAAAGCCCTCTCTCGGTGCTTGAGTTGTTTCTCCCCATCTCTTTAAAGAGAAGTAAACAAAAC
This sequence comes from Anas platyrhynchos, assembly GCF_047663525.1. Classification (NCBI taxonomy): domain Eukaryota; kingdom Metazoa; phylum Chordata; class Aves; order Anseriformes; family Anatidae; genus Anas; species Anas platyrhynchos. The sequence continues at coordinate 23,614,398 of NC_092588.1, read as the reverse complement.
ACTACCTGCTAGAGGCTATAAAAGGATTTTTCAACTGCAGTGCTTTATTTGTCTACTTTGGGATCTAGTAACACCATAACATTATGGCAACACAAGAAATTACTCCACATCCCCTGAGCCATGGGACTACTTGTAATCCACCCTGAGTACAAGGCAGTGACTAAACCCTTTTCCAGAGACATCTCTTACCTCAAGCCTGGAAAGGCCAAGAACAGGCACTGTGACAGCTATGACTCTTCAACTAATAGAAGCCAATAGAAGAACAAACGATCTCCCTTGAAAATTGACATTTATTGCAATCACCAGCTACTGCAGGAAATAACTCACATTGTCCACTCATGCTAAGATGCTTCAGCTGCTAGCTCCTCAACTATCCCAAAGCGTGGTGCTAAATACCTGCTAAGCATGTCACAGTGTGGTAGCACTCTGGGAAACAAAGATTACTCTTGGTGAACTAGCACATGACTTGGCATTCAGTTTGATATTATATTTGCAGATTTGACTATTTAACACTGATGAGTGAAGTGTTACAGTATCTCGAAGAGATGAAGAGAGCCAATTAATCTGCTTCAAGTTAAAAAGTTGCTTGCACCGACAGATTCAGTCCTGTGAACTACTGCAAATAATAAAACTGGGTACAGGCATGCTTCTTTGTCAACATCCTGCAGCTGATCATCTTCAAGAACTGTACTTAAGCATATTCTGAATGCCAGATGTCCTATTACATCTATGGAAGGTTAAAATCATGTTATACCTTCCTGCAATCCTGTGTTACGCTGGTAACATCAGCAGGGCTCGTGGATAACCTGCCAGCACTGCCATGTAAGCATTCGTGTTCTGAGACTTTACAGATGTCATTGACAAGGTACCTAAAGACTTCAGAGTATAGTTTTTACCTTTTTTACACTGAGGCCAAGTTCATTTTTGAAGAAACCCAGTCTGTTATCCAATCTTTCCACTGAAAACAACAGCAAATATGGAGCTCTTGAGACCATCTGAGCAATTTCTGCGTTACCAAATTTTTTTGATTTTAGGTAAGCCACTCTAGAAAGAGAACAAAAACAAAATAAAAATCTAGTGATGAAAATTTTATTGCCTCCATTTATTCAGTACTCGCTTAAATTCCTCAGTGATATCTTATAAACGGACAGATGTTCTAGCATTAACATGCAACTCTGCCAAAAATAATTAGGGGGAAATCTGCAGTTATCATAAAAGCAAAATACCATCCCTTCCAATTAATTAGAAGTAAAATAAACCTCAGAGCAGAATGTCAATACCGAAGACAGATTTTAATTCCTTCCAGCTGTACTTAAGCAGATAACTATGTTAACCTATATTTAACTACCAGCCTGTCTCCTAGATTGCAAACACATTAATAGATCATCATAGGGTATGGACAAGAAGATATACACAGCCTCTTGCTATTTTAATCAATTCCATTTCTACTGCTGAAAGAACAGAGTACTATACCTCATACATCCCTGTTTTGCCAATAGCACTGGAGGAGAAATATCGTACAACAATGCCATCTGTAGAGACATTGTCCAAAGAGACATTTCTAAATCAGCTGAAGTTACTTTGGTTACCATAGGTCCCTACTTTTCAGTCACTGCTCCAAGGATTTAGTCACAAAACATCTGGTTGTCAGAAAGGTGAAGGGGCTGACTACAGTTTTTATGTTTAACAGATCTTTCTTTCTTTCCAACTCAAAACTTTTTCCAATTTCTATTGAATTCAGTGAAAGTGAAGTCCTACTTCAAGTACTACTTACAACAGATTATTACCATAGCTCCCAGGAAAAAAAAAAAAAAAAAAAGGAGGAAAAATACAGCATATAAAAGAGACATGATTAACCCATTTGCCACCATTTACAAAAAACACACTGCTATGTGAAGAGGTTCCCTTTGGTTACAGATGATCAGAAACAGAAGTACTTGTTATCAGATGAACTTTGGGCATACAAGAACTGATTTCATCTGACTAATTAAGATACTGCATGGACTGGAGAACATTCTGCAGAAGTAGATACTCAGCAAAAGATGCTTGGTCGTATAGTGGGGGAAAAAGGCTGTGTGTTAAATTACATCTTGTTGAGAGAAAAAAGTAAAATACTTTCTAGTACCTTCTAGCCACTACAACCTCCCTTTCTTTCCACAAACCCTGAAAAATGAAATAACCGTAAGTGAAAAAATCTCTTCAGAGAAGATAAAAGAACAACGTCTAGAGAACCAATTCCTAACTGAGCAGGTATCCCAACACAGAAGGTAGCAGCCTAGTCTCTAGACAATGCTGATGGAACTGGCTACAGAAACCTGAGAGACACAGACATCAGGAGGGGGAAGAAATACAGGATGCAAAAATAAACAATTGCCCCTTCAAAATGTATCCCGTTATGTTTTGAATGAAGCCATTTGGCTATGCTGTTCTTCTTCCATTCCATTTTTCGAGGACACAACTGCCAAGCATTCTAGAAACAGAGCTAAATGAGCAGATAAATAATAAAAAAATCTTTTGGTTGTCCTAATTCCCTTACTTTATCTCCGGAACCAGTCATTAAGATTCACACTTGAAGCACTTCTCTACGACCTGAAAAGGCAAGAAGTCTCAAAGAGGGACAGCAAGATCATAATCAGCTGACTCTAGGAGATGGTATATCAGAGAAGAACAGTCATTCGCTCTGACCATGGCTTGAGATCGCTCTGTGAGCATTGGCACCAAGGTCAGCCCTCATTCTCCTACAGCAGTCAGCAGTTGTGTGTAGCATGTTAGCAGTTCTAAGTCATCATTAACAACACCGTAAAAACAAAGCATCTGGTGCAGCTGCAGTGCAGACACTGATTTGCAACTGTCAGAATTGTTATGAGTTATGGAATGTTTTGACTTTTGCAGTGTTTATCTGAAGTCAAATGCCAAATCTATTGAAATTTGTGTTTTGTTTCCTGGCAACACGGAATCCACAGCAATAAAACATTCCAGAGTGATGTAACCAATACCGTGTCCATCTGCAGGGAAGCGTTTATGCGAAGGTGATACTCAGCTTTCAAAGACAGCTATCTGAGCCACATTCACCCTCTGCAGCACACTTACCTTAGAGATTACATTAAACCATTCATCAATGCCGAAGCAAGATAAACTTACTGAAAAATCAAGCTGTTGAATAAGAAGAAATTGGATTGTACCATTCAGCCCTCATTTTGCTAACTACATAGTGACACAGGACAGTCACAGAAGAACAAATCTGACTTCACAGGTGAGTTACGAAGCTTATCAGAACAAAAACTACACTCTTCAGGAGAGTACAGGCAACTCAGACAATCTCAGCTCAGGACTACTGCTGAAAAATCAGCAACTTTCATTCTGGATGCTGTTTCTGAACGGCCACTTACTGAACAAAAGGATGGAATGGAGGAGAAAAGGAAAAGCCAGGTCTGTGTTAGACCTCAATCTGCTAGTATACCTGTTTCCAAAAAGCTGTATTTTCAGATTTCTGTCTTGGACAGCTACTACACACAAAATCTAAGCAGGCAGCCTTTCTTTTCTGGATTTTCTAAATACCAAGATATCTTGAATTCATTACAAAGCATGTAAGCACACACACGAGTTGTTCTGCAAAAGAAGAACTGAATTAATGCAATGCCTAACGTAATTTTGAGAATACGTGTCCATTCTCCTGCATTTTTTTCTGTAGTCAACACACCTAATGAAAGCATGTATCAGAAGAATGAATTAATTCCATTTCACAATCTGTTATTAAAAAGGTACAAAACAAGCAAACACAGCTGAGTAAAGAAAGGTAGGATGTCTATAACTACAAAAGAAACCAGTACAGTACACTCCTATAGTCTAGAGCTGGTACCTTGAGTATCTCCTATCTTAATGTGATCCCACCTGCCAGAACCTAGAATGAAACAGTAAAGCAAAGGAATGAAGAGAAAACATTTGTAGCCATAAACCAAAAAGGGAAAAGATTGGAACACAGTTACACGCTACCACATTGGCCTTGTAGCAGGAACATGTGCATGAAAACATACGCTCCAAACCTATACTCAATTATTTCATATAAATGAAGAATTAAGGAGAACATTTTTTGGGGAAAAAAATAGATTATTACAATGCATTATTTTGAAGATTTTAAATTCAGGATATTTAACTTTTGGAAGGATTTTGTTTAAAAGTGAAGGATTTTCTGCCACAGATACAAACTTTATCTTTGAAGTTCTGCAAATAATCCTCCAAAGTTAACAGCCCCAAAATACTGAGAACAGGCTTCAGTTACAACTGCAAGACCAGCATCAGCACAGGTATCTCAGCCACTGCAGTATGAAGCCCAGCGCCCTAATTTAAACCCGGTGCACAAACAGTTGAAATCTTTGTAAAAGCAGCCAAGGTGCACACGCGTGTGGCAAAACACAATGGTTGATTTCAGACATAAGAAGAATGAATTGCTGCCATCAGTAACATTTTGGACCCTGCCAGGCACACAGCTCCTCAATATTCTTGTTTTACCCACCGTAAGTTACCCCTTCAACTCAGCTACACATTTATAGAGCTACTTAAAACAAACAAACAAAACAGTATTATCCCATTATATCTTTAGATATATGCTCAGACAAAGAATTGGTATTGAAATAATGGCCACTGAAGACAATGTTCCACTGTTGGCAGAAAACAAACAATACTACTGAACAGCTTGATTCAGGCAACACTAAAACCAGTGAAATTAACAGTGGGACTTCAGTTTACGACTGACACAAATCACAACTTTCTAAATCAGGCTGCTGGAAAAAAAAAGGAGTATGTGCATACATCTATCTGATTTCCTCACTGCTTACTTTCAGTCAAATAGCTAGTATATTCAGAATGCAACATGTTTTAAGTAAGTGTTCTCTAGAAAGTCAGACTGCAATACACAGATCCTAAATCTAAGACACTGAAAGAGACTAGAGAGGACTAGGAGAGAATGGTGCAGAAAACAAATGTTTGACAGTAAATGGAGAAAACAGCTTGTTTCTCTTACAGTTTCTGAATAAAGGCCCATAAACACAATGATTTTTCTTAAAAAAATAAACCATTCCACCTCTGGGGTTTTTGGTAAACACATATACACATGAAGAAGCTTTTTAAAAAAACAAACAAACAAGAAAAACAAAAACAACACATCAGCAACAAAAAACACCCCAATTCCAAAAAGCAGCTAACTACATAAGCCTTGGTTTAAGACATGAGATCTAAAGAGACTGGCATTCATCCTTATGCACATACAATCTTGAATGACACCAAGGGACAGTCTAGTGCAACACAAGTGGGAACACACAAACAATGAAAATTGGTTCCCGGTAGTCTTGCATTCAGTTTGGGCTGGACAACAGGAAAAAAAAGGCACCAAAACACTGTGCTGCTATTAAAATTGAGCACAGAAATGATCTGCTCTGCTTCTTTTACTGCAGAATCCACAAAGGAAAACCATACAGAATACGGTTTTGAAGCTTGATTGACAGAAGACAAAATCCATGCCCAGTCATCAGTATCTCCCCATCTGCAGATCACTACATGCGCAATCAACATCTGACAACAACAGTACAAAAAAAAAAAAAAAAAGAGGTTTACATTGTTCTCCAACTTCATGGAAGCCTCAGGGAGCATAATTTTGGAATCTAATGTGACGTTGGTAAAGCAAGTGGCCTAGGATGGCAAGCTGCTTCTTCTGCGGCAGAGACAGGAACAGACATTTTAGCCTGAACAGCCGATCTTTGCACCAGTGCTGGACAGGTAAGTAGGACACCAGAAACTGCTGCAGGGTGAGCACAGGCACGTATGCACACGGGTAGCCTGAGAATTGCACCTGACGAGCAGCAGCGATTGCCTCCATCTCCAGACACAGCAGACACAAGGAACCTCATTCTGCAGAAACCCTTTCTTTCTGTGCAACAGTAAAAGTTGCTGCCAGCCATGTCTTGGCCTCCCCCTCTTAACCCACAAATGTCAAGGTTCCTCATGGAAGGACTAAAAGAGGTGTGTGCCTTGATACCCAGCAAAGGGTTGGTCAACTCAGGTATCTTACTCCCTGATCATAGCACTACTGACCATTCCCACTATACCTGCCCCACAGCTGATGCTATCCAACCTCTCCTGACAGCTTCTTGCCTACTGCAATCCTTGCTCTTCAAAATTGATAACTGTCTTGCCATTGCAAGCCAGCCTGCAACATGATTCACTTAACCAACAGTAGACAACAACTGCACGGAGAGAGGTGGCTGAACAGCCCCACACCCAAGAGTTAAGCCCATTCAAGTACTTGGCCTGATGCATTCCCAAGACATCCTTACAGAGGGATAAATCAAGGCACGAAATCTTAGATAATGTGTATTCAAAGGGCAGTCTCCTTGGTGAGTCAGTTCCAAGCTGCTACCAAAAGAGATAGTCTTACTCTGTTTCTTCTCCTTTCCGAGGTATGTTTCTTCTCATCCTTTGTATGGAAACTAACAGCACACAGCCACACACCTCACAAATCTGACTGCAAACTTAATAAATTCTGGTAATGGTCAGTTTTCAGATGGATCAGGGGGTTGACTCGACTTACAACACCGCTACCACGTTAATGCTGACTGATGATAAAGGAACACGGAGCCAAGGGACTGAGTGAGGAAGTAAGCAGCCACAACGAGCGTTCAGACAGACTTACAACAACTCCAAAACTACATCTTCAAGGCCTGGGGCTTAACATCCTGTTGCTACGTAAAAGGCATACCTGGTTTCGAGAGCTTCCAGATCTTCACCAAGGATGTACGGATTTTTGGTCAGGAACAGTCCCAGCTGATTGTCTTCTACACCCACATCCTTAAGGAACAGGAGTATTTTTTTTATATCTTTCTCAAAGTCCAAGGTCAGTAAGAGCTGACCTGCCTTTTGACGTTTCTCCACTTGGGATAAGTCAACTCCTACAACAAATAAAACGAGATACTGTTTTAATTAAACACAGACCTCATTCCCTATAAATGTTTCAGAAATGCATGCTGATGTTTCTAGGACTATTCTTTTTTTCTTCATTTATTTAGCATACTTTGATTGCTTAACACAGTAAGGTCATGACACCTCCTATATGATGGAGGTATTCCAGATAAAACAAGCAGATTGGTTTCAGACTTTTGCTAAGATTATTTTCCGAAGGATGACATCTCCAAGGAATCCTGCACGTGAGGAATCGAACACACCAGTACGTGCCACACGCAGTGACCTACTCTTGTCTCACAGAAGCATCTGTACAAGGAATTCCTAACTCCGCTATACCTGGGACAATTTTGCAATGAGTGATTCACACACCAATTTCTTACTGCACAGTGCCAGATCTCCCCATCACAAACATTTGTTTCACCAGCTTTCTGGTATTCCTTGTGCTTTTGGGAAGCGAGGAAGAAGCCAGCAGCCTCGGACTCAGCTATCTTTCTTGCACAGTCCAAATGCTTTTTGATGAAACCTAAAGTTCTCTCCCACCCCCTCATTCTTTCCTCTTCAGTCTACTGTGCCCCACTTTTACAGTTCTGCATAGCAATCACTCTCCTTTCTTCCTGGAAGGGAGAGCTGCAGTATCTTTTGCAGCAAATTAAAAAATCATTATCCAGCCTGAATTAAAAGACCAACCAACGTGCACAAAGTGCTCCCTACCTCCAGAAGTTCTGGGAGATACGCTAAGGGACTAGAGCTAGGCAGCCTTGTCTCTAACTAATGCAGCATTCGGTAAGCCAGACCACCTTTTCTCTTTTTCCATTCACCCTGCATAATGTTCTGCTGCCTGTAGCAATAGTCACTGCTCCTATAGCTTGAAATTTTCAAATTTACAAAGCCATCACTAAGATCAAAGCACAAACTACAGGAACTCCAAAGCTCCAGGCACAAAGAAACCACACAAACAAAATCACGCATACCTAGCTGGACAAGCTTTGTTAGTGTTTCTGAGTGATCAACATAATCTCGGAGCGTGGAAGACTGAAGGGGAAGAAGTGGGTCCGCAAGGATCTGCACGGCTTCTTCCTCAGAAATCTCCTCCAAAGCAGATGAAGGCGGAACATCATCCCAGTCTAGGAAATAAACACAGAAGAGCAAAGTGCATTTTGTGAATGACGAAGCTGTTCCCTTCAAACCCTACGCAGATCTTTGAATCCATTTCAAAATGCAAGAACACTCTGCAAGAGATGAACAGCCAAACTATTGCTGTGTGAAAGCATATGAAAACAGGCTCTGCTCCCAGTTTTTGCTTCTGGAACACTGCCTTGCCACTGCCCATCAAGTCTTGCTCACATGGCCAAATCCAAGCTTAGCCCCTACGTAGCCTGCCTTTGGTCTCCCAGCTTGATCACTGCACACAACAGATCATATCACCTTCTTGAAAAGTCTTCTTTCATGCCTCCACAGATTTAATCTTGCCTGATTACATCCAAATCAAAAGCTAACACAAAGATTTTTCATAGCCTGATAAGCGCACCACCTGGCTCCTCCTCCAAATTCAATGCTTGAGCTGCAGTTGTTTCTGACCTTCAAGGCATTCCACAGCCAACTCCAACTGAGCCATCTTGTCTTACCCGTTACGGGATGGCTGCTGACTGCCACCAGCTCTGACAGCCAAAGAAACAGAGCTCTGCCTACTCATTAAGGTTTCCAAGTAAGCATCATTATATTTGCTTCCACTTCAGTGTGTTCAAAGTCACAGAAACTCTGTCTTTTTTTGAAAAAAAATCTCTAAACTCATTTATTTTTCCACTGACAGAAGCTCACAGCACACAGATCAAGACTGCTGTCTTGCAGGCTGACCACTAGCATTCACCTCAATGGTCAAGCTGATCACCCGTACTAATTATAAACTCCTCAGGATGGCAATTTTCTGTGTCCTGTTCCTTAGCACAATGACTTCCTAGAAACTAAGGTGACGCTCTTCTGTGTTGAAAACACAAAGCTACACCTGAACAAGAAGTTCCAAAACCAGCAGGAAGATCCTGATGTTCTAGAAAAAGCTGCATAGACTAGCTCAATTATTACAGCTCTTACCACCTTTTTTTTCTCAAAGCCTCATTAACAGAAGCACAGTGGAACACTTTTAGCAACATTAACAGCTTAAACAGTAATAACAGCTCTCTATGAATTTGTATGCATATGAAGCATTTCCCTTCAGAACCAAACCAAAACATACCAAGGTCCATTCTGGCAGCACTTTTTTGCTACCTTTTTTTTGTTAGACATGCATTTTTTGGCCGCTCCAAGTTCTTTGAATCTATTTTCCTATCAGGAAACAGGCCTCAAATGATTAAAAAAATGATAAAACCAAACCAACTATGTCTCTCCCATTATGCACTGCCAACTAGGCAAATTGCTCCACGCACAGCAGTAAGTCTGCCTGAGGATAAAAATCTGGCACGTAGATCAACTGTGTCGCAGGTGTGGACACATACAAGCTGGCTGACCTGTCAGCTCTGGTGCAGCACTGTTTCCAGAACCAGCTGCAAAAACACACAGACCTCAGCTGCAGCTCAGAGCCACCCCAAAAATAAGCTCTGTAGGATCCAAGCTGGCTGGACTCAAAGCCGAATCTGAATATACAGGACTGCTTAATAACTCCAGATCAAGTTTCCTCAGCATATGGTTCCTAAAACCATTTTGCAGAAAGTGGAATACGTTATAATACGATATAAATATCTGAGTAAGGATAAAAGAATGCCACTCTGAAAATGCTTACTGGAAGAAAGCGATGCTATTTTGTCAGGGCAACAACACCACAGAGACCTCGCATCTATCTGCCTTCCCTCAGCAGAGGGTTTGAAGGAGCATTTCCCATCGTGACAGTTCTTAAGGAGGCTTCACCCTCTGCTGCCTCCTGTTGCCCATTCCTAATCATCCTGGAACACCCCTCAGGCGTTGGGCATCGATGTGTGAGCTGCTTCGGGAGTGGCCTCCCTGACACCTGCTCAGCTACTACAAGTAGTTATGAGAAGCTCCTTAGTTGGCTGCTCCAGACTGAGGTTTCTACCCAGCATGCTGTATTTTATTTTAGCTCAAAGGTACTCTTTATAGGCTAGGGCTATCACAGAAATTCTATGTTAGCTATGGGGCAAAAGCTAAGTGAAAGTCATGAAATTCAGATAAGTATTTTAATTAAACTGGACAAAAAAAAGAGAGCCAATGGCAACACAAGAAACATGACTTGAAGATTAATAAGAAAAGGTATCCTCAAGGCCTCTTACCTTCACACAGTATTTCTGTGTTCAGGTCAGGGATTGTTTCTGGTTTCACTTGTTCCTGTTTTACTGGCAACAAATGACTTTCCGGTGAAGACGAGGATCCATCCTGGGCACTGGCAGCCTGCGAACAGTTCTCTACGGCTACGTATCTGTACGCCTGCCATCCCCACGGAAGAAAGCCGCGTCTGGAGGCCAGCAGAGCCAGCGGGGCAGCCCCTTGCCGTGCCTGCACCGCCTCGCTGGAGCTCCTCAGCCTCTGCAGGGCCGATAAGCGGGCTCTTTGCAGCCAGCAGCAGCAGCAGCAGCGGGCGGCCGGCCGGGCCCACAGCGCCATCCTCCACCTCAGCCGGGCATCCTGCGGGGAGAGAAGGGGCAGAAGGAGGAGGAAGAGGAGGAAGGCCGATTACCCCCTCACGGCGCCCGCCGCCCCCCGGGCAGCCATTTTAGAGCTCCGCACACCCCACGAACCCCCCCAGCGGAGGGCTGACCGCCTCCACAGCCACCGAGCTCGGCATGGGAGGGGGGCGAGCGCAACCGTTGGGGGGCGTTAACGGCCTTTAGGGACCGTTGGGAGCCGCTAACGGCCGCTGGGGACCGTTAACGGCCGCCGCGGCCGCGCCGCCGCCTCACCTGCCCCTCTCAGCGCCCTCCTCCCCACACGGCCCGCGTGCTGCCGGCGGAACCATCCCGCGGCAAGCAGAGGGGTGTCCGGGAGCGGAGGGGACGTCCCATCGCCTGTAAGAGATAGGGGGAATCGCTCCGTCTCCCCCTATTTCTCCCGATTGGTCTCGCCCTCCCCCCGGCCGCCGTGGCCCCGCCCGTGGGGGCGGCGGGCGCGGCGCGGCTCCCTCAGCGCCTCAGCGGGAGGCGGCGGCGGCGGGGCCCGGCCGGGGCCGGCCGGAGGAGAAGGTTTTGGGGGTGAGGGGGGACGAAAATAAAAAAAAAAGTCCCGAAATGGCGTCGTGCGTGGGCAGCCGGACCCTGAGCAAGGACGACGTGAACTACCGGCTGCACTTCCGCATGATCAACGAGCAGCAGGTGGAGGACATCACGCTGGAGTTCTTCTACCGGCCGCACACCATCACCCTGCTCAGCTTCACCATCCTCAGCCTCATGGCCTTCGCCTTCACCAGGTGAGCGGCGCCTGGGGGGCGCCGGGGGGGCGGGGAGGGTCCCTATGGGAACCCTATGGGAACCCTATGGGGTTCTGGGGAGTCCCTATGGGGTCCCTGTAGGGTTCTGGGAGTCCCTATGGGGTCCCTGTGGGGTTCTGGGAGGTCTCTTTGGGGTCCCCATAGGGTTCTGTGGTGTCCCTGTGGGGTTCTGAGGAGGTTCTTTGGGGTTCTGGGCAGCTCCTATAGCGTTTCTATAGGGTTCTGGGGTGTCTCTATGGGGTCATCGTCAAGTTCTGGGGGTTCCCTATAGGAACCCTATAGGGTTCTGGGGGATCCCTGTGGGGTTCTGGAGGATCTCTATAGCGTTCCTGTGGGGTTCTGGGTGGGTTTCTATGGAGTTCCTATAGGGTTCTGGGGGTTCCCTGTAGGAACTCTATGAGGTTCTGGGGGGTCCCTATGGGGTCCTTATTGGGTTCTTAGGGGTCCCCTCTGGGGTTCTGGGGGATCCCTATGGGATCTTCATAGGGTTCTGAGGGGTCTCTATAGGAACCCTATTGGATTCAGGGGGTCCCTGTGGGGTTCTGGGGGATCCCTGTGGGGTCCTTATAGGGTTCTGGGGGCTCCCTATAGGAACCGTATGAGGTTCTGGGGAGTCCCTATGAGGTCCATCTGGGGTTCTGGGGGATCCCCATGGGGTCTTTATAGGATTCTGGGGCGTCTCTATGGAGTCGCTAAGAGGTTCTGGGCTGCACGGCCCCTGTCAGGCTCTGTCAGGGTGGGAGATCCCCCTCAGAAGGGTGCCGCTCTTCTGTGGTGTTTGCTCAGACTTGAGTGGTCTTCTCGCTAAAAACAAGCCTGTGGCTCCAGCAGTGCCCCAAAACAGCTTTTTACTAGGTTATCACGGAGCTCGGCGATGACATCACGCCAGCAGGTAACTTACCAAGGGTTCGTGGAGGGCAGGGACTGTTCTGTGTCATCGTTTTCACGCAGCGAGCTTTATCTGGGGCCCATCGCCCCTTGGCATAGGCCCCGGTACTGATAAGCGTAGCCACATTCTTGCCCCACCACAGGAACAGCCTTCACCACCATAGTCATGCATGGAAATAAAGCTGAGGACAGGCACAGGTATCTTCAGGAGCCTTATCTGTAAGCAAAAGGTATAGCAGGGCAGGCCGTGGGGCACCTCACGGTGTTGTTCCAGGTTGTCCATGTCTTTTATTGCCTCCTGCTGAATGGGACTGCGAAGACAACATTAGCATCCTCCTCTAGGTTCAGTTTCTCGCACAGTTTCTAGGCAAATAGGGATTCTGGAGAGGTTCTGGCTGTGCTAGTGCATCAGGGTTTGGGCTCATTTATGCTTTAGTGATGTTGTGTGTATGTGATTACAGATCGCAGTGGCCTCATTCATTTTACTCTGCTTTTGATAGAAGAACATCCTAACTCATCCCTAGGCCTCAGATACAATTCAGTGTGTAATCCTCAATATCTGAGGGATCCATTTTTAATAGTTAACTCAGAGATGTTTCTATGTGTTGGTACAATATCTAATCAGGAAGCCTTGCTGTGAGCGTTCCTCTTGCCTCATGTTCCCCTGTCTGATAACTTGTCCTGCTGTCAGGCTAATTTAGGTCAAATTGGCAACGTGTTGGGGAATTCTCATCCAGACGTTGTTCTGAGGGGCTAATGGAATTGACTGCTCACCTTTGGGAGAAGAAAAGGCTCCTGCCTTTAGTTCTTCCAAGCAGAGGATGAGTCAGGTAGCAGCTTCGGGATTATGCACTCTTCTTGGCCCAAAGAATATTTCTTGAATTCTCAGGTGGTTTGTTCTTTTCTGAAGAGGATTGCTAGCTTTTCTCTCCATTTGTCTTGCTAGCTTTCTAACTTGCTTTGGTTTCATGTTCTTTCCCTTTTCTCTCTCTCTCTGCTCAGCCTCACTTCCTGTGTTTAAGTACCTATTGACTTCTCTTTAACAGTTCCCAGTTGCTCCTCTTGTCAGGTTGTGGGAGTTACTGTTTTTTTTTTTAATGTGTTTTTTTTTTTTTCCTTCCCCTTTTCTGCCATTTCCAGCCATCACAGGAATTTCCTAAATCAGGGTGATTGCCTCCGTTGCCTTATTTGGGACGCTGCTCGAGCCATATGTTCTTGAGAAGCTGAGGGAGGTGGGAATAGCTCCCCGCGTGCTTCCAGTGTGTGCTCCCAGCTCTGGGCTTTCTGCTCCCATCAGCTTATTGCACGAGTCTCCAGTGGCTGCGTTCATATTTCCACCTTCTGTGCTCAGTCAGGTGTGCCAAATGATTCCTCTTCCTTGCTTCCCCTGTGCTGTCAGATGTTCCGTACCACTCCCGATCGATTTATAAAGCAGGGGATTTTTTTCCACATTACATTCGTACCAATGTTCAGCAAAATGTATTTTTTCAGGAACTTCAGCATAGGCAGAGGAAATCTGGCTTCCCTTAAAGTCTCTCTTGCCTCCTCTGTAATTGTTCAGTGCCAGAAATACCCGAGGGTTCACGTGAACTTCTAAAATGCTTTTACCTTGGATATACCAAGCCTCCCTTGGGATCAGTGGGAGCCGATGACACCACCTTTGAGCAGGCAGATGAGGGTGAGACAGAACTCCAGATAGCAGTAATGTTCAAGGAGCAGTAATCAGAGTCCAGAGGAAGAAACGTGAGTGTTTTTAGCTTCTCCATTTTACAGCGTGGGGTAGTGGGCATTCTGTTTTTAAAGCACATCCTTCTGGTGCCTCTGACAATGGCTGCAGCTGCCGAGCTTGTTTCCTGCTGAACGAGCCAGACGCAGGCTCCTCTGCTTCCAGGCCTCACCCAGCGTGGAGGCACAGAGTGGTTCTTGCTTTCCCTGCCCTTTTCCTCCCTGGAGCAGAGGGCTGTGGCCCTCTCCCAGCCCCAAGGCAGCCTGCAGGAGGGCAGCTGGCTGCTGGAGGGGATGTTGGTGGAGCACAGCAGCGTTTATGGAAGGCTTCTTTTCCCCTACACTCTAAATTTAGCGTCCTTGCTATTTTTACCCCAGTTCAGTGTCCTCAATTCTTCTCGTTGTGATTTAATACCTACTTCGTGTTTTTTCAAGATGCTTTTGGAATGCAGTGCTCTGGAACAGGGAGAAGATCAGGAGAGACAAAAACATTATGAAGTTATGAGGTGCTTTGTTTTTTTTATTATTATTTCTTCCGAAAGCGCCAGACTTGAAAAACACATTTGTGAAGTGGGTTCAAACCGAGAGAATTTTCTTCCGTCCTCCCACACGAGCGTTAGAAATCTCATTTGTGCTGCGTGAACACCGACATTTCAAAGTCGGCATCAAAGTTCCTGAGGCTAAGCGAGGAGATGATTTAGCACATTTTCCTGATTGCAGCTTGTTGTGATCGTGTCTTTCCTCCACCGGTTATTTTGCCTCCCTGTTTCCTTCGGTGTCCTCAAACCAACTCTTCTGGGCAAGCGTTGTAATTCTTATCTTAACTAGCACGCCGCAGCAGGTCTCTTGCTGCTACCTGTCTTTACCTGCTTCTGGCAAGGAGATCGGTTATCTAGCCCTCCTGAGAGGCACCTCCAAGCAAACCAGCCAAAAATGCTTCTACCACTCGCTTGGAAAGAGCTGTGCGGTGATGTGACTTCAGTAATCTCTTCAAAATAAAGAAACCCGCCCAGTTGGTGGCACCAGTGACAGCCTGTGGTATTTGCGTGCATTAAAGCAGGAACATGGCTTTGGCTGAGCCCTCGGGGCCTGAAGCTCTGTCTGGGAAGGGCTCTGGATGAGATGAGCTCTGGGGGTTGCCAAGGGAGCCAGAGTGAAGTCCTGGAGCTGGGAATTTGGGGCTGGCGTGAAGTGTCAGCCCATGCAGCGTGGCTGCTGGAAAGTGACTACGAATTCCGGGGTCAGCTGCTTTAAGGAAAATGCTGTAGGGGGTCCCCAAGGCCTGCAGAGAAACCATTCGTGTTTAATGTACATTTTGCTGCCGTACGGATGAACTAACACAGCGCTCAAATGTCTCCTCGTGATGAAAGTCTGCCATGGAGCTATTAAGGTTGGGTTCTGAGGGCAAGGGAAATAATTTGGCAAAGAGAGAGTTTATGGCTGCAGCAAATACATCTAGTGTGGAGCACATTTGTGCTGTCACACATTATTACCGAGCCATCCAGAAAAGTGACAAATGCTCTGCCAGAAAGAGCTGTAGTCCCTCTAAAGTTGTCTGGGACTTTTTTGTGTGTCGTGGGTTGGGGATAAATAAAGGAATTTATTTAAATAGATAAACTGATCACAGGCACATTGAAATTACCCAGATAGAGAAACTTTGAGCAGTAGTAGCTGATATATTGTGAAATATCAGTTGTGCTTTTTACTGTAGTTTGAAGCTTTTCTAATTTTATCGCTGAAGTCTCCTAGAAGCTGACTGCTGGTGAGAAGGTTTGGGTGCTGTCTTTGTTAATGTTGCTGCTGTATTCTTTAAATTCTACCTGCAAGAGAAAGAAGAGCTTGGTCAGGTGTGCCTTGAATTCTTAGATTTCTCTTCTGGTCATAATATGACAGTAGCACAAATAATACTCGCATGTTATTCAGAGCAGAAGGGGATTGCAGCGTCAACCAAAACAGCAGAAGGGAAACTGGGAACTGCATCCAGGCTTCTAGAGTCTTGGTCACCATTTGCAGTGTAGAAGTGCTTTTGATGATTTTTCTGTGAAAATTAAAACAGCAGGATTTTTTCACGTTGCTTTAAATGTAGTTACTGTTAGAAGTCACTGCAGAAGCAATGCTTGTGGCTTGCAGGTGTTGATGATGTTTAAATGCCTTGTAAGAAAGGATAGCCAGAAGTGCAGAGTGAAAACCATTCACTGCAATTACTGTCTTGACTGGGTACATAACCAGCATGCTTATTTCTTCTACTTATTTCCATGTAATCTTTTATTGAAGTAATTACATCTTCAGAGCCTTTCAACTTCACCTTCAAAATAACACTTTAACACTTTGATGTTCTCTTTCTCTCTCTCTCTTCAGAGATGACTCTGTCCCAGAGGAAAATATTTGGAGGGGTATCCTCTCGGTGATTTTCTTCTTTCTAATCATCAGTGTTCTAGCTTTTCCCAATGGTGAGTAAGGTCCATTCATCATTTTTTGCAGCATGTGAATTTGCCTTTATCGCCACTACGTTTATTTTGATTAAAGTGCCACTTTTAAATGTAACTTTTCTCTACTTCTCTGAATTCCCTTATGTTAGGGCACAGTATAAAAATGGGTTGCAGTCGCGCTGAGTGGAGATAACAGTGAAGTGCCAGTTATTTATAGCTTGTCTGTACCTAACAAGGAAGTCGGGTTTTCAAAATCAGCGTCTATGTTTGCAGGTGCACAGCTGCAGCTCAGACTGCGAAGTAATGATGCTGCCAGATCCTTAAGTAATGTTTAAAAACACGCTGCCTCTGTGTGTTTTAGCAGAAGTGTAATTCTGCAGTAATTCTGAGATGTAACACGTAAATCACCTGGTGATGGTTAGGAACCCTCTACATCACATTACAATGTAAAACCACAGTTGCTCAGTAGACATTTAAGTCAGACAAAGATTTTGATAATTGTATGGGGAACAGAAGGTGCAAAAGGGGTAAAATCTGTGGGTGACACTTAGTTCTGCAGAGGAAATGCTGCCTTTCCTGTTTTTATTTATTTTAAATTTTTGCTCGTTGCTGTCAGCAAGAGCCTTATTCTTGGGTCAACTCCAACCAGTCTTAGGTTCGGCAGTGTTCAGAAATAAATGAACGGTAATTGTGCTCATGGCATGCTCTTGGGATGTATTTTTCTGATGTTTGAACATTATTAATTGATGGCTTTCACAAAGCGCTCCCTGAAAAACCAAGTGTGAGAGAAAAATGAACTTCATGCTTACAACTGTGAAAGAGCAATCCACAGCGTGCACTGAAAAAACTAGTTGGCCACATCTCGCTCCCTAAATGTACATTTCACGTGTAGATGTTTCCCACTTTCGCCAGACTCAGCTTTTCTGCTTTTTGCATTAACTCTGGTGATTTTAATTGAATAAAGTCAGGTTAATCACTGGCTTTAAAGTAAATAATAGCTACACAGGTGAAGAGCACAGGTATCGTGCACAGCTATTAGATGTGTGATACTTAGTTTGGAAGTTTTAGGAGGCCTGTTTGCTAACGTTTCTTGGTCATCTGAAGGCTGAGCACTGTATTTCTTTGCTGGCATGAAAAAAGAGTGTATTTGACTTCACTGAGAGCAAGCCACGAGTTGCTGTGGTCTAGCAAGCAGAGCAAGAGATTCTCAGCTGAGATATGGTATATGCTAAGCAAATGGTATACTACTGTTCTGGGAACAGCTCCCATTAAAATAATTGAATGTTATGTTTATGTCCTGCTAATTGGCAGTCTCTCTCCCCTCTCAAATCTGATATTTTTCTTAAATATACAGGAAGGAGCCCTAAAGTTTTGGGCATGTTATACAGCTTGACATAGAACTGATCTGTGTTTATGTCAAACTTGGGATGAGAAATGCCGTTCTTACTGACTGTTTTCTAACAGGCTTTTTGTTTACCCTCCACAGGACCTTTTACACGCCCCCACCCTGCAATATGGCGAATGGTTTTTGGTAAGTTTAAGTTGTGTTTCTGACTCAGTGCTTTGGCAGGACCGACCATTTTTCTTTTCCGATGAATGGATTTGTCGTGAAACATAATTTGTGTGTCAAACTTAGTGAATAACTCTTCCCTCCCACTTCTGAGCTGTTGCTTATAATCTGTTCTCAATTATGTTTGGGAACATCATTGGAGTTTCTCTATGTTGGGATGGTGTAAATTAAATCATCAGAAAAGGAGCATTCCCTCTGATTCTCTGTTTTAATCCTATTTTGTCTGTATGCTTCCTAATTCCCTCCCCACTTTACTGCCATCTCTTCCCAACTCAAAAAGATGTTTGTTTGTTTTTTTTTTGAGGCTACTAAAAGAACTAGCTTACTTCAAACTAAACCTGGTTTAGTAGAGTATTTCTTTTCATTATCTGCAAAACATGCTATTTTTTTCTTAAATAGCAGAATTGTATAGTTGAATATGCATTTATTAATATTCCTAAGGTATATTTTTTTTTTTTTTTTTAATTTCAGCAAAATTACTGTAAATATTAATTGTATTCATAGTTGGGAAAATAATTCCATTAACTGCAGTAGCTACCAAGTGAAATCCTGCTCCTTAAACACCTGAACTACATGGCAGGAACATAAACATTTTAAAAATAATCTAGAGTTCACAGAGCACAGCCTAAATGTTAAGCATATTTACAGGGAATTAGGCGGATTTGGTTTAAAAGCTGGTCCCTTTCTTTTTAACGGGACTATGAATGTCCCTCTCTCCTGCCACTTCACAGAGCTAAAAATAAGTAGCTTCCCAAAGTAGCTGATTACTCATCTGTTGACATTGGGAGGATACTGCTGATTAGATAGTACTGGTTAAAGAATCCTGCTCCTTTTGAAGCTGGGGAAATGCAGGTCCTACTGCACACTTCCGATTACAGCAAATGTAAATTAAAAGAGCTTTCCCAGGCAGAGCTTGACCCTCTGTATTTCTGGGGAAAAACTGCAAGGAAAGTCACGAGTGACATCTTCCCCTCTCTAATCCTGCTTCCTTTGGCGTGACTTATTTAGCCATGCTAGAGGTCTCGGATCTGTGCAGTCGATGAAAAGCAGGAATGGCACATCTTCAGCATTTCAGGACGCACCCCCACCCCCAGGCTGCACTTATTTTAGTAGTTTGGCATCTGTTTACCTGATGCATTTTAGGGACACGCTGCAGAAGACAGTATAGGCTCTCTGTACACGTGTGCACTTGAATGGAAATTTTCTAGCGCGTCCTGGGGGTTAATAACAATTCAGTTCTTCTTTTCATAATTGCTATAGTTTGTTTTGGATGGCAGATACTAAGTTTTTATTCATGTTAATTTTTCTACCCTCCACGACATCACTGCAGGACGCAAGTAAGTTTGAGTGTTAGACTTTAGAATTGGTGTGTTTATGTGCCTCTTCCAAATGTGGTCATAGATATCTGTGAACTTGGGAGTAATGTAAAGATGTTCCCAAAAGCAGCTTCATCTATCTGCAGATCTACACCTGGGATCCTTCTTAACTTCATACAAGTTTTGATTTTTTTATAAAATTCATACTCTGGGAGGAGAGAGGAGGTAGTCTCAAATGCATCGGTGTTTCTTAATTTATAAATGTATGTAAGCATATCATCATCTTTATCTTCAAAAGCTTCAAACAGCCAATTTTCCAACTCACAGAAGTAACTCAAGCCTGCCAGTCCTCCAGTTTATATTTGTAACCACTCTTTGTTGTCAGATTAGTAAACTGATCTTGGTGTTGAAATCTGCATTTAGGCTTGGAGATTTGACCAACACAACTTAAAGGCAAAAAGCCAATCCAGTCCTGTGATCCTGATGTGTCTCCTACTACGGAGCTTCCTGATCACGGACTTGTGTTACTCATGCCCAAACTGTCTAGACTGATTCTTTTTTGACTGGATTGATAGAGTTGAGCATACATCGTGTCACGTGAAGCAGGAGATAATATGAAAGACTGAGTGCTCAAAGATTACCACCTGCCTTGTTTCTTAAGCTGCTTTGCTTGTAGGCACTATGTAGAAAACTTATCTGTGCAAAGTGGGCATGTGTTGAGTGTCTGTTTGAAAGCTTTTTAACCTTCTGTGTCCAAAAATGTTTTTGTGAATATGATTCTAAAGCAGAGTCTTTTTGCAGGTCTCAGTGTGCTCTATTTTCTGTTCCTGGTGTTCGTGCTCTTCCTTAACTTTGAGCAGGTAAAAGCAGTGATGTACTGGCTGGATCCTAATCTTCGGTATGCCACAAGGGAAGCAGATATTATGGTATGTATCCTCAGCACCTCATTGGACATTTTGGCTTCTTTACGTATGTTTTGCATGGCTGGGAAGGGATCAATCTGAATTTACTGGCATGTGCCATGCAAGGTTTTGCCTGTACTTGATAAGAGCCAACGAGGCCTTTGTGTCAACTGCTGTTTAGTGACATTGAAATCAGTTGGTGTGAAAAACAGTCTTCTTGGAGAGCAGATTCAAGAAAGGGGTAGGAAAAAAAAGGCTGTGCAACAGCAGCTGGGAGATAGGAGTGAGAAGCAGCCCTGCAGCCTGTGGAGAGGCCCCTGGTGGGACGTTTTGCAGAACGTGTGGTGGTGCTGAGGCATGGGCAGCCTGCTGTTAGGGTGCTGGGAGGACACGTTCCTAAATGGAGCCTGAGCATGGGCGTTAGTGATGTTGCTGAGCAACAAAAGGGAGCTGAGACGAAGTCTGCTGGTAAGCCAGGCTCACCTGGCTCTCCTGTCATTTAAGCTAGAAATAAATTCAAGTCAGGGGAGGACTAGTGTTACTGCTGGCACAGAACCACGGTACAGCAGATTTCCAGCCTGTAGCAGTGGCAGAGACTTCTGAACTACTGATCCTGATAACTGTCATTTAAAGAAAGTTGGAGTAAAGTTTTCAAGTGCAGTGATAATGGAGGCTGTAACTTGGTCTCTTCTTGTTCTGGCCAAGTTGCTTGTGTATAAAAGGAAGTTAAACACGTTTCACTGTATGACTGGCAGAGCGGTGTTTGAGAAGGTGATGCATCAGGTGAGGGGAAAGGTCCTAGTAAAAATATAAGCAAAAATACTTTTTTTTCTTTTTCATCTGTATACCAGGGCAAGAGTCCTGTAAAATTCTACATTCTTGTCTTCATGGAGACCAGGATTTAATCATTTCTCTACCATCCCTTTTTCAACTTGTTCGTGGCTCATTTGTGCAGGGGTAGCAATGGTTCGGGCCTGAGGGAGAAGCTTTTCTTCAGCAGCTCTGAGCAGTACTGTGTTGTTACCTGCAGATGGCAATGTATGTTTTAGGAGGGTTGAAGAGCAGAGAGCTTTTTACATGTGTATTTCCAGTTGGAGATAGTTCAATTTGTGCCCAGTGGCAAGACAGAACCCCCCAGATGCAGCCTCCTGGTGGAATCCTGATTTGTATCCTGCCTGTTTTAAGTGGACAGTGATTTCTAGCTCTCACTGTTAGAATGTAATGAGAGAACACATTTCTTTTGATATTGGTGACTGAAATATTAATTAAGATTCTTAAGGAATCAACTGCTCATCTGGGTTTCGCTGGATAGAAAGAAATTCCCTCATTCTAGTGTTTCTGCAGTTTCCTGTTCATTGAAGTCATTTTTGTTTGTATCTTTTATCTTTAACAGGAATATGCTGTGAACTGCCACGTTATCACTTGGGAGAGAATCCTCAGCCACTTCGATATATTTGCTTTTGGGCATTTCTGGGGCTGGGCTATGAAGGCTTTGCTGATCCGCAGCTATGGGCTGTGCTGGACTATCAGCATCACCTGGGAGCTCACGGAGGTAGGGCACCCGTTTATCTCAAGAAAACACATGAGTCTTTAATTGTTCCGGGACAGAAGGGGAATGTTCCTAGAAGGATGACTCGCTAGCTCTCAGTACAGATTCATATTTTAAGCCTTATAAACCAGGTGCAGAGCAATTGGTTTGGTCGCAGTAATGGAGAACAACAAGCTGGGCTTTAGGTAAGTTGGGCAGATGATGGTTTACTTAAATAGAAAGGAAGTCCTGGCAGCATATTGTTGCTGTCCATACTTTGTATTTCTGCTGTAATAGGAGCCAAACCTCATATTATTTCAGATGCTGATTTTTATACCCTGATTTCGAGTAGCTATTCTCCTTTTTCACCTTGTAATACCCGTCATCAACTGTCATGATCCCCTTACTCCGAATAAAGTAACATTTAAACATTTTATATGGTTTATACACCATACAAGTGTTTTAAATACTGCACAGTAAAAAGGAGTTCTGGAATCCCCAAGGGAAGTGAGAGGACTCAGCGGGAGAAGTCTATATGGAACAGCAGAACATCATTCAGTGTGCTGTTCTCTGTCATGAGGCCAGAGGGCATAGCCACTTGTTTAGTTTAATCATACCCCACAAGCCTCATTTATTCATGTTCAGTGACATAAAAATGTGGTTTTTATTGAACCAGGATTTAAATTATTTCATACCCATTGTAGTCCCCTGTACCATGGTTTGGGGGACGATTGACTTCTTTTTGTTACCCAGCTTTACCACAATTCTCCCAAGCATGTGTTTCAGTCAGTTAAAATAGGATTTAAAAGTGTCATAAGTTATTTAAAATAAACCCTACTGAAACCTAACTTGTTTTAGTCAATTGACTTGCTTGGACTGATGATCTTTATTGTTAGATCTGTTTTGAGAGTTCAAGCTGATTAATTAGAATATGCATCACCAAAAATGCAAGGATGTGTTTCTATAAAAAATGAGTTTCATGATATTTTTTGATGGGACAATTCAGAGAAAAAAAGTCCACATTTTATCAGCTTTGGGGGCAGTGTAGTTTAGCCTATCATACTTAAGATACCAAATGTCGATAGAAACACATTAATTTAATCTTTAAAACTAGTTTTCTATAGGGCTTACCTTCTTGAGAATGCTTGGCTATCTGACAGTGTGTTTATAATTCAGAAATGTAGATAAGGATCTAGTTGTCAAACTAAATTTCTGGGTTTGAAAATATTGGTGCCATGAACTCATTCAAAAAATATTTTTGTTCTGTGGCATTCAAGGATACGCTGGTTTTTAAGCCATTTTGAAACTGTTTTAAGTTCAGAATTTCACAAGTACCCATTCACAGAGAACAGCTTTGGTGGTTATTGTACTCATTTTTCCCTTTGGAAAAGAAGTTTTAAATTTGGATTTGTTTCACACACTCTCTTATCGTTCAGCTGATCTTTACACAACCATCGTCTTCAACTTGACACCGCATGGGGTGTCTAGTGTTCCCACTTGCTGAAAGGCAGATCGTGGGGACAGACAATGTGTTGGGTAAGGTTCAACATATGGAGGGGTTATCACCACCCAAATGGATTTTTAATGAATTGGTTAATTCAGGGGAGTCATTAGAAACCTGCAGAAGTTATCGGGGCAGTTACGGAGGGATTTAGCTGTGCATCTCCTGTTAGCATTAATGGCTTTGAGCTGGCTCCCCCTTCTGAAATGGGACACTTGGCTCTCGCTGCTTACTATCGGATTAAAGCTGGGACGCGGGCGGGCCTTGGTCTCTTGTTCTGAGAAAGCAGCGAGCAGCTCAGACAGACTGCGTAACACCTGTGGTCTGTTCTTTGCTGCCTCCCTATCTGTAACTTCTGGTGCCTTTGTCTGGATTATTGCATATTGGGATTCATAGCCTAGTGTCCCTTTTGGTGTTAAACTTACTTGAAACATGAAAGGGAAGCTGTCTGTAGCAAGATAACAAGCAACATTGTCTAGCTTAAGGCCTGAAGAGAACTCAATTTTCTTCTTTACAGGTTGAAATTCAATATAGCATTGGCAGAGGCAACCAAGCTGCTTTGATACATTTTGCAAGAGTTTTCAAAGGAAGGGTCACTTGTCAACATCAGGCACTGATTTATTATAACTTGACCACTAGTCATTCATCCTGTATAGCAAGAACGTTCTTCTTGTTCCTTTTGACACATCTGATTTTTTGGGGGTGTTTTATTTATACATTTGTCAACAAAAGATGCTCTGCCACCAAATTGTACCAATAATCTTCCACAGACACACGAATCAAATTATGTATGTTCGTTTACTGACAAAATTTGTGCCATGCTTATCAGAGGGTTATTTAGTTAGCTATTTGTTTTGTTAAGCTTCTGCATGAGTATTTCAAGGGGACAGTTTAACAGGTGGCTTTCTTGAGTGCCAGTCCACAGTGAGATTTTTTTTTCAGTCTCTTAATTTTTGGGTTGCTCTGATTTTTTTATTTTTTTTTCCCCCTTGTAGAACAAATAACACAACTATTTTCCTTTTAAAGGAGGATGACGAGCTGAATCCATCTCTCAGTAAATTATGCTTGTATCTTGCCTCAACTGTTGCCATCTGGCCAACTGTCCTCCTCCACTCTACCAAAAGCTATCAAATGTATCTGTAAACATTTTTAACTACCTTACTGATGCCTCATAGCGGTCTTCAGTTAAGCTGAGGATTGAGTTCAGAAAGGAACTGATTGCTAAAGAAGTAAATCATTTTCCAGGGGAAATTTTTAAGGGCTTGAATTTTGTTTTGCTCTTTCCCGGTGGTGGCAGCTTTTCCGTCCGACACTGAGTTGTTCCTGGGTTATTTCCCAGTATCTTCGTCTTAAAATCACCTTCACAATTAGTACTTACCAGTATGCTCTTAACTGCTGGAGCCATTCTGGATCAAGTATGGCAGCAAAGCTTGTAGTGTCTGAGTTATTGGTGAACTCTAAATCTTCTTACAGTCACTAAATTCCCCAAAAAACAGTAAATGAAGGAGTTTTGAGGTTTTTTTTTAAATCAGAGCAAGTCTTAAGTCCTGAATTCCAACACATTTTAGTGCTGACAGCTATTTAAAAATCTTTATGTACAGCATTGCCCCAGCAGGGAATGGTGAGAAGGAGCCCTGAGGTCTTACATACTCTTATCCAAGGCCTTCCGAAATTAATGGGAGGACTCCCATCAAATTTCAGTGATTCTGGCTTGTATCCTTGAAGTATTGCATTTACTGAAATGCTGGTGTTTGGATGTGTTCTTAAAAATGAATTTGTATTAATTCTGTGCTGTTCCTCACCCAGAATCTTCTTTTTGCTGTATTCTGTAGCTCTTCTTCATGCACCTTCTGCCTAACTTTGCTGAATGCTGGTGGGATCAAGTCATTTTGGACATCCTGCTTTGTAACGGGGGTGGCATCTGGTTGGGCATGGTAGTTTGTCGTTTCTTGGAGATGAGGACCTATCACTGGGCAAGCTTCAAGTAGGTCTAAATTAAAGCTTAATTAAATATTCCTTAATATTAAATTGTTTGGGAAATAGACATTCTTTGCATATGTAAAATGCATGTAGTACAGAAATAACATGCAATCTGCACGTGCTAACAGTGCTGTAAGTTTATTTTGTCTTAAAAATCCTTTTCATATTAATATTACTTTAGAGCATATCTTTGTAAATATGGTTATGTATATATTTTTCTTTGCAATCCAAGTTACAATTATTGATGCCAAATGAAGGAGGGGGGAGGAAGTAAAGCTATTTGCATTTTCAGCTTATTTTATAGAAACAAAACTTCGAAGAAAGCAATGAACAAAGCTAATTGTAACTGCTTTTCTCCTTATACAGTGTTTGTAATCTCCAGATTTGGGTTTGGCTTGATGAGGCAGCGTGGCAGTCTGTTGATTTAAAAAAAGGAATCAGGCTGGTTGTACCTGTGTTGTTAATTACCTTACCCCACTGCTGACCCTCCAAAATAAATGATTTATTTGCAAAATAAAGTAGCATTTGCTGTGTAAAAGGGCAACAGCTTGTGGCTGAGTAGGTTCCAGTTCTTAGCTCTCCCACTGTGGTTTCTTTCTGTTGTTTTTGCCCACCTTCTCCCACCTCCTACCTTTGTTCATTGCTCTGAGAACCATCCAGCCTTCAGCCTCAATTCAGTTTTCCCACATTTCAGTTCAGACAGAATAATGAGCATTACAGCTGATGTTCCCTCTGATTTTGGAGAGCTCACTGAGAATTAGAGCAGATAGCAGAGTATCTTTGGCAGAACTATTTTTTATTATCCTTGTGGGATATTTTTCTTGTAGACTTTTTGGACCTTTAATGTGAGGAGGAACTGCAGAGAATGAGAAGCTTTTGCTTATGCCCTTTTGTTTTCTTTTCCCTTTTTTTGATGAATAAACACGGATCTTAAAGATTAGATTATTTCCCCCCACCCTGACCCCTTAACCTCTTTAACCTTAGATTCCACTAGCCTAAGAGAACATAAATATTACAAAAATGAAGTCTGATTTTTTTTTTTTCAGAAGGGCCAGGGAAACAGGTTGAAAAGTGACTTCTAACCCAGAAATCTCTTGATTTTCTTTTTTTTTCTTCTTAGAATTCCCTGTCCTTTGGGTGGTGTTGCTCATCTGAATTGTTACCAAAAGCAATAACCATAAGTCATCTGTCAGATGAACCTCCATTCCCTTTCAAAAGGGAATTTAAAAATCTGCTAGCTTATGACAGTGCTACCACATTTCTCTGGAAGAGAGTGCAGCTAAATACCAGAACAGCAAGGGCTGTGTGTGCTGTTAGTGCAGTATGCTTCACCCTGTGGAGCCAGCCTCTTAAACATTTGATGAATAAGAAATTTGACAGATCCTTGAAGGACTGATGTCCACGAGCTCTGGAACAAGCAGGCATTGGGATAAGAGCAGTGGCAGCATAGACTGAGGAGAAGTATCCTCTAGGTTCTTCAGGGTATTTGGAGAACTGTAATCCTCCTTTATTTTTCCTTCATGGAGAGAATGAGAGAAGTTTTTCAGGTAGTTACTGACTCAAGGTAGAGGTGGGTGGGCTTTCATAGTGTGTCCTGACCGAAATGCTTAACAGATCACGTTTCTCAATTCCCCCTTGCCCGGTACACAGTTCTTTCTGTAGAAATCTTTGCTATCCAGCAAAAAAAAAGTGTGATGGTTCTGAAACATCCGTAACGTGGCTATTGTTTCTTTTTTTTCCCTTGCCTCTTCCTTGTCTTCACTCCAGCCATTCTCTTTTTCTAGGGATATTCACACGACCACAGGGAAAATCAAAAGAGCTGTGTTGCAGTTCACCCCAGCCAGCTGGACCTACGTCCGCTGGTTTGACCCGAAGTCTTCATTTCAAAGGGTGGCTGGAATCTACCTTTTCATGATCATTTGGCAGGTAAGAAGCAAATTCTATGAAATCAAAGCTGCCATCAGCTCAGTTACTTATTGGCTGTGTTCGGCTAGAAGATATTCTAATGCAATGTATGGCTGTCACTGAAATGCACGATTAAATGAATTGATCATACAAAGCTAGTCAGGGCATTGTTCGCAGGAGTTACATGATAGTTTGGGAGTGTAATTACAGAATCTGTGGAAAAGGGGGAAAAAAACACAAATGCCACTGGCCATCAGTTTACTTTTTGCAATTGATACAGTTTTAAAAACTGCCAGACAGGTGGGTTTTGTTTGTTTTTTGTTTTTTCTTTCCCATTGACTTTTGGATGGATCACTGATCCTCACAATTCTGGCTGGGATCCAGCAAGACTCCATAATATGTTCCAATTGCCTGGGTGTCAGGCAAATGCTGACAGAATTCACTAAAATAGCTTGTTGTTAACTTGCCGTATTTAGTTTTTGAAAGGACAGCCAGAGGTGTTTAATCGTTTTTTGCGGGGTTGGTTGGTTTCTGTTTTAAATAGATAAGTTCTCTTCTGCCCCTCTACAAAATTTGCCTTAGTTATTCATACCTGATTTGTATCTGAAAGATTCCAGAAGCCTTCTGCAGTGCAAGTTAGTATCTGGTCCAGGTTTCATAAGAGACTAAATGCTTTCACAGAGGTGTCTAGGGAAGAATTCCTTGTTTTAATGGCTCATTCCTTGCTTCTAGGCACTTTACATTCTCAGCCTAATAAGCAAGGCTACAGTGGAGCATTAAATAGTCCTTCCCTGTTTAAGTTACCATATTAATCCGCAATTTTTCTGTAGTAACTCGTTAAGAGTTATGCAAATTGAACACTACTAACTGATTTTTTTTATTTTTATGTAGCTGACTGAGTTGAACACATTCTTTTTGAAACATATCTTTGTGTTCCAAGCAAGCCACCCTTTAAGCTGGGGGAGAATTCTCTTCATAGGAATCATTACAGCACCCACTGTAAGGTAATTTTGTTTTGTTTTTTTTTTAACGTTCAGAGTAACTTGACTTCTAGGAATCCAAAAACAACATGTAATTTGTGAAAGATTGCAGTTCATTTCAAGGAATTTATGCTTTAGCCACCATGAAAAGCAAAAACAATCACCAATTCTCAATAAAGTGTCTTTTCTGCCCAAACTAATAAGGTAAAATGTATGTAAACATCTGTGTTTCCATAGGGATGCAGAACCTGTCTGTTCCATCTTCTGTTGGTATAGCAGCTGCATAATTTATCCTTGAGGACTGGGTGCATGCAGAAGTTTGGGTTGATGAATCATATGCTCACAAAACTGTAGATGAGGGAAAATAGAGCTGTTGTTTTTTCAGAGTTCCTTATGTTGCTTGTCTACAGGAAACGTTAGCATGTTATAAGATAGAGCGTTACTTTACCCTGAATAATAGGACGTCATACTTGCCGTTAACTTCTTTGTAGAAACTACCCTGCTTTTATATGTATGCTATTTCACAGTCGTCTTTTTTTTTTCCCCCTGTGATGTAGCTGAATGTAGACAGAATTCAGTTTTGATGTTAAGAAACAAGGATTCCCATTCACAAGTAATGTAATGTTACCTTGGACAGTTAAATAGCAGCCATGCATTGCTTTATTCCTAAAAGTGTTTTTTTGAAACTGGTAGTCACTGAAGTTATGTGCGGTGATTTCACACTGTTAATTAAATCACCTTAAACATCCTATAATCTCCTAAACGAGTTTTCAGGTGTTTTATGGCACTTCACAGCCTGTAGAGATCTTTATTCTTAAACAATCCTTATGTTGTTTGATTAACAG
The DNA here is from genome assembly GCF_047663525.1 of Anas platyrhynchos. Lineage (NCBI taxonomy): Eukaryota > Metazoa > Chordata > Aves > Anseriformes > Anatidae > Anas > Anas platyrhynchos. Next base: position 23,585,446 of record NC_092588.1, on the reverse strand, counting down.
CGCTTGCCTTCCCCATCTGTCAGCAGAAATCAGACACTGAGGAAAGGAACTTTGTTCTCATTTACTTAGGGTTCTCCTCTCTTTTAAAGGAGAGAATTTTAAAATTCTCTTAAAAATTTAGGAGCTCAAAGAAAACACAGCAGAATTTTCTCACTACTTTGTCTAGAGACCAGAAAAACATGCTGGTTAGAGCATTCACCCAGGATATGGGGTAGCCACATTCAGTTACTTCCAAGGTTTAAACCCACATCTCTCAAGAAAGTGCAATTGTTAGCAAATTGAAGAGAAGCTGTGGAAAAAAAATGGGGATTTTCTAATTCTGAAGCTGTTGCTTGTTGCCTAAAAGAACTGGAGATTCAGTGGAGAGACAGGAGGCAAACATGTAGCTCTGCTAGCCTACTAGTTTGGGTACTTTCCCAGTCCTTGCTCTCAGGATTGTTTTCTGTGTTGTTTCAAGCTATTTGATCTATGTGATAATCTGTCCTGCTAGAATTGGAGCCATCTGGTAGACATCCAGCATGATTGCATGTGAATTCAAGCATCAGCACTTCATTTTCAGTACAGATCCAGTTGTAACATAAACTAGGTTGCTAAATGTAAATGTTCTGGGGACTTTCAACATCGCTGAAGAATTTTCTTGTGTTTTCCTTCGCAGGCAGTACTATGCCTACCTCACAGATACGCAGTGCAAGAGGGTGGGAACTCAGTGCTGGGTGTTTGGGTAAGTGTTCTTGCTGCGTACAAACCTGAAGCACTTGAAGAGGTATTAAGTAGGAATCCAGCACAGAAACAGGCTTGAAACTGGATGAAGCCAGTTCCTGTCTTGTAGTTCCTGTCTTGTAGTGGTTTTAGTATAAATAACAGTAAAGAGAGAATTTTTTTCTTTTTGCAAGTTCAGAGGAAAGGAAAATTCTGGATTTAGAGGTAGAACATGAGAATTGATGGAATGAGTAAGGAGAAGAATAAAAGGAAGATCTAGAAACTGCTGGATAAAGCTAGCCTCCTTCAAAGTAGCACTGGCCTTGCTGCCCGTATTCTCAGTCAGGTGAGAAGGATAAAGCTTTTGCACCTACTGCTTTTCTGTCATTAGAGTAACATTTACCAGGCTGTCGAGGTGGGCACTGCTGCTATTTGAGGAATCACAACAAAAGGCGGTGAAACAAACCACAGTTCTTAAAAATTTCTATTCTGTTCTCGAAGAGGGAAAAGAATAACGCTGCGAATAATGGTTACCTTGACTACGATCTCTTTCAACATCTCTTAGAGACCTTTAAATGAAGAGTTCGCAGGAGTGCTTCTGGTGAGAACTTCCTTCTTTAGGTGGTTTGACTGAAATGCAGCCTTCTGGAAACCAGAAGCGTATGCTGTTGTGGTACTGTAAAAGCTTGCAAACAAACAACCCAGTAATGTCCCTCCTGGTTTATGACTTGGAAGCTTACAAACGGGCAAGCATAAAAGATCCTAAATCAAGTCTTATGAAAAAATACATGTCAATTTCAAGAAGTTATTAAAGAAGCTCATTTCTGATGGCAATGATTTTAAATGAAAACAGGCTTTTCATTCTCATTGTCAGGATTAGTGTATGTCTTATCTCCAGTTGTCTAAATCATTTTTGTGCTTAATAGAAGCAGCTGTTGCTTAAATTAGCGTAGCATTTCAATGAGCCATAAAATGCTCAAATTTAATTTAGTTACAGTGCTCTGCCAAACTGCCCCTCACCTTTATTGTTGGTCTCGAGGATGTCCCAGCATTTAAGGAATTGCTGAGCTGGCAGGCTTGTGTCCAGGGACACTATATCACCATAAGCAATACCCATTTTTTAGCAGTTAGTTGAGATGAGAGTGGAACACGCTGCAATGTAATTGAAGGGACTTCTAGTCTTGCTTTAAATGTACCCTGGAGAACATGACACATGTCTCCTTGGGTTTGGAAGGACTTAAATATTCACCTCTTTCACTGAGATTTCACCTTCCTGGATGGATCTATTACTGCCTTCAACTCATGGTCATAACATCCAATGGATATTCAAAAGGTAGTAACTTTTTGTTCTTGTTTAGGTTTATTAGAGCTGAGTAGGAGTAAGTAATGTATTCTGTAAGCCTAAATCCCCTTACCTGGGGAGGATTGCCCGATTCCACCTCCTCAAAACATGCATTATGATCACTAAAGGGAGACTGCGACATACATAGTCCTTAAAAAGGCATTGGCTTTTTTTAATGATCATTACAGAGTAATCTGTCTTTTGGATTTGGATGTTAATTTAGTACCAAAATAACTAATCAATCAAATAGTTAATAACTGCTTAATTTACAATTAGAATCAAATAAACTTGCACTGTTTGTGCATAAACATCTGAGTAGTGACAGAGCAACTGAATTAACGTTTCAGAGGTTCACATTTAAATACAGACATTTTACTGAAATACATATTTAAATGATTTAGGAATTGAGATGTTTGTATGGAAGAAAAAACATTCTTTTTAGCTACAGATGGCAATCTCAGAGTCATATAAAAGATGCATATTAAACTGTTTTATAATTTGGAGGGGGGAATTTTCAAAGTCTGTGCTATGAAGGAAGAAAGATGCGCTCCCTATTTTATCCAAGAGAAATAATGTCTACATATTCTTTTACAAGATGAAGGGAGACATAGTTCTGAATGTTTGCTTTCTGACTCAAATCATTGAGGATGGATTACAGCAACTATCATCCTTGGTTCAAAGCTCTCACTGAACATGTTTGTCTAATAAGTCAGAACATAGATATTCAAATAAGTTTTTGTGATTGCATATCTGCAGCCTGATCTAATTGTGGAAAGTGTGCACAGCGCAAGTATTTTTCATGCTGCTTGTTGCTGTAATCTGCTGGAAAAAACAGAGTAACACCAAGAGTTGGAAGCTTTGGATTTATAGCCCCTTCGTTCCACCCCCAAGTGGCAGAGAGGACTCCATAGCTTTGAGCCTGACAAGATGTAAATACCTGGTGATGAGGGAGAGATGGAGCTTGGTTTTATTCTTACAATGTTGGCTAGGAAAGTAAATACAGCAATTTTTTCCTCTCACATTTCTCCACAAATCCTCTAATATTACAGCGTGGACCTGGGTTTACATGTAAACCAGAGCAAATGTGTGGGCTCTCAGAGAATTTGGAATACTGTTTCATGTTGTTTTTGTCATTAAAATACTTCTGAAGTGAGCAAAGTAACCTATTAGAACTGTAGTAAATTTGTGTCCTGCAGAGAAATATCCAAAGCGTAGTTCTAGCTCACCCAACAGGGAGTCTATTGGTCATTCAGCATGCAAAAGACATTTCTATCTGGTGAGGGCTGAAGCACAGTGGTAGGTATAAACAGAAATTCTCAGCTATTGGCACACATTCCTGCTTGTTCCTTGGACAAGCAAAGGCTTGTGGAATTGTGGCCTACTAGCTTAGCATTTTCTGTGGGCTGTTTATGCTGAAGAAAAATAAAGAATGAACAATAAATTTTCCAAAGACTTTGAGTTAATGCTGTTGTTGGGGAGATGTGTGCTCGCTAGAGAGTAGTGCTTGTTTAGAGCTGACCATCTCGAGCCTGGGCTGTAGACATGAGAGTTAAGTCCTTTGTGTTTGTAATCACTTTTTTTTTTCTTCCCTTTTTCTTGTATTCACTCACAGGGTTATTGCTTTTCTTGAAGCTATTGTGTGCATAAAGTTTGGACAGGATCTTTTCTCCAAAACACAAATCCTGTATGTTGTGTTTTGGCTTCTCTGTGTGGTAAGTGAGATTTCTCATGTGAAACATAAGGCACAGCAAAGGCATTGAAAGCATCCAAATAGCTTCCTCTCTGGAACATTGGCAGCAGGGGATCGTTGTGAGGGAATGCTGGTAAAGAACTTCATGCATGTCCCAGGAAGAGCAAATATGAGATCGTTTAGAACTACTCTGAAGAGATAAGAATAACTTTTTCCTTAGTTCTTGACCTAGTAGAATGTAGTCACTTAACCAGTACTTAACAAAGAAACAAACTGTGGTTATAGATCTTAGCCTTATGAGAGAAAATGACAGTTCAGTTGAGGATAATCTGGGAGCTGCTTCCGATGGTGCCCTCTGGAAGAGAACAGGAGTTAATGAATAGCATTAATAAGTAATGCATGTTGCTTCACACTGAAGTCTTACAACTGCAGAAGCCCTGCTTTATCAGGCAAATTGTTTTCACTCAGCCTGCAGCTTTCTGCACTTCAGTGTAATTACTGCAAATGCAGCTTGAAATGCCCATTTTACAACAGCAAACACGTTAGTTAGTCTTGCCCAACTTGTAACTCTGATGCCAAACACATTTTAATGAAAACTAAGGCATTTCTTCTGGGCTGTGACAGTTAAATGCTTCTCCCTTCTGACTGGGAACACAGTTCGAACAGGTGATAGGAAGTTGGAATTGATTGTTCTGCTATTTAGTGTATCCTAAAGTTGGAGTCCAAGTGTTAATTGATGTGGAAAAAGATGCAGAGAGAAACAGAGCGTGAAAGTCTCCAAACATGGAATCTCCAGGAATTCAAAGACTTTGAACCAGCAAGGAATTTGGGAAAAATAAATAAATAAGTAGTTACTTTTTTTTTTCCTCTCCTTCCTTGTTTAGGCCTTTACAACTTTCCTGTGTTTATATGGAATGGTTTGGTACGCAGAATACTACGGCCACCGAGAAAAGGTACTTTACTAGGATGCCTGGTCTTGTTTTATACCAAAATGAAACAACAAAGCTACTAGATGTTAGGATCCTTTACCAGAACTAACATACATGGGGGAGAGGGGGGATGGTTTGGAGCCTTAACTGAAGTCAATAGAAAGAACTCTGAATTCAGTGAGCCTTGGACAGATCCCAGCTTAAACTGTGGTTTCTAAAGAATGTTGTCCTCTTGGATACCCAAAACGAGGCTGTAATTTTGGCAAAGCATTCAGGGACGAATGGTCAGCTGCTGTCCCCATTGTACAGGTGGAATGCTAGGGGAATATTAAGAATACTGGGTTACACAACAGATCACCTGGCAAGTGGTGAATTCTTACTGCACCATCTATGTCGTACCTCTTAACTATGGAGGGAAACATCTGAAGTGCTGGTTGTATGTTTTATCAGGACTTCTGCCACATTTTCAATCTACAAGCCTGTGCTGGTCTCAGGAATCAGCATCCCAATGACGTGTGTCCCTCTTGTGTTTTGCAGACCTTATCAGAAAGTGAAGACAGCCCGTACAGTCCAGATGCTTCCTGGCTTCATTCTAAATTCAGCAGAGGTATCGGCACTTATACATGTGTGTTATTAAAGGGGGAGCTTTAATGCTTAGCATTAGGAAATAAGGCTTGAGAAACTTACCTGGGAGACAGCTGGACTTCCTTTAACATCCCTGCAGGAGCTATGCAGATAAATCATCTACAAAGCTATTTGGTTTTACTGCCTTTTTTTCTTCCAATTCTAAGAAATGTATGTATTTTTTTTCATGGAGCAGTTTCTTTTTTCCCCTACTATTCCAGATCATTCTTGGAGGTTTAGGACGTTATATATTTCATAAGTGTTCTGGATGGGTTTTCTACCTAAACATTGCATGTTTGGTTTTAAATATGAGTGCAAATTATACTTCTATTCCTCCTTTTTAAGAAAGTAAAGTATGTGCCCTGGAGCTTATGTTCTTGCTGACACTTGCCTAGTTAGTGCAGCACTGATAGTCATAAACAGCTTCTTCTGTACTTAGAGGCAGCCCACCTCTAACTTCTTTTCCCTACACTAGAGGTCAGTTAATTTACTCTTCCTCTTACTCTTTAGTGTGGGCTTATTGAAAAAAATCAAGCTTCACATCTGGAGGTGACCTGTCAGAGCTTACGCTCCAGATGTGTTAGTATCATTAAAATATTTCTTATTTACCATATACTTTAAAAACATCTACAATTGAGCTTTTATATACCAAATGTGATTTCTCTATATGCAGATATTAACTTATTCTTCGCTTAGTGCATTTGTGGACTTTTATTTGAAGAAAAATTGCTTGCACTTGAAGTCTCTCCTTTTCTCTCCTTTATACACACTGGAGAAATCTAGCCAAGTAAATATTTGTTCTCTGACTTTATCTGTTTCTTCGTTAATTGTGAACTTAACCTCTTCCGTGTTTTGCTCTTGGATCCTTCTTTCAGTCCCCATTGCCTCCCTTTGCTTTCTCGGAGTCAAACGCTGCCTGTCAAGAAAGACTGAATCTGTGACTTCAGTCTCATAGCTCTTCAATTCTGATAGTAACAAAACTTCTGCCAGTAAAAAAAAAAAAAGTGTAGAGATCTGAATTATTGATGTCATTTCAAAATAGAAGATGCTTCACCACTATATTTGGCTGTGAGAAACTTCTGAAATCTCTTGTAAGAGGAGGAATTTTACAGTTCTTAAATTTGTTTTCATTCTTTTTTGTAATTAGGCCACTAGATGGAGTAGGAGTACCAGTTTGTATTAGCTTGAACTACTCTATACTGTAAATGCTGTAGCTTCAGAAAGCCTTCACTGTCTTTCAGACAAGAACTTGTCAATGTCAGATAGTCAAAAAGTGTTTTATTTCTCAGCAGGTGCTGACAATAGCCCACCAAAACATACAGTCAATAGTGAAAGCCACTCATCTCGGAGGAGGAATCGGCACTCCAAGTCAAAAGTAACGAATGGAATTGGCAAGAAGTAAGAAAGGTGCCTGAAGATACTCTACGATGTGATTAGAGATGACAAAGAAAATCAGACCTGGTTCTGAGCTTCCAAATGGAAGATTGATATTTTTTTTTTAAATTTAAAATTTTAAAAAAAGAAAGGCGTTGAAGAAAAGGATGGTCAAGAGGGAGCCACCGGTGTTGTGCAACTCATCGCCTGCTGATACTTGCCATTCACTGATTTAAACCTAGTTTCTTCAGCATGTGGCAACAAAAGCTAATGAAGAGTATGCTGGAAAGAAAAGTAATTTTATCATAGCAGGTACACCCTGTTTTGTGTTCAGGTGTTACAAGTGCATTTTAATATCGTAGCTGAGGCCATAAACATGAAGGTTAGTAAACTGATAATCAGTTTGCATGGTTGATTGGATTGTTCTGTTTCACTGTGTTCTTGTTGTTTTCTAGAAGAGTATGCAATCCTTTGACTAAAAGCCACTGCCTGTCTTTCTCACCACTAAACTTTTCTATATGACAGTTGGTAAATATTTAAAACGTCCATACACGTAGACAGCTGCTTGCTTTTATTTAAAGGCTCTACAGACCTGGTGACAGTGTTCTACCAGCTGAGAAATGGGTCCAGGTTTCTTGTAAATGATGTGAAATTGACCTTCAAATGCGGTCCTTTTGTTCTGCGTTGTCCTTCTGCTTGACTGTTACAGATTCTATTTCTTTGAACGTTTTAAAATCCTTGTATAAAAACCTGTTGTGAAACAGAGAGGGCCGTGCCTCCTGCCCTCAGAGACAGATATCTCATTTAGCTGGTTTTTCTTCTTTACTGCAGCATTTTGCATCTTCAAGTGCAAGTCTGCCATTCTTTCAGCCATGTCACATTGCATTCAGTGTTCCTTCCTTCTCCCCTTTGATTTGCCTCTGCCTCAGCTGGAACCAAGAAATCCCAGCTTCTTCAGACTGAAAGCAGAAACTGCTTTGAAGGCTCTGGTGCCCTACCAAGCCTGATGATAAGGCAGGCTTGTTTTTTTTTTTTTTTTTTTTTTTTTTTTTTTGCTGGAGCCCAGTTGCTTACTACTTCCGTAAACATAATTATTTGTAAAGACTTGCTGAGGTCTTTGGTGTCTGAGAGCTAGCATGATATTTCTGTGATACACTGCCTTGGTTTGTACTTCCTATCATGCAGTTGGACACCCAACAGCAAAATGACTTTCATGCAGATTTTTTATTTTCTTTTTCTCGGGGGGTAGGCTGAGGGGTTTGAAATATTAAATCCAACGTCTAGTAACGTGGGTAATACTCCAGGTGTGACCGTAATGATTAAATCAGGAGGTAAACAATCAAGAGCAATCTGTTCCTGTATTAAGTTATCAAAATGTTTTTGTGCCAATTAAATTTGGGGGTTGATAGAGGTAGGTAGCTTACGTAAGGGTAATTAATACCCTCAGCCACTAGTCTTCAGAAGAACCTGGGATTTTCTTTTTCTGTGAATAAGTTACTTTGATTTGCCACAGAGTAACGACGAAAGAAGATGCAGCAGAGACTTTATACAAGTGTATGATACTGTAAATAGGAGGAAAAAACAAGTATCCTGTGTAATCCATGAATTCCTGTGTGCCACAGATGATCGACATTGTCAATGCACTTAACTGTTGCTGCTGAACTCCTCAAAGGCCCTTTGCTCCCCACCCCCCTTTTCAATCAAGTAAGTGTACAACTTCAGAGGCCACACAGTGGAAGCTGCTAGATCAGCATTGCTACGGTGACATTAAACATTATGGGGGAAAAAACAATAGGAAGACTTTCAGGCTTTCCTGCAACTTCTTGGTTTTCATTCATATCAGCAGATCCGTGTATTATTGTCTCTTTCTTTGTGGTGTGCTGCATATTGATGAATGTATTTGTAGATTTCTTTGGATGTTCAGCTCGTTACTTTATTTCCTTGGTTAATAAGTCAGCCTGTGTAAGGCTGAAGAACGGCATTGTAAATTTTCTGTTGATCCAATACCAAAGCGAGAGGTTGGAAGCCGAGTGGTTTCGATCCAGTAAGTCCTGTGGCTGTGCAAGGTGAGAGCCTGTTTCGTACTTGCACGGTGTATACACACCAGCTGTGTCTACAACGCTTACGTGTGCAAGCAGACACTGAAGTACACCATCTGGTTGCCTGTGGGGACAAGCACACCTCTTGTAACTGCAGACCTGGTGCTTCCGCTGCTGCACTGCACCCTAAAAACTGAAAAGGCAAATGCGAAGCGTTGTCTTGTTGGAAGCTGACTTCTCTACGCTGTTACAACAGCGCTGGCCTTGAAGAAATGTTGTTTGACAACATCTTTTTAAATATTTCCCGTGATTTTTTTTGTTTGTCTGTTTGTTTGTTTTTGCTACTCTTTCAGAGGGAGGACTGGGGTGAGGGGAAACAAGTAAACTCTTCAAGTGCTGCTTGGAAAATGGTATTTCCTGTCCTCTGTCAACAGTTCTGCCTGGAATTCACACGTGTTCTCACAAGTCCTCTGCTGACTGACAACTGTATTTTCAGCTCCATCGTCTCTGGATGTGAGCTTTGCACTAGCAGGCATTGGAAAGGTGCTTTTGATCACTGCTGTAAACTTCAAGTGATCCCAGTTTTACCATTTTACTACGCTACTGCTGAATGTGGTGTGCGCGCGACACCTACTGTGACAAATCACCGAGCTCTTTAGCAACAAGCATCCATGTATGAATTCTGCTGCTTGAACAGTATTTTGTAATAGTCACAGCTGCACTGTCCTGTTTTTAACTACTTATTCTGCCTCAACATCTCCTCCGTACTCTCCTGCTTCTGATGTTGTTTCTCTGTCCTCTGGTGATCTCCCCTGCTGCCAGTGAGGGAGCTGAGTTGGCCCTCCAGAGGCTGGCTGTCAGCGCTGTCAGTCATTGAAGGGAGGCTAATTCGGGGCAGCAGGGCATAAAGCAGGGGGTTGTGGCCAGAACTTTGTGTAGTGGGCTAAATAAAAACGAAGAGTTTTAAGGTGCAGGCATGAAGTGAACCAGTGCTAGCCTGGAGTACTGGATTCCAGTACCGAAGTTGCTGTATAGGTTATATACAGCATCCAATTCAATAGTGGGAGTGTAATTTCAACCAGTGCTTTTGTTACTCTTCTGTGAAGATGACCATTTATTGTTCCATCTGTTAAAACTTGTACTGTTTTTTTACCATGTTATCACAAGAGGACACAGATGTTACCATGTATTTAATAGTTTTGAATAGAGTTGCTCTGTATCGATTGCAAAGTCTTGTATTTTGCAATAACTCAGTAAATCAACCCATGTCACCCATGTCTGTGTGTCTGTCTGTACTTGCAAGGCGTAGGAAAAGATTACATCCTTGAAGTCATTACATACCTTCAGAAGTTATTTTATTGTTTGTAATTGCAGCAGCAACTGCTCCTGAGCAGCAATTTGTTATTTCAGCGCAACAGCTCCGATAATACAAACAGTTGTATGCCTTCTGAAGCTCCTACAGTACACAGCTTAAGCCTTGTCTTAAACAATCCCCTTATTCTTTTTGGAGTTGTTTTACTACAGGACCAGAAAACTGAGTTGGGAGATGGCCTCAAGACAGATCTTCAAAGGAGAAATGAGACTTCCTGTGGAAGAGCAGTGAGACAGGCTGCTAGCAAGTAAACTTCTGCCAGCACAGTGGTGTCAGCGAGAGTCAGAAATACTCTGCTTTGGCTTACGCTGCTGCCCTAGTTTCCATAACAGCAGTTTCTCGTTGTTTTTGTATATAAAAACAAAAAAAAACTTGATTGTGAGCTGCTGATTGCACCTCTGCTGTTAGCATTAGCCTGATGTCTGGTGTGCGCAGGCTTTCCCTTCTTTCCTCAGTTCCTTCTCTCCACAGGCAGTGAATGCTTCTTGGGAAAGACTTCAACGTAACTTATCCTCTTGAATATTAATTTATATAGAGAGCCAATAAATTCTGAGGTTGTAGTGAAAGGTGGAAGTTTTTTCAACCTCTGAGGACAGCAGAGGCAAATGGTGAGTTTGTAGATCTGAAGAGTGGGAAAAGACCTGACAAAACAAATTATAACAACTACCTCTCTCAAGACAGAGCTTACTGCACTGGAGGAGATGCTTTCATAGCCTGTTTCTGATCAATTAGTGTTGTAAAAGACTGGAAAAGAAATGAGGCATTAAAAAATGAAGCGTCCTTTAACAGTAACACATCAAAAACTGCGTTCCTTCGTAAAGATACTGGTGCCCACGCCTGCTTTGGTATCTGCAGTTCTCTCAGTTATAATGTGTTAGAGTTGTTGCTGATTCTGCTTTCTCAGAATTGCTCTCTCAGAACTAGAGAGGAGCCCAGCAACTTTATTTTTATTTTTTTAACTGGTTTTCTTAGGTATTAGTGTTCACATTCAGCTACATCATGGTTCTGTGCCCACAGGCCCAGGCACTGCCCTCCCAGGGCACTCTTCTCCCACTGGTATTTCTCGTTCTGACTGTTGGAGGGACTGTAAAGACTACATGGTCATGGGGTGTGGTTTAACCAGAGGTTTCTCAGCTGATTTTAGGCCTTTTATGTTCAAAATAACTTGAAATACTCTGCTTCCCTCCCCCTCTGGGTTTGCTCTGCCTTGTTTTATCTATCTGTTGTCACCACGTAATTTTGTTTTCTGGAGCCCTGGCAGAGGCTGGTCCTGTCTCAACAAATTGAGGTAGTTCCCTAAAGGTGCAGTTTCACAACTGGATAAAATGAATTTTGGACAAACGCACCCCAAATCATTCAATTTAACATGGTCGGGGGTGGGGAGGCAGGTCAGGATTTGAGGACACATTCTTAAGAAAACAGGACTAGAAATCCAAGAAGACTTCATCCAGTAGGCTCCAAGCCCAAGGACAGCATGACTGCTGGTGTTTGCACAAGGAGCTTCATGCACCTGCACCCCTCTGAAGCCAGCTGATGCACGGAGCAAGGTTTGAGAGGTAAGCAAGGAAGAAGTGCCCTGGCACCGTGGCAGTAGGTTGAGTACGCTTTTTATAGGTCCAGTAAACCCATCCAGGTGCTCTCTAGGTAGAGTCAGGCTGGGACTAACGAGGTCAGGTGTTACTTTGCACCAGCTCTGCCTGCTTCCAGCTCCTTTTGGAGTTGCTGCTGTGCCCTCACGCTTCTCAACCTACCTGGGTCCAGAAAGACTTACTGTGAAGGTGTGAGGATAGGCAGCTGCCAGGCTTGAAGCAGCTCCTCATGTTTTATATGGTACCAATCCAACAACCTGCCTGTATGTGAGAGTCCATGCCCCTCTAGAGTCCCATTTTGGGTCTTGAAGGAACACCAGTGCTTCCCTTACTCTGAAGGATTTCAGATCTCTTGCCTTTGACAAAGTCCAGCTGGCTGTTCTCGACAGGACACCTTGAGAAGATGCTCTACAACTCTTCTGGAGTGTGTCTTTCACCCAGCTGCTTGCTCCAGACAGCTGCAGAAAATAATTATCAACCTTCTTCATACTTGAAAGAAGAGTCCAAGTCTTGGTTATCTCAAACAGCTTTGGAAATGTTCGGTAGCAATTATTTTTTTCTCAGCTCCTTTCTACATCTTTATTTTGGATCCTATTTTGTGTTTCCTTCAGTTCTCAGCCCAGGATCGGTGTCTCAGGCTTGGACTTCACTTCTCTTGCAAAGGAGCACTCCTGCCGTCCTCAACAGCCTAAATAGTATTATGATAAGGCCAAGGGAGTTTTTGCTTCAATTTGAGGGAAAAAAAAAAAAAGTCTGGGAAAGAATGTAAATTGTAAACATTGAATTCCTATAATCAGCAACAACGTAAGTGCCAGACTATACTAAGCATACACATGGATTTAATTTTCATTTTTTCATGGATCTCGGCTTGCAGATGATCGCGAAATAACTGGATGGCTCATTTAATGCGTTCTGGAGTAGGGGAATTTACAGCAGTAGCGTTCCTATGGACGTCATCCAGAGTATGTTCTGCAATTGTTGTGCCCTCCAATTCAGTAATTCGGTGGGTTTTGCTTAAAAAAATGCATAAAATGCTCGTGTGTATGTGTATATGTATCTACCAGGTGAGCCATCTCAGCAAAATGCTCAGGGCCTGACTGAGTGTAGCCTCTGTGACAGTGACTGCTGTGTGTGGGGATGCTCAAAGGGATCCAAGCCTGCCTGTGTGCAGTGTCCAGGAGGGTGGACATGAATCCGAGCTGCAGCCTCTAGGTGTTGCTGTAACACAAACGCAGGGACCTGGATTTTCAAACCTCGCTTCTAATTTTGGGCTGCCAGCTTTAGCCACCCTGGCTCAGTTTTAAAGGCTTCGTAACCCCCGTTGGCTTTAATTACATGTGCCATACAAGCAGGCCTGCAAAGTGCCCGTGTTGTCAGACTTGCTGCAGAACAACCAAAGCAAAATAAAATCAAATGAGTAGCTTTGGGGAGGCTTTTAATTAAAACCTGAAATGATAGCTCTGGTCCTTGGAGAATAAGCGAGAGAAAGACTTCTATTTTGGTTGCTACCAAGCGCACAGCCTACCAATTTGTTGCCCAAGCACCTTCCCTGCTTGCAGGGAGCTCTGCTCTCTGCAGATCTTTGGGCTGAAGCCCTGGGCAGGGTTCTTGTGGCTCTCCTCCTCTGACCACTGCCCTTTGTGCAGGGCATCGGGGTGGGACAGGGTGACCGCTGTTGGGAGGGGTGGGTTGGTTTCTGCACCAGGCTCGCCTCCGTTTCAGCCGGGTGCAGTGAAGCTCTGAGCTTGTCTGCTTGCTCGGGTGAGCCCGTCCCTCCTCCCTGCAGCCTGGTTTGGGGAAGGGAAGGTGCTGTGCGGATCAATATTGCCTCGTGTCTTTATGCAGCTCAGAATCGGAAGAGTTCAGTGGATGCTCAGGACTTCATGCCATCCCCAAAGAGTTTCCATTTTTCCAATAAGAGCCAGCTGTCACCGAACATTTATTTTAAAGGGTTGGAAAATCCTTTCAGTCCCAAACCTCAATGGGGCACCTGACTTGTACCATTTACCATGACATCTATCTGTCAGCTTTGAGATGTTCCTACTGACCTAGAGAAAAAGAAGTCTAGATCGTTTAACTTGCCCGTGGGAGCTGGGGGAAGAAATTACAGCCCTCATTCCTTGTGGGATGACACACGATGTCCTTGCTTTTCTGAATCTTTGCTCTACAGGGTCACCACCAGTAGAAACCTGTGGTGGTTTTGTTGTAGCCTGTCTGCAGTACTTGCTTTCACAAAGCTCTCAATGGACAGGAAAAAGAACACAGAAAAATGCCACTAAAGGGAACATTTCCATTAATTAAATAAATGATCTGGAAGAAAACTAGGACCTTTTATTGAATTAGCAGAGACGTTTAGGGTTGGTGCTGTTTTTTTCCCCCCCCCTCTGTGCTGTACAAGCAGCAGGTATTGCAAAATGGTGCTTGGAGCTCATTGAACATTCGTGGCCCTGCCCCTCAGCAGACTTTGCTGTACTTGGATCACAAATCTGGGTCTGCATGTTCCATCTGCCCACGTTTCAAGGGCCTTTGGAAGAGTGGCACAGGGATCGGGGCAGAGAAACCAGTTGCATTAGACCTGAAATGCGATTTCCTGGCGATCTTCTCTAAACAACCCAAAACATCTCAGGCTGAAGCCTTCCCCTTGTTGTCTCCAGGTCCAGGAGCTGGTGTCATTCACTGGGGCCCATTGCTTTCCACAGCGGTAACGTCATTGCCACTAACGACCTTTCAGGCTGTTTTTTGTTTTGTTTTTTTTTTCCCCCTCGCATCACTCCAATGTCAAAGGAATGTCTCTGAAACAATGCATAGGACATTGCAACACTGGCGGGGGTGGGCAGTGAGTTCATGTCGAAGATCAGAAATGGGGACAAAGGGTAAGTGACTTGTCCATGTTTCCTCAGGAAGCTGAAGACATAGATTAGAGTAAGATCCCAGATTTTCAGTTCCCAGGCTGTAACCACAAAATTATCATGGGACTTGCTAAAAAAAAGAAGTGCTTCTGTAGTAAATCGAAAAATGTTATCCACATTTCTTAATCCCTACAAATGAAAACACACTGTACTACACAAAAAAAAAAAAAAAAAAGAAACAGAAGTGAGGTGACACCACCCCCATTTCTATTCTGGTCTTTGTTTTTATTTAGCTGGGTTACTTCCATGTACTTACCTTTTCCAATGAGCTTTCATGACCAATACCTCAGCTGTTGATTTAAAACTAGTGTTTACTAAGGTGGGTGAACACATGTAGGGCAAAGTGGATCTCCAGAGTGCAGATTTTAGAAGGAGCACACACATTTCTCTTTCTGGCTGCTCTGTGATTTGTGCTTCAGCTGTGCAAAGGCATGTTGGAGCGCCATGGTTCCTACCAGACCTAGCAGCTCCGTGCTTTTCTCCTTGAAAACACCTACTTTGAAAACGCCTAACACATCTGGCCTTCCAAGCAATGGAAGAGGCGGGCAGTTTGTGTTCTTCACAGCTCACCCATCCAAGCGGTGTTGGGTGAATCAGGGATGCTGAAGGGACATCAGCCAGGGGCTGGGAATGAGCTTCTCCTGCTGGTTTTGAATTGCAGCCAGTTTCAAAGGGAAATCGTAGCCCTTTGGAAGGCTAATGCCCATTTTTAGCCCCCCACACACATAAAAAAATAAATAAATAAAATAAAAAATGCAGCTGGAGCTGTTCCAAAATAAATAACACACAAACAGGGGTTTGGTCTCATGGGCTCCTTGCTGCTTGTTGGGGCACACGCAGGTGCTGGACCTGCTCTGGCTGCAGAGCCAGCCCCTGCCCCATCTGCCCTGAGGTGTGAGATTATTTCAGGCCTTTGTGAGATATTTGTGAGATTATTTCAGGCCTTTTGCTCCTCTCAGGTGGTGATTTGTCACAAGACCACGATCACTTTTGTCTCTCAGCTCACTGACTACAAATCTGTCCCCGTTGTGGGCCTCTGTTATGATCATGGCTCGCTTCTTGCGTATCCAACCATCGGCCTTCTAGGAAGTTTCCAGAGGGCTTTTCTGAGGAAAAGCCTCTCTGAAGACCTCGATGCCTACAAAACCCAAAGCCAAGATAAGGTAGGAGTCTGGCCACTGCATAAACTTAAACTTTTCCATCTTTTTTTTTAATGAGAAACCTATTTTCCATGGGTTGGAGCACCCAGGCAGGCATTATATTCTTGCACCTACATGAGGAAACTGTAATTTGTAGAAGTGGATGATTTAACACAATCCTGACCCTAATTTTAGGACTTTAAGGTGCTCAATTTTGGGGGTTTGCATTTATCAGAATTACTGGGTGGGCTGATCGCCTTTGCATCATGCTGTTTTCCTTGTTTGGTTAAGCAAGAATAAATGAGATAAAGACCAAAGTGAGCTTGTACCAGGTGAAAGTTTCGGTTTCTGCCCTTTAAATGCTGTTCTCAAACATGTTCCAGGCCTGGGTGTTTGCTTCCATCAGCCACACTCTTCCGCCTTGATACGTCAAAGATCTCTCATCAAGGACTAATTACTTCTTGTACTTGACAGGATGCCAACTATTTTAAAGTAAATATGAACCAAAAATGCTGCTTTTGTTTCTGAGCAGTGTTCCAGGCTCATCTCTGTCCTTCCATCTCCTGTGATCCCACAAGGCTTCCCCTTTCGGTGGGCGGCAGGGGACAGCGGTGGCCCCGTGAGAGTCTGGTCCAGGCCCTGTTCTCCTGCTCCACCCACAGTTGTTTCTTGCTCATCTTCCTCAGCAACTGGAGGCCTGGATTCACCCCCTTGTTGAAGGGGATTTAGGGAGGGGAACTTGTCACTTTTGAGACAAGGGACAGAAGCATGGGGTCGCCACAGGCCTCCTTGGCAGTCAGTAATGGGTAACGTTCAGTAGGCACCTTCAAAGAGCAAGGTGGTTGCATCTCCAGAGGGTGATTAAACAGATGGTTTAATATTCGTCATAGGAAAAGACACGAGACAAACCTTTCTTTCTCTGAACTATCCCAAGATGTAATTCATATTCCCCAGCTTCCTCCCTTAGGAGCTGGCTACGGCTGTTAGAAGAGGGTTAAACCATCTCGCTAGGAAGCAGAGAACTTTATCATAGCTAAGCAGGATTAACACACACGTAATCCCCTTACAAAGCTACTTGCCTTCCAACTCCGGTGCATAAAAATAAAAAAGGGATTGGATCAATGTTATTTTTCTCATATCTAATTTGAGAACAATAGAGCACATTAAGTAATTAAAATGTTCACCTTTAAGGTGCTTAAAAGCATGGCTTCTGGCAGATGTATAATTAGCTCCGGTTAGCTGCTTGCTTGTTTACTGCAGTTAATTTATCTCATGTGGGGTCTTTGGGCTTGGAACTTTATTTAGAAAATGGTTTGTGCCTGCGTAAGGTGATGCAGCAGAATAGGTGGGGACCACAGTTAAAAAAAATAGAAAAATGGTCATCTAGTGAGCCAACATACATGCTAATGTAGGGCAATTCAGGTCCTCCTTGTTATGCCATCTGCATTTATCTCTTGTCAGAACTACAGTTCTTAATGGGCTGGGTAAAATCACCCCAAATGGTACTACTCTTTTTCTTGTTTTGTTTTTCTAACACGGGGTCTGCTCTGCCTGCAAAGAAGAGTTTTTCCAACTTTCTTTAGTGGGGTTGGCTTGCAGAGAAGTGGAACTGTGTGCTCCCAGACCCCGTGGGCATTTTGAGAAGCAGGAAGGTGTCATTTGGGGCAGGGCACCTCCATGTACACCAGATAAAAGCCAGCCTTCAGTGATGAGGGTCCTCTTGGATTGGTCCCGTTTTGTTTGTGCACATGCTGTCTGGAGACATAAGGAGCAGGATTTTTGCACATTTTCTCCTGCTGATGGCTTACGGACCACCTGAAAGCCAGAGGATGTGGGCTGGTAAGATGTCAGGACAGACGGACAGAGCCCTGTGTGGATGGGGGAGGCAGCAGCACTGCAGGCAGTGCAGTGGGTGGATAGGGCCCCTCTGCTTTGCTTGGTTTTCTTCGGGTATCTTAAAAAATCAGACAGCACTGCAAAAGCAAGCCTTGAGGAATCACTTGTGTGCATTTATTGTCCTGGTGCTGTGCGGGACTCTGCTGAAGAGCCCGCAGGTGGTTAGCATTTATGATCCAGATAAGACACATGGGAGGCTGGAAGATAATGACTGACACCGGGGAGGAGGGAAAAATATTCCGTATTATTGTGCTGACGCTTTGTGAGCACTGCAGAGGAAGTGAGCCTTCAAAGTGCGAAACCTCCAGCACTTGAAATGATAAGCAGAGCCTACAGAAATCAGCTTGTGGGATCTGCCTCTCTTGCTAAGCTGTCTTTGAAGGTTTGGGGGTTGTTTTGCTGTCGGTTCCCCCTGGGAAGTTTTCCCACCTCTCTGCTGATTGCTGATGGGAGCTACACTCCCACATCTGTAGGCATCCGTGTTCCAGTGGCAGGCAGGGATAAAACCCAGTATTTTTTGCAGAGTATAAATGATTGTACTTCCCTGTAGGTCTCGAGTTCAACAGCCACAGGAGACTGAACCTGTCAGCAAATGAACCCTTCATGGCTTTTGCTTTCTTAGTGAAGTGTTGGTTTCATGGCTCCTGACAAGTGCATCTCAATTGAAAAATCATGTGTGCAAGGTGACTTTTTCTTTTTTTTTTCTGTCCTGTTGAAAACTTCTCTGTAGTTTCCTGTTTTTACTGTCTTGCTTCAGGAGCAAAACCCACCACGGCAGCTCCTCTGCCAAACCCGCAGCATCATCCTCGATGTTCCAGCAGCCCTGGACAGGCTGAAGGTCCTGAAGAGCTCCTGTCACAGCCCGCTTCAGCCTTTCCAGCTGCCACAGAGCTGGAACCAAGCTGCTGGTTGAGGATAAATCCACCAAAGCTGGTGGAGATTGACCAGAGATGGATTCACCCGACGGATGGGGCCTGCTCCTCCTGCTCTGCTGCCCTCTCAGCTGTAGGCCAGACAAACACAAGGAGCCTTCAAACTTGGCTTGGCCAATGTTTTCTGGGTGGAAAGAGGACAAATCCCAGGCATGTGGTGTTCCCCTGCTTCTCCATCCCCTAACCATTCCTCTGCTGGACCACTGGTGAGCCCACGTCAGTTAACCAGCTCTCACAGGGTGTCTGGAGAAACCCCAGCCTTCAGCTGGCCCTCACCAGATGCTGAAGGGAGCTGAGGAGCTTGGGCTTTACCAGACAGTGCCCACCCCTGCAGGGCACTGTCCTAGACCTGGGAGCCCCCAGGACAGGGTCAAGTTGTACCCCAAGCCTCTTAGGGGCTGCAGGAAGGAAACAGGATCTCGTGTCTGCCAAGCACAGAGCCAGCTCCATCCAGGGATGGGCCGTGTTAGGCTGGGTGCAGGATGAGCACAGCTCAGAGCAGCCAGGGATGAGACCAGCTCCAGGAGAAATGCCTACGTGAAAAGTTGGTGTGTGATGGGGCTTGAAGCCACATCTCCAGATGAGAAACTCCAGGCCTTGGGAGAGGGGCTAGGAAACGGGACAAAAGGTAGCAATTGTGTGTGTTTATCACTTCAGAGATCTGCCTCACCCACTGACTTCACCCTTCCTGTAGCGGTCGGGTCACCCTGACCTAGATTTCAGACTGCAGTTTTGGATTTCACAGAACCACAGTGAAGACAAGGAAGAGCACTGAGGGCATTCCTGGTAAATTTGTGAGGTACAGGTGGGCTCGCATCCAGGTCTCAAGAGCAATGTACTGAAAAAGGTCTTGAGCTATTCCTTTCCCCAAATCCTGGAGTAGGATCTTTTTTTTACAACCCCAACACCAGCCACTATGGGGGTCCACGGGTGCTACAGCTGGAGAAATCCAACCAGAGGCTAAATCTCCTCCTCACAGGCAGGGATAAAGTTTAGCTCAGCTGTGCAAACTGATTTATATTCGGCTGCACGTGGCCACAGATCGCACCTTTTGTTCCTGGCAGATGCGAGCATGGTGTGTTTGCTCTGAAAATTCACTGTTTCTCATGCAAACTCGCTGTTCATCACGCAGCCATGGGGTTTTGCTTGGCAGGGGGACAGCACAGGAGGGTGGGCAGCCCGGGTGGGAAGAGTCGGTGCCCAGCGTGTGGGGTTTCCTCTTCTCCTCCGAACCCTTGTGCGACTTCCAATAGGAATGAAAACGTTGAATGAAACGCAAATGGAAAAAGTCTTCCAAGCTGCTGAGAGCAAAGGGAAGACATCTTTCAGTGAGAGCAGGAGCAGGACAGCGGTGCACACAGCCAGTGACAGAAAACTTGTTTCAAGTCTTTTTCCAGCCTGGAGACCGGATTCAAACGAGGGAGCTGTCAGGGCTCAGGGCTGTTTTTCAAAGGTGTAGCATATTTTTTCAGCTGCCCTCTCTCTGCTGCCTTGTCTTTGCTCTGGATGTGAGGGCCTGGCATGCCACCTTCCCTAATTACCTGAAGGGATGCACCCAAAGTCACTCAGCTGATGGTTGCCATCGTGACCAGCACATCCCAGGTCCAATCCTACAATTTTGGGTAGCCTGTAAGGGGGATATATCAGACACATCTCTGCTCAGTTACTCAGCCAGCTTTGCCACCGCCTAACAGAGCTAGCTGAAATGTCTCTGCCTGGCTCTGAAAGTCACTCTGGGCAGAATTTTTCAAGGATTTAAAATTTTAATTTATAAGAGCTCTTTACCCTCTCCCCCCATTTTATATATATTTATTTTTTCTGAATTCCCTCTTTTTTCTGGAATTACCATCTCCATTCTATGGCAATTATGAAATGACCTGAATAATTTCACCCAGACAAACTCTTATAAGAGATTTCTGCTTGAGCTTTGGATGTAATGGAGAAACTCTCCCCATGAATATTTTATGCTGCAATGTCAGAAAATGCATATATGCATATATACATACATATGTGTATATATAAGTGAGCATTTGCAAATCATTTCCCTCGCTCTGTGAGCTGAGAAAATAATGAAGCAAAATTATTAGATAATATTATGCTGCTGGCCGCAGAGCTGTTTCAAGGTTATTATCCAGCCTGTTGCCCTCAGCACAAAAAAGCTGACTGCACACTCTGCCTGTTCCAAAACTCATCCTGCTAAACACAGGGCTAAACCGCAGGCGCAGAACCGAGGAGCACGGGAGAAATGGAAAAGCTATTCCTGAAGCTGGCAGTCAGCAACAGGATCTTGAAAAATGATTTGCTTGGATTTAGCAACATTTCTTCTTCCTCTGCTCCAGACAGGGCTCTGCTAGGAGACGGTTTGGTCCGCTGTGGTTGAACCAGCTGTTGAAATCCCAGCCAGCTCCTGAATGAGCTAAAAATTCATTAGAAGCTGCCTTCAGCGAGCTCTGCTTTCCCAAGCATCGCTGCCTCCTCACCTAGGCAATTTGCTGCCTGCCATCAAATCAACAGGTAGCTCATTCCTGCTCGGGCTGTGAGCAGGTGTCCCTGTCTCCTGGCCCTGGCTGATCACGTAGCAGCACGCCTGTGCCGTCAAATGTCATTGTCCCTAAGCACGGGGGTCTTCTAGTGGCACTGGTACAATTGCATTAGTGGTTGGGTGAGTCCTGCTGAGATAAGAGGGTCGAGGGCGTTTGGGGGTTCTGCATCAGCACTTCAAGGCTTCAGCAGGTCAGCTATTTTCAAAAGCATGATAGAAGTGAAGGGCTGAGGTGGAAAGCCAGAGGAAAAATCTAATCTGGGACTGTCTCTCTGGGGGTAACTTTATTGAGCCAGAGAATCTCTCCTGGTATTGGTATGGCTCCATTGGAAAACCTTGCTGGTATACCAGCCTCGTAGTGTGAACGTGAGCCAAATCAGCTACACCAGGGAAAAGTTGCTGATGTTTTTTAGTTTGCCCACTGGATTTCTGCCAGTACAGCACTGGGATGTAGGACTGGGGCTGTTTGCAGACCTGACCCACATCTGTGGCTGGCTGACATCTTTGACCAAGAGATCAAGGGGACAGGAGACAGAGGCACTGCTCCAGGCTTGGATTTGCTGATGGGCAGCAAATTGCTTAGGAGAGGAGGCAGCAGTGCTCAGGAAAACAGAGCTTCGTAGAATCACAGCATGGTTTGGGTTGGAAGGGACCTTAAAGCCCACCCAGTCCCACCCCCCTGCCATGGGCAGGGACACCTCCCACCAGCCCAGGTTGCCCAAAGCCCCATCCAGCCTGGCCTTGAGCACCTCCAGGGATGGGGCATCCACAGCTTCTCTGGGCAGCCTGTGCCAGGGCCTCACCATCTTCTGAGTGAAGATTTTCTTCCTAATATCTAATCTAAACCTGACATCTTTTAGTTTAAAGCCATCACTTTCCAGAAGACCCCCCCGTTCTACCCACCCCAGTGCCATGGTGTGGGTACACACCAGTGAGCACTGGCACCAGCAAGGCAGCCCTGGCTTCAAAGGCAGAGGCAGAACTCATGCTCTTCCCTCCCTTTAGCAGTTTCTGGCAGTCCTACCCCCACGTCTTCACCTTTACTCAGGTGGAGGGCATTTCAAGACAGCATGTCCCCACTCCAGTGTGCTGTTGCTTGCAGAGCTGCTCTGGATTTAAAAGGAGCGATGTTTTACTGGCTTGCTTTTATCTGGCTCCGCTGCCCATGGGCTGTGGCACAGGAAGGGATGCAGGTGGCCACGTGGAACTGAGTTCAAGCTTGCCCTGCCATCTGGCTAAGCAGCTAATCCTGTGGAAAAAGGCGAGGAGCTGGGGCCCAGAGTGGTTTCAGCAGGTTCAGCACAAGCCCAGCTTGGGCTGACACCATCCTGGCCCTGGCACTGCACCTGGGGTGAGGCCACCCGAGACACTCAGGGTCTTCGTGTTGCAGCCCTCCATCGATCCTTCTCACATGCACATGCTGCAGACCCTTCTCTGATGATCTGATAACAGGAATTGCCCATTTACTTTCATTTCAATTGTGCGTGACTGGATCAAAGGATGCACGCACTCTCTGCTTCAATTACACATTTTGGTTTAACGTGGTCCAGATGGCTATTTCATCTCATCTTTTATATTTATTCATGGCCTTTCTATTTATCTTCCCTAAAACAAATACTCACTCGTAGGCGTATATTAATTCAGGGACAAGAACTGCCTCGATCAATATGTTGAGGTTAAGTTTCTATACCACAGTATGTCCTATGTACATAATTTCTATTTTTATTACCCCACTGCAAGCCTCAAATATATGAGCAATTTCGTTAAAGAGTTTACTTTGGCTTTTTCTTAAATTTAAACAAATTACATCTATCCCGATCATTAGATTTACAATATGCAGATATTCTTTCATTGACCTTTCGGTTAAACCCTTCTGCAAACTTTGGCTGAAGACTAGCAAACTTGCAAAAATACCAAGTAGCCAAAATATTTGCCAACGTTATATTGCAATGCCTCTGACCACGACGTGGGCGTCCAGCAGGCGATAAGATTTGTTGTCGAATTTATGTGTGACCAGTGCGTGAGCAAAAAGAGGGGGAAAGCTTGAGAGACCAGCAAGAGAAAATAAGGAGAGTTTTTAATTTATGTCTATGTTGTCTCTCAAGCTGAAGCTGATGGTTGGGTGCTGTGGGTTGGCTTTGGTGCTGCTGGTGGGGACCTGAAAGTAGCACCCGGCACGGTGGTGGCAGGAGCACACGGAGCATGGGATGTGGCTGGAGATGGGGCTCGAGCCGCAGGATGAATCAAGGGAGGGAGCTGAGAAGGAGTTGTTTAACCTTTCTGGCATTTGATTTGGGCTTTTGGTTCTTGTTTGGATAATGGGATTGCAATTCCTTTTGGTACACTTATTCTAAGAACATCTGAAACTCGGCCGCAGCCAGGCAACAGACTTTCATTTCATGTAATCTGATTTTAGCTTCAGTGATTAGCCGCTCTGTTGTCAACAGCAAAATCTAATTGTCATTGTAGTTTCTCTTCTGCAGCCAATACGTGCTAATGTCTTGCAAACAGGGTTTTGTCTCACGCCTTCTCTTCTCGTGTAATGGCTCCCAAGACATTAGCAAACAGAAATCTTCAGGGCAGAAATAATTTCAGACTGAGACATGAGGAAGCTGGTAGCAATCAGTAGCCAGCTTTTCTGCTGTATAAAATAGGCACAGTGAACAACCTTTTAATGCTTGGGATATTAATAATGGCCTGAAAACCTGATATCTATATGCCTTTTTTTTTAGCATACCTAATATAAAGTTACCTTTCATGATGTACATTGGATCAGGTGTCCCAGAACCAAATTGTCGGCAGCATTTTAGACCCATCCTTTCACGAGTGAGAGTGACAGCTCC
This sequence comes from Anas platyrhynchos, assembly GCF_047663525.1. Classification (NCBI taxonomy): domain Eukaryota; kingdom Metazoa; phylum Chordata; class Aves; order Anseriformes; family Anatidae; genus Anas; species Anas platyrhynchos. Next base: position 23,561,527 of record NC_092588.1, on the reverse strand, counting down.
AGAAATCGGTCTGAAACTGGGACTAGATGGGTTGTTCCCTTCCTGACAAAGTTTCATTGAAAATTATTTTTTGTTGGTAAAACGATTTCCTATAGAGATTTTTTTGTTTGTTTTAAAAAGGGAGGGGGAAACAATTTTCAATAGATTTTTCCCTCCCCTGCCAATCCTATTAAATCAGAAAAATAGTTAATAATTTTAAAGACAAATCTTCAGCCTGGGAGGAGAAGGAAATGTCAAAGATGGCACAAGGCAAGTTTCCGTGGGACGTGAGACAGTGCTGCTAATGCCACACATCCACAAAGTGCCACGCAGCAGCCTTTGGACTCTCTGCCCATGGAGCTCCCTTTGGGATACCCTACACACTTCCATCCTGAAAATAGGTTAAAAGTCACCCCAAACTCATGCTTCAAAGAAAAAAAGAGAAGAAGAAGTAAAAAAAAAAAAAAAACAAACACGTGAGAAAACACGCCCTTTCCAGCGAAATGACCTCTGACTAACTGGAAAAGCAGGAACAGTACACAGTCACCCTCAATGCAATGGCATAAGAGTTTGCCCGCATGAATTAAAGTCCATCTGTTTGTCAATATTTCTCCAGTTGTGCCCTCGGGATTTCTGGGGCACCTGTGAACTTGTTTGTCCCAAGCCCCGAGGCACGCCAGCTGCTGTGGATCAGCACACACCGCCTGGTGCTGCGGGTATAGGAGAGGGGTGACACCCGCCGGGCTGGCTGCCTTCCCCACCAGCCTGGTGAAGTTTCTAGATGGCTAAATCACTCTTTTCCCACTCAAAATGTACCTGAATGAGGCATCATCTTTGCTCATAACTGCATGTGCATGGCTGGAGCTGGCCTCAGGCACTTGGACTTGACCTAAGCTGGAGACCTCACATCCAGCAGACCTGGGCAGGCTTGGCCCATCCAACGTTTTCCCCACATCCAATGTTTTTTCACCCGTGAGGTTAAAATTTTGACACACAGGTGGGCTTCCATGTATGGCCCATCGCTGTAGCTTGGCTGTAGGAAGGATGCTTGCTCTGCTGCAAGGTGACAGCCGGTTCGGGTGGTGGCATGCACGGAGATGGGGCATGAGCAGGAGCAAAAAGGGGCATGGGACTTCAAGGGTCCATGAGGCAGCCTTTCCAAAGGAAGGAGGAGAGATTGTTTCACTCCAAAATCTACATTGGCAGAGTCTCAGCTATAACTGCACACTGTAACTTGGCTTCAGAGCCCTGGTGTACACCCCGGGCAGCACCAATCCCTTCAGTTGCTGCGGCTATAAGAAGAACTGTTAATTTGTCGATTTTTCTGGGTAAACAATAAATACACATGTTATGATAAAACCTGACCACAAATTTGCTGGTCAGAATTTCTGTTCCTTAAATATAACATCTCTGTGAGCATGTTTCCCAGATCCCTTCCCAGGCTTACCCACTGCAAACCACCCGGTACTTTGGAGGGCGTAGGCTCGCACGGAGCCAGCCGGGCAGGAGGACAGCATGGAGATTTTGGTTGCTCTCATTAGTCCTTGCATTAACAGCCGAAACCTGCAATAATGTGGTTTATATCTACATGATACACCCTGCACACACACCTGTAGTGATTTCATAGAAATTTAATAACCATTCATGTTGCTGGAATGGGAGAGACGGGTTTCTTATTTCTTGCTCTTGCGTGTGTTATCCTGGATTCACTTTCCTTTATTGCTGTGATTTTCCTTCCTCTGTTTGACCTCAGCCCCATAGGCCATCTTTAGCCAGATTACTGACAACTGATTTAATCGGTGTTATGGGGATGAACTCTGAGAGGCTCCCGTGGAACAACGTGAGCTGCCTGGTGTTGGCAACCAGTCATAACATGCCCCACTTCATTTTCCTTTTCTATTAATTCCTGTAGTGTTGAGTGATGATGCTCCTCCTTGTAAGTGGATTGTTTTCGGACAGAAACAGGATGCTGCACAGTTCTGAGAGTGGTTTTGCTATTGCTTTTAATAAATGTCACTGCAGCACTAGATGGGAATTTAACTCGTGGTGTGGGGGGTTGGAAGGCAAGAAGCCATCAGTCCTACACCTGGCTCAGCAGAACAGGCTGTGACCCAGTCCTTTTGGGTATCTCTGTGGAATAAGGCAGTGTGAGCACAGTGCTACCAGGGCAGGTCATCTGGAGCTGCAGGGTGCTGGGGAATGGACCCCGTTTTGGGCCAGCTTGTAGCTGGGGCTGGGGCAGGCTGGGCTCCTTCGGTAAGGTGTTTTCTGGGGAGAGCAATGTGTGTGGTGTGGTGGAGTTAGTGGTGTCACCAGCTCTTCTGGCACGAGATCAGTATCTAGGCAGCATTAATTTTAGCAAGAGAAAGTGACCTCGTGAAAGGGCAAGTACATGGAGAGCTCTGAGTAAGAGACGCATGACTACCAAGAAGCACGATCACTTCCGAACCGTGAAATAATGGAAGTGGCTTGTATATTTTCTTTCTCCGGCGTTGCTTATGGACAGCAGTTATACAGCAGCACTTGAGCTTCCTCTCTGGAAACACGCTGTAGACCACAGGAAATCGCTAAGTCTAAATAAACAGACTTATTAACTAAATAGGAAATCTACCAAGACAAGCCTCCTTGTGATCACATTTCCCATTACGTTCTAGTAGCTCTTTGAAACTCGTGCAGAAATCCTGAAAATCCAAGTAGCTGGAACCATATGGATCATCCCTGACCGGCACAGCTGCGTGAGGAAGGACATGGGGGAGGATCCTGCAGAGGGACAGAAGCATTGACTCACGTCGTACCACTAGCAGATATCTCCCACAACTTTCACAGCATGGGATCTTGGGTGGCTCTCCACGTTTCGAATCACAACTCTCCCACTTTCTCAACATTTTCTCAATCCCTTTACCTTGTAACCGGGGTTGGCTCCACACAGTGGAGCTAATTACTCCCCATGAGTTGGGATGTGGCACTTTCAACGTGACAGAAATTGCTGCAGCCAAGCATGCCAGCTTCCGAGAACCCACTGAAATTGCTTGACTCACCTTGGAAACACCGTAGGAAATGGCAGGATTGTATTCACTTAATACTGCCACGAGGGGAAAACGAATCCCACAGAGACAGGCACAAGAGTCTGGTAATAGCAACTGCTGCCCACAAGACATATTAGAAAAATCTCATGCTGAAAAAACGTTGTTTTAAAGCTGTTTGATTCATTGGCTTCTTCCTCAGCAATGTAAAAGAAGTTGAGAAAAATACAGTAGGAATAGAACAGAAGGCGGCAGTACTCAAGCTCAGGAATAAGAAGAAATCTTTTGCTGCCGTGGTGCAAGCAAGGGTTGACTAAATGCCATTGGAAAAGGTGAATAACTGAGAACCATAGACCATTTCTACAGCTCTACACAACACTCCAGGAACTGGCTGTTCAGTGCTGCCAGAGGTCCTCTGGGAACACAGCTGGGTCTGTACCGATGGGATAACACGGAGCCAACAGCTTCCAAGGATCCTGGGGCATGCGGGTGGCTGAGACGGGGTCCAACAACTCACTGAGGTCTTTGCTAAATGGACCAAGCTCCAGCTCAAGACTCTTCAGCTCCTTTTGAACCCAATGTCCTGGGGCAGCTGCCCCAGAGGAGGTGCCCCTGTAGGAGAGCAGGGACTTGCTGGTGGTGGTTGCCCAGACCTTGCTCTGGCAGGGTGGAGGAGATGTGGGCCAGGTTGAGCATGTACACACACCAAGGTCCAGGAACAGATGTCCTCCTGGCTCGGACACTCTCGATGTGTCCTGCTGCTCCTGCCCTTCCCAGACTTAGTTTATCTTTTTCAACTTCTGGTAGCCAGAATCGAAGGCAAACCTCTAGGTTATATCTCACCAGTACCTTGAAAAATAGGATCAACAATTCCCATTTCCACTGGAAATGTTTCAGTACTTACTTCATTGCTTGTCACGTTGTGTTGGTGATTTATGGCCTGCCAATAACTGAGGCACCTGCAATTTTTCCTTCTGCTCTTAATTCAACTCCTGGTTTATTGTAGGAATCATCATTTTTGATCCCTAAGTGTCTGAATTCCCATTTGCCATTCCATTTCTATAATCCCCATTAGTTACTTGTGCCTTCAAAGTCACCTCGTTCTCCCCATCCAATATCCCAGTCCAACCTGACAATGTTCTGAGGTCCGTGTCACAGGCACGCTGTTTTAAAGCATAACACCATTAATCAAGATACAAAAAATAAATAAAATTGCTCCTCAGTCTGACCCTTCTACCAGAATTATCCTCTAATCTCGTAATTCCCTATTGATGCTTTTTACCTATTTCTTGGCCTTTGTCATTAGATCCCCTCTTCCCCCTTTCAACAAATAATTTCCCCCGTGTTCTCCCATCAGTTGGTTCACTGGAGTCCAGATAGATGAGATCTGCGACCCGTAAAATTTCCATCATCCACACGATCAGCTCCTTATTAAAGAGAAATCTCTACTCCTACCGTTTTAAGCCATTTTCCAGTTACCCCCATGCTTGTGATTGCCTTTCCCTGCAAAACGCATTTTAAATCACAGAGTCTTCCAGAACCAGACTTTATGGAGGGGAGAGAAATAGTCTGGGAATTGCCTAGATCATTTTCCTCTCCGGTGCTTCGTTAAATGTAGGGTTTCCATTCTCTTCATTCTTAAGCCAACCAGCGCTGTTCCTGACCTGAGAGACTTGCTACAACCCATCACGATCAAATCTTCAATTTCACTGAGTAGGTCTTGAAGGAAAGCTTGAGCCAACAGAGCTCTCCATGCATTGCTTCTCCCCCTGACATGGCAGGATTTGGTGATGGCGCAGGTGGTCACGGTGGTTTGGCTGGGATCAGGGCTTGGAGGGGATGTGCACACCTGCAGGGAGAAGACAAGGAGCAAACATAGCGATTGGAGATGGTCATGGCTCTGTCAGGTGGCTGAGCTGTCAGGAGCTGCCCAACAAGAGCAATTGTTGGCTCTGCCAGGAGGAAGAGAGTTCAGGCCTTAAAGACAGCACTCATCCTCCACGGAAAGGAGCTCTGATGGACAGCCATCTCTCTGTCCAATTAAGAAGCAACACTAATGAGCGTGGTCTTATCAGACAGCTGCTGACCATGGCCTGAAGCACAGCTCTGGGATGAACCCGACAGGACTTGGCTGGCGTTTGTGTGCAACCCTGCAAACCTCTCCCATATCTCCAGCAACTTTTTAAGGAGCAGGTTCTTGACTCTGGTTTCAAAAGGGTTTTGAAGCACTCGCAATTTTGTATTACAGCCACGTTGGGCTTGAAGGAAGAAGTGTCCACGAGGGTTGTTCAAATGCTATTTTTGCTTCTGCAAACAAAGGAACCCTTGATACCAAACGAGTGAGTACATCCCTTAAGTATGCCGGCCTGTCTAAATATGGAGATATTAGTAAGCATTTATTTTCATTGTCCGAAAAAGGAGGAATTACTGTTTCCTTTTTTTTTTTTTTTTTTTTTTTTTTTTAATTTTAATGGAGAGGAGAAAAAAAAGCCCCTTGGACAAGGACACTTTTTTATTTTCCCAAGAAAGATAATTCTTCTCTCTGTGTGCAATATTGGCCTTGCTTCTGCAATGAAAATACTCTTTCAGGATATTTTGATTATGTCCCCTGGGGGAATATCATCATCAGCTGTTTTCCAGATGTTTTAGTCTTTCTTAATCATACTTTCTCACTGGTTGTGAGATCTGATTCAAAACCAAAGAATGTCATCCCATCCGGCACAGCTCTTCTCAGTCCCCAGGAAGTGTTTATTTTTGCAGCTTACATACATGAATTTAATTAAAACATAAAGTGAAATAAATCTATCTAGGGTGTAGTTATGCATACAACACTCTGCTGGCAGTCTGGAGCTACCAGCATTGCCACTAGGAGATACATGTTCAGGAGCTTTCATCATCTGTTTTCTGCATCAGGTTGAACTTTACAGCTCTGCCGTGGGGAGCGCTGGGTGCCTTGTTCTGTAGTCTTTGGGTTCAAAGAGTGGAGCAAGCACACGTGGTACTAACCTTCAGTCCTCTCCCAGCCTCCAGCTATTTTCAGCCAGAAACCTCCTGAGCCAGCTGTGATTCCCGTGTCTCCAGCAATTCTTCATGGACCTCCCCCTTGTTACCATGTCCAGGCTCCCTTGAGTCCTTCCAACGTGTTCCTCAGCTGGGAGTCCCACAGATGCATCCTCCATCGCCTGAAGGACCACCTCCTTTTGCTAGTCTTCAGCATGGCTCTGGCTATCACTGCTTTGTGCCAGAAGACTCTTACAACCTCCCCAAAATGTGTCTCCTTACCATGGAGGGGAGCCCGTCCTTGCTCCTCTGATCCACGGGAGACAGCCATGCCTCCTCTGCCATCCCTCTTGTGTGCTTCATGGGATGCTCTCTGGTCACCCCACACCGATGTTCCCCTTGGCCTTGAGGGGACGAGGGCTGCACCAGGCTGCAGTACCTGGGCAAGCCATGGAGATCTACAGCGATGTTTTCCATTTTGTTCCTACTTCCCTAAATGACTTTAAATATACTCTATGAACACTAGTGAAAACTGAGAAGAAACACAGAACTAGCTGTCATAACCACAAAGTGACCAGTTCCTCAGCAGTATAATTAGCCATGTTTTTTTTTTTGTGAAGTTGAGATTTTTCTTCCCTTATTCATTGCTTTATATTTACCTGCAATGTTCTCACATTGCTGCTCACCTCCTAGTCTAGGCTATTTACAGGTATATTGATCAGTACGTCCTAGCACAAATTACAAGGTAAATTCCTCCACAAGGTGTGTTCCTCCACTGCAAACCATAGATCCCAGAGATGCTGAGGCTGGCAGGGCCCTCTGGAGGCCACCCAATGCCACCCGTGGCCAAGCAGGGACACCCAGAGCAGGGTGCCCAGCACCACGTCCAGGCGGCTGCTGAAGGGCTCCAAGGAGGAGACCCCACAGCCTCTGGGCAGCCTGTGCCAGGGCTCCGTCACCTGCACAGCACAGAAGGGCTCCTGGTGCTCAGGGGGAGCCTCCTGGGGGCCAGGTTGTGCCCAGGGCCTCCTGTCCTGGCACTGGGCACCACTGGAAAGTCATGAAGTTATGTTTTCTTTACTCTCTTATGCCCACATCTGTTTTCCCTAAGACCCTGGTAAGGAGTTTTGTCAGCAGCCTTTGGTCGAGGAGCCCTGGCAAGGCTGTCTGGTTCTCTGCATCCGTTGAGAGATTCTTCACCAGCTCCATGATGCAGGAATCTGCCTCCCTCCAGGCACCTGACTTTGTTTTTTTGACCAAAATTCTCCATCCAAGAGACTGTTTTCCCTGTTGACTCATACTCCAAGTCATCATTTATTCCTGCATGTAATAGAGGTCAACTGCTCCTTAACCAAAACAGCGCTTTCTTCATCCATTTCATAGTGAAGATTATATATTTCATAATAGCTCCTTGTGTACTCCTGCTCTTAAAACTAAGCTTCCCATGCCTGTCTCAGTGGGTTCATTCAGCATCTTGTTTGGTGGCTGTTGGTGAGGCTCTGGGATCTCGCTGGAAGCCCAAAGTGCAGATGACAGCCATCCTGGGCAAGTCAGACCACACCTGGTGCACACACTGCCAGCATGAGATGTTACTTGCCGCATAATGAGATGCATTCCCTGAGCAGCAAAACAAAACGTATTTTTGAAAAAAATAAGCTCCATTTCTAAAAATGTATGTGGTTTTGGGAGGTAGTTTTTCCATTAATTTTGATGACAGCTGAAATAGTTTCTTTTCATTGTTGTCACATTAATCCTACAGGAATCTTTGTTCTAGGGCATGTAGAGTTCAATTTTTTTATTGTTTCATTCATAAAGGCACAAATCCTACAAACACTTCAACACAGCAGAGCTTTATAGGCAGACCAAAAAAAAAAAAAAAAAGTCCTATATGTGGATGTTGAAAATAAATATTTTTTAATTGGATGCCAAATGTTAGGCTAGCAACCTTGAGAGTTTGGAGGCTCCTCCTAGAAATGCAGATGAAGGGAAAAGTTTCTAAGAAGTTCTTAAATATTTTACTCTGGATTTTCCTAGTTATCAGCACCCTTGGGATTTGCAGTTTTGGGAAGAAGGATGTGGTGTGGCCCTGTGGCTTGGCAAAGCCTGCGACTGCGTGAGGTGTCCTTTGGCAAGACTGAAGACGAAACCTATCGCCTCCTTCCACTCCCCCAAATTTTCTCCTGGGCAGACCAATCACAAGTCAGGCTGGGGCCACAATGCTGCAAGCATCCCACGATGAGCTGAGGAAACTGGCTGGGAAACTTGGTCCTACTGAGCTGTTCTCAGTGTACGTGTTCACTCGTTTCTCTTATTTTCCTCCTTCTTTTCCTCTGCCACATCTAGACACATGTGAATGCCTTCACAAAGCTCGTCACTAGTCTGTTTTGAGGACACATATTTTCAAGGTTTTACCCTTCCCAGATATCCCTTTGTTTCTTTCTTTTGAAATACAAGTTGCCAGCCAGCTAGGACACTGGGTCTTATTTTTGTGTTACCTCAGCATTTTCATAGAATCATAGGACTGTCTAGTTTGGAAAAAGACCTTCAAGAACATCAATCGAATCATCAACCTGACCTACCAAGTCCCACCACTAAACCATGTCCCTCAGTGTCCCATCCACACATGTCATAAATACCTCCAGGGATGGGGACACCACCACTTCCCTGGGCAGCCCGTTCCAACATTTGACACACCATGAAGAAATTCTTCCTAATGCCCAATCTAAACCTCCCTCGCCATAACGTGAGACCATTTCCCCACATTCCTTTGCTACCGTACAAGACCTGGGTCTGACCCCATCTATTCTCACCTTCCCCAGGACAGAGCCAGAAAGGAGAAAAGAGCCCAACCATCATCATTCTCAAGAAAAATTCATTTTTGATGCCAGTCTATTGCTGTTGTGGGAGGAGAAGCCCACAGATGTGGATGGTAGAAAATGGTGATATGGGAGTGTGTGCATGACTGCTGCTGCACTGATCCATCTCCAGTGGCTTCAGGGTCCTGAGGGGCTGGAGATGGAAGTTTTCCTGACCTTGGTATGCCTGAGGTCATTTGGGCACTTGTTAACCTGCTGCAGAATTACACAAGTCTCGGTTAGAGGAAGAACCGTAAACCACAGGATGAAACTATACACACTGGAAAGCAATAATTGCCCATTTTTTTTGCTTTTGCAAAGGAAGTGGATGCAGGTGAGTTAAGGCTGGAATGCAGTTTCTAATTTGTTGACATTTGGTTACTCAAGTGCTTAAGAGATAGAGCAAAACCTTACCTGCAGTTTAATGCAATTGCCATCCAAGGGAAGTACAGACTGCTTATTTCTGTGCTATCTCTTTCTGATTTATAGCTCCCATGTAAACTCCACACAGGCTTCACAGAACAGGGCTGTGACAGGTTCAAGGATTAAGGTCTTCACTGTACATTTCCATTAAAAAAACCCTCATATTTGCCAGAGGCAGCCTGCCGTTTGTTTTCATAAAGAGGAAGTGCAGTGAACTTCTTCACAGAGACTTCACTTACGATCTTCCTCATTTCATGTCCCCTTAATCTTAAAATAGACCTTCTAGGCTGAAAGTCGATGGTTCCACTTTGTACAGGGAAAGTATAGCAGAGCAGTGCGAGATGAATCGTAGGAACTGGTCCAGGATGACGCAATGAAGAAAACTTCTTCAGCTGCAACTGCTGAACCAGCCAGGATGTGCAAATCACCTCTCTCCTTCAAGCTGAAACGAAAATGCAACTGAAAATATCATTTCTGGGAGGGATGAGTGATAGTCACAGGATCAGCTGTAAAAAAATAGGAAGTCGTTTAAATGTATGAAGTTTGCATTAGCAGCTGTTGGAGGGCAGATGAACAGAAATTATTTGCTGATCATGCCAAACATTTCTAGAGGTTCTCCTCGTTTATTCTAGTAACATATGTGTGCGCTGACTCTTTCACTACGAAGAACTATTTACCCTGCAGAGAACCACATTTCACCGTGCTTGCATTGTAAAACCACTATAGGAAGAGTTTAGTGAACAGTTAATGACTTCCTTAAAAGAATAATACAGTTAACAGTTGAGAGGATGTACAGCTAAATATGGCCCTTATAAAACTTAGCAGATTGCATTAAAAAACAGACGTGCAGGAAGTGTCTAGTTCCTATTAGAACTGATTGTACACAGTTGCATGGGAAGAAATAAATTTAGTGTACAGAATTTTACATCACATCCTTTGAAAGCAGCGAAATTCTCTGGGGTCCGCAGATCTGTGCATCTGGTCCACATGCACATACATACACACACAAACAATTAGCTGGCGTGCAGTTACTTTAAAGGAAAATACGCAGCTAAAAGTCAGAGCCTGAACAACTGAAGCAAACATCAGGGTTCGTACTGACTGCAAGAGTCCTGGCTTGGGTTGCACCCAAATCTGCGAGCTAGACTCTCCTCTTCTTGACACCACACTCGCCTGGGGGAACTCCATGTGTGTACAAAAGAGGGAGAAATACACTCCTGTGCTCTGTGTGTTAAAAAAAAAAAAAAAAAAAAAAAAAAAAAGTAATTCTCATCTCTTCTTTGATCTAATTTCTATTTGAGAAATAAGACCAGATCTAATTCTAAAATTTTCATCGTCAGCTGGATCATTTATTATGAACAGCAGGCATGCATTCTGCCTTACCCTAACTGATTTTATGGGATTCTGCATGTTTATTTCAAGGGCGGTTTCAGGGAAAAGATCTGAAGCCAGAATAATCTAGCATTAAAAGGTAGCTGTTCACAGGAGCTTGAAAAACCTTTCTCAACTGTATTTGAAATGATTTTTTATTCATTTGCAAGGACATCAAAGAATCAATTTGCCTCTAGCCACAGTCCTGACGCCGGCAGGCACAGCCAAGGAAATGACCCAGAGAGCATCAAGACAAATCTGTGATGAAATCCGAAGTAAAATTGCCTACAAGAAGCCTAAAGAACTAGACTCAGAGTATGTCCATGGACTCAAACCCCAGGGTCTACTTCCCAAAAGACACATTTCTCATCAATATTGGGTGAAATTTCAAGCCTGTGCTATGAGGATGCCCCAGCTGGGTTCATGAGGAGGAGGAGGGAGGCTTCAGGCTGCCTGCACACGGCATGGGCTCTCACTTTTGAGCAGTGGCTCGGGCTGCTCTGCAGTCCCCAGCAGGGACAAGAGTCATGCAGACTTTCCTTCCTGGAAAAGAAAACATTTCAGAAAAGGAAAAAAAAAAAAAGAGGAACTTTTAAGACCGAGCATCTTTGAAAGCCCTTAGGCTGTAGCACCCCAAAAGGATCCCCCATCCTTTGGTGCCCAGCCCATCACAAGGAGAAAGGTGAAAAACCCAGACTGGCAGAACAAAGCAGCAGCCGTAGTGCCACGGAGAAGACTTTGGCAGGTGGATAACGAGGTACCTCCTGTAGTGACATATTTTCATATTCTAAGAAGCAAATGAAACCAGCGTGGCTGACCCGTCTTGCAGTACCACTAAGCAAGAGGGAAGCAAAGAGCGTCACTATTACAGAGAAGGTTTAGCAAATGAAGAGGACTTTTTCATTATGGGGTCTGGGTTTTATGTTGTATTTTTATTGCTACAGATGGCTTCGTGTGGAATATAGCAGCTATCCTGCTGTGTCGGAAGAATTATGTTCAATTTAAACGTCTGAATTTCCACTCTACAGGTTTTGTAGGAAATAAATAAACAGTTTCATGCAAGAAATGAGCAGAAGGCTGTCTGCTGTACACGGCCTTTACAAATCATTTATTTGTCATCTGATATTTAACGGAGTACCTTGCATCAGGAATATTGAGAGAAAACGTGAAATTAAATGACTGACACTGTCCAGTAGATGCTGCCAGGGCAGAATTATTCTTTGCTCTGACCAAAGGTGCCAGTTCCAGCCATGCCTTGGCAGCTCTGAAGTCGATTAGCCAGCATGCAGGGTTGTTTCCACTGGCACCTGCCAGCTTCGAATCGAGACGGTGAGGCAAAACCTCCATCCACAATCAGGGCATGAGTGGCATTTCATTAAAATTAGGTAACTTCTGAACTTCAGGAGAAATTTACATTAAGAAAATTCAAAGCAGCAGCAGGATGTCATTGAGCAGCATAATTAATGCATCGTTGTTATTTACTATCTGCTAGAAGTTAAATATCATTGATAAATTTTATTATTTACTACGGGTTTGAAACGCCCATGAAAGCCAAAGAAAAATCTGCCAGAGCAGAAACAAGTTCTCTGATGTTCTCTATAACAGAAATCTCACCAAGTCTAACCACTTTTTCTGCTTAGTACTATTAAAGCAATAGAAGCGATCAATAGCAGGACTATGTGTCATTTTTTATGGTGTTGTTTAGATAATTCCTCTGCTGAATTTATCTGGCAAGAAAGGGGGATAGCCATGTGAAAAGGATGACCCCACTCCATCAGCTAACCCGTGTTGCTTTTCGGGAATTCAGTAGACAGGAAAAAAATAAATAAATTATTTTTACCCACTAACAGAAGCATCAAGCTTTTAATGATCAAGTTTGTCATCACAAACAGCACTGACAGTCGCCTTCCTGAGAGCCCACACGAAAGGAGTGGAGTCCCCAGCATCTCCTGACACCATTTTCCAGCTCTGCTGAAGTGCTTGGGCTAACAGCCACTCTACCCGTGGCTCTGGCATAGGTCGTCCTGAGCGGGAGTGATACGTTTATGTATTTACACATATAAATATAGGCAGAGGTGTTGCTTAGAAACTACTTACAGCAACAGAACCGGCAGGGATCTGCTTCTGTTGAGTCCTAACTACCGAGCAGGGGCAACACCAAGTGCTGCACTGCAGGGCTGTCACCACACAGCCGTCCTCACCTAACCAAAGCACCACCAGCGTTGCAATTAGCACATGCAAAAAAAGTCTTGAAATTCACCCTGTTTGCCCAAGATGTCAATGAGGGCTCAGGAGTTTATTGTCTTTGCCTTTATTTCTGGTGAGACTCGGGTTCCTGGGCCAGCAGGAGGGAGCAGGGGCACGAGTCCCTGGCAGTGCTGCTGCCATCTGCAGTCACAGCTTGGACCCGGGAGAGTTGCCTGGTGTCATTGAGGAGTTCATTAGCTTAGTTTTGTGGCATCCTGTCATGTCAGGCTCTCAGCCACAGTGATAC